>NC_081559.1:93103209-93445186 GCF_022355385.1 Mustela nigripes
CACAAAACAAACTGAGGGTTGCTGGGGGGGAGGGGGTTTGGGAGAAGGGGGAGGTATTATGGACATTGGGGAGGGTATGTGCTTTGGTGAGTGCTGTGAAGTGTGTAAACCTGGTGATTCACAGACCTGTACCCCTGGGGATAAAAATATATGTTTATAAAAAATAAAAAATTATATTAAAAAAAATTAATTATACTTAAAAACTGTTCTGCTACTTCCTTTTTGTCTCCAGGCTTTATATTATAAATACAGATATTCAAATTGGTAGTATAAACAGTGTATTGCTTCTCTCTCACTGCTTTCAAGGTTTTTTCCTTTTTAGCTTTCAGAAGTTTAATTTTGATGTATATGACCAGGGATTTCCTTGGGTTTACCCTACTTGGGCATTCCTTGACCTCTTCAATATGTAGGTTTGCCAAATTTGAAGAATCATTATTTTTTCAAATACTTTTTCAATCTCACTGTCTTTGTCCTCTCCTCCTGGAACCCTGATGATATAAATATTAGCTCTTTTGCTATTGCCCCACATGTCCCTATGACTGTTCTTTTTTCCTTCAGTCTAATTTCTCTCTTTTGTTCTTATTTGGAATATTCTACTGATATTTCCTAAATTCATGGATTCTACCCTCTGTCATTCCACTCTACCTTTGAGTCCATCATGTAAGGTTTTTATTTCATTCATTATATTTTTCAATTGTATAATTTCCATTTAATTCTTTTTATAATTTTTATTT
The DNA here is from genome assembly GCF_022355385.1 of Mustela nigripes. Classification (NCBI taxonomy): domain Eukaryota; kingdom Metazoa; phylum Chordata; class Mammalia; order Carnivora; family Mustelidae; genus Mustela; species Mustela nigripes. The sequence goes on from NC_081559.1 coordinate 93,103,944, forward strand.
CTTTGTTGAGATTTCTGTTATTTTGTTTCAAGAGAATTCATAATTTCTTGTTCAAATATTTTTATGATGGCTGCTTTAAAATCCTTTTTATAACAATAAAAATAAAACATTTAGAAATAAAAAATTTATAAAACAAAACAAAATCATTTTCAGAGAATTCCAACATCTGATTAATCTCTGTATTGCCATCTGTTGTCTTTTCCCATTCCTGTTGTAATTTTCCCAGTTCTTCCCATAGTATGTGATTTTCAGTCATATTCTGAAAATTTTAGATACTAAGAGAGTTTGGGTCCTATTTAATCTTCTTTTTTTAGGAGATAGTTCCTTGTTGGGTATAGCTTAAGGACTGGGTAGGTGTCTATTGTTCAGCTGCTGACCATTCTAGCAAAAGTGAGGCATAGAATGTGATCTCCTCAACTGGTCCTGGTAGCACCAGGAATGCAAGAGGCAGAGGCCTGACTTAATATAGCTTTACTGCTGCAGGGAAGAGGTAGAGGCCTAGCTCCTTATTGGTTCCCTTTGACACAGGGATGGGTGTAAAGCAGACTGCCAGTCACCCCACTTCTTACCACTTCTTTCTGATTCTCTATTGCTGAGTGGAGGTGGAGGCTGAGCTTGCCACTATACCCTGCTAGCACCAACCTGGCACGGGCATCAGAGCATTGCCTATTTCTGTCAGGTGAAGAAAGAAAATTAGTTCTCTGTTCCCTGGGGTCACCACTCAGTGGGGCAATTAAATACACCTTTCACTGGTAGGCATGGAGGATCAGCTTCTTGCTGGATCAGGTGAAGTTATGGAGAGTGGGTGGGGAGGTGCAGTTGTGATGTTGGCATACGGTTGGAGTAGGTGATGTTGCCAGAAAGGTTTTCTGTGGTTAGGCCACCCTTTCATCAGTTCTTTAGCCAGGAGAACTGGCTTTTCTTGGAGTTTTGTTTTAGACTATGCCTGTTGGCATTTCAGGTCACTTTGGAGTCAACAAAGAAACCAAGGGAATTCACTGTTTCCTCATTCGTCCATCTTTCAGAGACTTATGCTTTCTAGCTGTAATGGAGAGGACCTGAGAGGAATGGGCTAAAGTATCTTGGGGACAACTCCTGAGTGTTTTTAATGAGAATCTAAGATTAAAAATCTTTGATTTAGACCAAAAGCTTATTCTGGATATGTTTCCCCATATAATTTGTTGTTTGTTTGGATGATATGATGAAATTCTACCAATATTGGTGAAGTTTTCATTGATTGCTTGCTACATATACCGGGTAATTGTGTAGGTGCTAAAATTTGAGAAAAGAGAAAAAAAACAAGTCCTTCCCTTCATGGAAATTAAAGTCAGGTGACTAGGATCAAGGAGGATGCTCAGGATAGAACCTTCATCCCCACTGCCACTCTGACTTTCAGTCCTTTGGCATTTCCTTTTGAGGCCACTGAACCACTTAACCGATCTCTCCTTCTATTCCACACTAGAGTCAATGAATAACTACATCTGTTTCAAGTCAGACCCTCAACTGACAGCCTATCCTACCAAGTAAGGTCTAAAGTGCCCTTTACAAGCCTTTAAAATACCTCCATGATCCCCAGAAATACCTCCTGCCATAATTTCAAAAACTTTGGGACTCTAGCACCATGTGGCATCCTGCCTCTTGCCTTTTTCTCATGATGCTTTCTCTGGACCAACCCATCTTTCTTGTTTGCTTGGTGAAGTTCTGTTATTTTTCAATAATCTCTTTTCTCTAGTCTTGGCCCTTTGGGATCCTGTATCCTTAAGACAAATAATAATCTGCTTTACAGATTATTTATTATTATTATTACAGATAATGAAAGACATTATCCAGGGGCAAATGTGCTACAGAAAGTATGTGTCTATCAGAGTAAGCTGACACTTGATCAAAGGTCTACATTTTTAAAAAAGATTTTATCTATTTATTTGACAGAAATCACAAGTAGGCAGAGAGGCAGACAGAGAGAGAAGAAAGGAAGCAAGCTCCCTGCCAAGCAGAGAGCCTGATGTGGGGCTCCATCCCAGGTTGCAGGGATCATGACCTGAGCCAAAAGCAGAGGCTTTAACCCACTGAGCCACCCAGGCACCCCAAAGGTCTACATTTTTAAACATCTTACATAGACACAAGAAATCCCTATTCCGTGCCCTAAATTGCACCTTCTTTCCCCCCATTCCAGGTGCCTTTAAACAGAGAAGCTAAGCATCTACAATAGTGTGATAGAGATGGATAAAGCAGTATCAGGCTGCCGTGAATCTCTTCACCATCATAATCTTCTCTCTCATGAGAGAATTCTCACATCTTTTCTGAAGAGTTCTCTTCAGCTTCTGCCATCATCCACAAACACAGATGGATCTGAGCTTTCAAGGAGCTTTGGCATTGGTTCCCTTCCCTGTGTCAGTAGCTGTAAGTCAGCAAATGAAACTTCGAAAGACAAAGATCTAAGATATCAACTAGAGTAGGGTTTCTCTATGGGTGAACTTTAAGATCCACCGACTTATCTATGAAACAGAGTCACCTGGGGGTCACTACCATTGTCTTAGAATACCTTCTACATTTTCTTATGCCAGAGCCCTAGACTTGTATCAGAATGTCACAGAGAATTTATCAGAAATGAAGACTGAATGTTCTCATTCCCACATGTTGGATATATTAGTTCTGCATTTATTAAAAGAACTGAGTAGAACCCTGAAGAATAAAAAGCATAGCAATGCATCCCAAGCAGTCAGGTTAAGAATGGTTCCTGGAGGGGCACTTGGGTGGCTCAGTCAGTGAAGTGTCTGCCTTTAGTTCAGGTAACGATCTCAGGGTCCTGGGATTGAGCCCTACATCAGGCTCCCTGCTCAGCAGGAGGGCTATTTCTCTCTCTCCCTCTGCCCACCATACCATCCCCACTCATGTGTGCACACTCTCTCAAATAGATAAATAAAATCTTAAAAAATATAAAAAAAGAATGGTTCCTGGAGATTGTATTTCTGTGAGTTAGTGTGTATGTGTGTGTGTGTGCACACGCACACATACACATGCACACGTCTTCTGTTGATCCTCCCTGACCTCCGTCCCTAGCGTTCATCCTGACCTCTTCTGAACTACCTTTTCCTGTTCTTGTTCCACATGCCACTCTGACTGTAACTTATTTGTTAACATGTCTGTTTTCCCTAATACACTGAGGTTATAAAATGAGATATATTCATCTCTGTATCCAGTCTAATACCTGAAACATAATAGATATTCACTAAATTGGTCATTCAGAAATAAATCAACAATTATCAACGGATGCTAAAATTAATGAGTAACAGTCTGATGACAAATAGAATATATATGTAGTGTACTGTAATTGTTATGTTATGTTTGTTATACATTGCCCTTATTTTTTTTAAACTTTTAAATTAACATATAATGTATTATTAGCCCCAGGAGTACAGGTCTGTGAATCACCAGGTTTACACACTTCACAGCACTCACCATAGCACATACTTTCCCCAATGTCCATAACCCCACCACCTTCTCCCTCCCCACCTCCCCTGGCAACCCTCAGTTTGTTTTGTGAGATTAAGGGTCTCTTTATGGTTTGTCTCCCTCCCCATCTCATCTTGTTTCATTTATTCTTTTCCTGCCCTGCAAGCTTCCCATGTTGCCTCTCAACTTCCTCATATCAGGGAGATCATATGAAAATTGTCTTTCTCTGATTGACTTATTTCGCTCAGCATAATACCCTCTAGTTCTATCCACGTGATCACAAATGACATTGCCCTTATTTTTAATTTTTTAATAAACATATAATGTATTTTTATCCCCGGGGTATAGGTCTGTGAATTGCCAGGTTTACACACTTCATAGCACTCACCATAGCCCATACCCTCCCCAATGTCCATAACCCCACCACCCTCTCCCGACCCCCCTCCTTCCAGCAACCCTCAGTTTGTTTTGTGAGATTAAGGGTCTCTTATGGTTTGTCTCCCTCCCAATCCCATCTTGTATTGCCCTTATTTTTAAGAAATACGTACTGAAGTATTTGAAGGAAGGAGGGAGAAAGAAAATGTAATTCTTCTGTCAATCTAAAATTATTTAAAATTCAAGGCTTAAAAATGAATGAATAAATGAATTAACAACAAATATTATTAAAAAAAGAGCATGAGGTCTTATGGTTACCTGGTCATAGAGACAACTAGACTACAATTAAATAATTCCACTCAGTTAGTTTAGGCATGTTAGGTTCCAAAACCACAAGCCAAGAACGAAGTCCAGACCTGCTTTGTCCATAAACATGAAAATAGGGGTCCTTGGCTATGCCTATGTGTTCTACCAGTCCATCTCATTTAGCTGAACTGATGAATCACTAAGTAGTTATGAGCTGGTAACTAGGCCATGTGATCCAAAGGTCTAAATGGTCTGAATCACCACTGGCCATGTGAACACACCACCTTCCTCGGGCCCTAGCCAGGCACATAAGTAGCAAAATGCTGGCCCGACCCCACCAGAGGTTTCCCCTCTCACTTCCTTTCTCTAGAGTAGAAAATCCCCATCAGCAAACTCATTTAGAAAGGATTCCCTTGCAAAATTTCTATACAAGGTATTATACACATTCTTTATCACTACATTGAAACTATATGAGGACAAGTCTTGGTTTTGTGCTCTGCGGATATTATATTAGTACAATACTGCCAGACTGAGGGCTCTGATTCAAATGGCCAGATGTTTCAAATACTAATAGTTTCAGCCAATGTGGGTTTTATTCAGTGATTTTACTAGGTGACTGACCAGACCACATAAATCAAGTGTTCTATCACCATCAGGTAAACCTAACTACCCAGTGCCAGTATCTTTCCTTGGGCTGGGATGACTGCAAAAAGACAGCTTCAAGGTGGTAGGAACAGATGACCCTTTGGCAGTGATACCCTCTTGTGAAGCAGAAAGACACACAACTGCTGGTTAGCTTTAATATGCGAGAGGGAATGAGGAAAGAAAGATGTGAGGAAAAGGTGACAGTATGTTGTTCCTTCAACACAGCTTAGGGAAGAGATGCCCCTGATTAGAGATAACTCCAAGCCCTGTTTCTGCTCACCACACTGAAAACTTTCTTTCCCTTTTTATCCTGAGGCTCTTAATTCTCCTCTCTGTTTTCTATGGGTCAAACATGTCATTCAGAGCAATCTCCACAATAGAATGTTATTGTATGATGATTTTCAACCCTAACTTGAATTACTCTCCTAAAATATGGTATTTCCTAAAAACAAAGATATACAAGGAAGAGGCAAAGGGATATAGGTAAGAAATTAAAATGGGATTTAAAAAATTCCTCGACTCCAATCCCAGCTGAATCATAGTGAGCTGAGTGAGCCGCAATCACATTAAGCTAATTCTGTCATTTGTCTTCTTAACCACAAAATGCCAGTTAGGACTTGATGGCCTATAAGGCCCCTTCTAGGTCCAAAATTTAGTGCTTCTAAGTGAAAGTTCCCTTTTGTATAAATAACCCATTTAGGAGACTGAACAAACCAAAACCATGTTCTCCCAGACACTTCCTATTCAAGGTCATTCTTGGGAGTGTTCTCAGATCTAGAATCTAGTCCTGTATATAATATTCACAGTGTGTGTGTGTGTGTGTGTGTGTGTGTGTGTGTGTGTGTGAATAAATATACATATACCCACACATCTATCTACTATGTGGGTAATACATATACACACATAACATGTACATGTAAAGGAGGCCAATTTAAAAACATTGCAAAGGTCACACTTCCATAAAATATATAGGACATCTCTGTAAGCATATTGACAAGAATCAGAGACAGGCCACCACAGGACCAGCAAAAAATATCTAGAATGGGAGGACAAGAAGCTTCAAGGAAGGCATCCTCAAAGGCATTTACATGCAGACCACACCTGCTGTGCATATTAAATGAGAGCTCAGACACATGAGATGGTGCTAATGTAGATAAAATATGGATAAGAAGAGACGAGATTCCAGCTCGATGAATAAAATTGAGACATTGGGAAAATGAAACACAGCCCTTCAAGCCAAGTGGCCGACATCAATATCCAATTCGGAAAAGTTTAGAAAGGTGACGTGCAGACTACCAAATGGAATAGAAACTCAGAATGACTTTAAGAATCTGCTACTAGCTGTATACCCATACACAGGGTTACCGTTCCTGCCAGGTGAGCCTATGTGGTGGGACAGCCTAGTGGAGACTCTAGGTCAAATGCCTGGGTCCCAGACTTGGCTCTGTCATTACCTGCAAGTATACTACTTACCTTTCTGTCCATATCTCTTGCCACAAAAATTAAATCACTATCAGCTTTACTTTCCTCACACAGTTGTCCAAAAGGCTAAACAAGAGAATGGATGTGAACTCCCTTTGGAGAAATGTATTATCCACAATGTATGCAAATGCAAATGACTATTATTTTTATTGAACCACTAGGATCTAGCTAAACTGTATTATTCAGAGAGAACTTCAGAATGCAGGCAACTCTTTCATCCAAAAGGAGTTTTGGCAGGAAACATCTTATGTCAGTAACTAGAATCCCCGGTGAGTATTTGATATTTTCACTTCTAAGTATACAGTTCATTTTTAGCCCCTTAGGCTCAATGGCCTTCATGACATGAGGGAGTATGTTCTTACATTCAATTATGGCTCTCTCTGATCCTGACTTCTAAGGACAGCGAGACTCCCTTCTTGCATAAACCCTTCTCATCATATCCTTCCAGCTTTCTCCACCAATGACCATTTTTGCAACAGCCCTTTTGTCCTTCTGTCCTCCCAAAGTCTCTTATATTCCTTTGTCCATCTACCCTCATACTGAATGGGTTTCATGAACAGTGACTTCCATCTTGTACCTGCCACCACCCTGGTGCAGGTGTCTGGAGTCACTCCTGGCTGATGACCCCAGCTTTCAACCTCTTGTCTCTGCCTGCAGTTTCCAATATGTTCAACCTAAGTCTACTACCAGATTGTCTTTTTAAAGTAGTACTTTCATCTCATCATCCCTTTCTGTTTTGCTTTTTTTTTCCCAAACTAAAAAAAGTAACACAATTTCTTTAAACATTTTTTTTTTATTATCAGTTTAAAAATATATAAAGAGAAAAAAACCCAATAGCATTCTTGCTCTTGCCCTTAGGATAAACAAAGGGCATAACTCAGAGAATGCAGTCTTACACATGCCAAGTTAAATGAGTCCTGGTTGTAGCTTTCTGCTGCAGGTTTAGAAGGATAGAACTTGTAGAGGAGTAAAGATTTTGATTTTCCCTTAGGCCTGTGGCTTCCAAACTACATTCCATAAGGCAGCGGCACCACATGCAAATGCTTTAGTTACCAAAGAGGGGCTGAGGTGTTTCAGAAGTTTCTTGACCTATTCAATCAGAGTACCTCCACTTTTCCCCATTTGCCACACAAAGTCTCCAGGTAAATTATCTTTGGAAGTAAAAGACCTGTTGCAAAAAAAAAAAAAAAAAAGTTTGAAACCATTCCTCAGAGATACTACCTTCCTTAAATATCTCATCTTTTCAGATTGGCTTCTGATAAGTGCTAGAGAGCTGACAATTTGAGATTATTTTCTCTGACAAGAGTCTGGAAGGCAGCTGGTCTATGTTATTGATTGAGCAAAGATTGATACGTTTTTAAATACAAGATAAAGAAGTGGTTGGTTTGATATTCTGTTATGAAGTCTTCAAAACTATAGTGTGAGATCCCTGGGGGAAGGGATGGTGTCTCACACGTCTTTTTTATACCCCATAATCATCCAAAACAGTGTCTTGAATTTAGTAAGTGCTCACGATCACTATGAACTGTACTGAATCCATTTTGGCCAGCAGGTTTGCTTTTGCCTCAGTTTCTCATCTGAGTTTACGCTTCTGTGTCTTTCTAGAACCATTAACGTCAACGGTAGAGTCACGTGTCCTAGCACATCTTATAAACTTCCCAGAAGAATGCCAGGTAAGATTTGAAATACTTATAGACGCCTCCCTTCATCTACTTTCTCCTGGCTCCGTAGATGTCTGGCTCTGTCATTCCACCCAAAACTGCTCTGCCATAACAGCCCACTTCGCTTCGTCAGAGAAGCAGCTAATCTGGCTCCAACCTCTATGGAGCTGCCTTCCTTTATCCTCACCCTACACTGAGGACCAATATGTACAATTTCTCCTTTCTTTCCCACTTTATCAAAATGTAGCCATCCTGTGCCTCAGGCCTACATTTTATTCCAGCTGATCACTAGATCAGAATTAACAATCTATGGCCTATGATGAATCATCATGCTTTTATTCCATGATACACATTTCCATTTTGATAGAGGCTGATAATGATGAACCCAAGTAATAAGGGGGTGATACTCTGAGGATACAAGAGCCTTCAAATCAGAATAAGTAGGTGATATCATAATCATCTCTTCTGCCTGGGTCTTATTATACAGGTTTAAGAAAATAAGTTGCACATTATCCCTTCATGAAAGTCAGAAGAAGCAAACGAATCTTCTTTCCCATAGCCACACTATATACCTGGCACCTTCTAGATTTAACCTAACTTACTGAACAAAGACAAGGCCTCCCACTGGCACAAAGACATTCTTTAAACAGTGTGAATCCATTATTTTACCAAAGTAATTGCTGAGTATCTGCTATGGTTCAGACACCGTACTAACTACTGGGGTTATGACTAGAACACACTCCCTCTGCTAATGGACATATAGTCTAGTGGAAGAGGCAGACATTAAACAGGCAATTACAGGGGCACCTGGGTGGCTCAGTGGGCTTTAACCCACTGAGCTTTCGGCTCAGGTCATGGTCCCAGGGTCCTGGGATTGAGTCCCACATCGGGCTCTCTGCTCAGCAGGGAGCCTGCTTCACTCTCTCTCTCTCTCTGCCTCTCTGCCTACTTGTGATCTCTGTCTGTCAAATAAATAAGTAAAATCCTTAAAAAAAAAAAAAGAGGCAATTACAATAAAGAATATTAAGGGATCTTAAAGGAGAAGAACAGAAAGTCCAGAGCAAGAGCACCCATCCCAGGTTAGCATATCCACACCAGAGGTTTATTGTACATTTCCTCTCTCTGTCCTCAACTTCATTACCACTTTCCCCTTTATATCCACCTCCTGTTCCATCTTCCACAAGACTGAGGTTCATCACCAATGACACTTGTAACACGTGCCTCCTTCTGTGTGTTAAAGACAGTCTGCAGTGAAGATTTTTTAGTTATCTATTGCCTAACTTGTTAACTTTAATGATGGTAATGGTAAAAAAAAAGACGGGTCTAAAGCAAAGAAAATTCCAGTGTTATTCTCAGTGAGCTACAGTCCCCACCACAAAAAGGAAACACTCCAAGAGTCATGCTATAGAGCTTCATCTGTACAAGGGCATTTGTTTGACTTTTTCCCATTAGGATACTCTTTTCACTATTCATCAAAGACCAAGCCTTTCCCTCTGCAATCTAAATCTAAGTACAGTTCAGAAATGCAGTATGTGGGGCACAGGGAAAACAAACAACAGCCATCATATTGGTCATACTGGGTATGTGTCTTCTGGCTGGAGGACTAAAATAGGAGGAGGGGAGATCTTCTCTTCACTTATTTTCAGATGATATATTTTAGGCTGGGGATATCTTTTCTTGATATGCCCTTAGCCTAAGAGGGCCACGTAGAGACTGGGATCAGACCCAAGAGAGGGAACTTTTAAGAAGCTTCTTAAAAGGATAACTCTAGTCTAGGTTTTCAGTGAGAAGGATCAAATAGGAGGAAAGTCAAAGCTCATAAGTGATTCAGCATCCCCTAAACAGCAGAAATTCAACAAGGATTTGGTATAGAAACTGGAGAAGTTAGGAGATCTTACTTGTCTGAAATGGTCTGGCCTTTTTTTAGTACCTCAAGGCAGCTGGATAATGATTTGAGATTTAAAGATTCTAGACATTGGTATCCTTTAAGAAAGTGGACCAAGGAACTAGATGGAGTAAGTGAGGACAGAAGGGGAAAATGTTGGACATAGAAAGCAGTGAGCAGGAAGAGGTGTTAGTGTAATATGACATGTCCCCTACCCTCCAATATCCAAGGAGAGTCAGTTCTCTAACCCTCCAGGGCTTTGCTCTGCTGTACGCCAAGCACTGTGGTAATCAACAGGAATACAAGATTTAAAACAAAAAATCCCAAAACCAAAAACCACATGCCTCTTGCTATCCAAAAGGTTATAGCAAGGGGGAGAGAAATACACAAACGAGTAATTGCAAAGTGGCATTATAATGGCGGTAAAAGAAGTGTAAATCAAGTGCTTTGAGTCACAAATGATTGTTTCTGCTTGGAAACGTGCTAGGAATCTTCTGTTTGCCCTTTCAGACCAACTCTTCCATCTCCATCCTGCTCTGTACCTCAGGATGATCTGACCAGTATGATCTGCATGAAAGGCTTCCTCACCCTCTCTGGTCCTGCTCCCATTGGTTTCACCCAGTGGTGAATGTTGGCAGGAGACTAAATGGAGGGAAGAGAGCAGCATCAAGGCATTTGTTCCCTTAGCTCCCTTCTTGAAAAGGAAGCGTTGTGGGTTGGCTGCATTTCTCAAAAAGCCCTCTTTGTCTCTGGGTTCTGGTAACACTTCTCTTCCTCAAGGAGGAGGCAGATGACAACCTCCTGTTTTAGCCTCAGGGGACTTAATACCCTGTCCTGTGTGATTCTCCCACATCCTGCCCACATCTCTGTAAATATTCTCTTTATTAAACTCTCCTCAAGTTACCCCTTTGAATGAGCTATTTCCTGCCAGAAGTTGACTGAAACAGGTGATTCAAAAGAGAATTCATAGAGAGTGGAGGTGAAGGGCTTTGACAGGGAGATTAGAGGAAAAAAGAAAATCCAGTTGCAGGAAGAACACACGCAGGAAGAAAAACTGTAAGGCATACTTAATGGATTACTCATAGTTATGTATAACAGATGCATAGGATACATGTGAGAGAGCAGAAAGAAAGACAACTGGAGAGGAGGATGGGGCTAGAGACAGCCTTCAGCACCATGTGAGGAGGTCTGGAATTGGTCTTAGAGCCACAAGAGTATAAGATACGATCAGTTTTAATCTCAGATGAATATGTGAGACCAAAGGCAGGAAGATCCAATGATACGCTACTACAGAAGTCCAGATAAGTGATGTTTTGAAATATGCTGTAAAAATGGTGACTCTTCTTGATTAAGAATCTCCATCTATCCCTGCAACCATAGTGTAAAAAAAAAGGGAGAAATAGAGAGGGCGGTGAGATGGAAATAACAGTGAACAATTAGGTGAAGGGATTAAAACCAATGAGAAGTGTGGGCTGACTCCCAGATTTCTTACAAGGGAAGATGGTGACATGATTAAGACTAGGAATCTAAGGAGGACATTTAGTGAAGAAAATGGATAGTTCTATTTTTCTCCTCTTGCCAGTAGATAGAGCCGAGATAAGAATAAAACCAGCCTAGAAATAATACACATCAGTTTATATTTAATAGTATAAGGAAAATGACCTACCAGTTGATTCACCTTCAGTAAATGACCTATTCTTTGACCAGGCAACACCATCAGAAAAGGGGTATGGTTCTCACGGTCAGCTCAGAGGTCCTTCATATAGCCTGGCTCCCTCAAGAACACCATACGAACCCCCCCCCCCCGGCCCCGCATGCCAATTGCTCATTTTTCCAGTATGAATTCTGTGCCCATCTTGTGAAACCACCTTTTAATGTTCAGACTGCCAACTGTGAGCCTGTGAGGACAGTAATAGCAAAATAGTAGGGAAAATATTTTCATTTTCCATCTGAAAATTTTATTTTCACTTATAAGATATGACACATACAACTTTAATGAATTGGAAACTGAGGTGCTTCTTAATCCATTTCTTACTATGGTGGTATGCTGAAAGACAGGCAAGTGACAAAGGGCAGAAGAAACAGAGGTGATTGTGAGAATTGTTACTCCCATCCTCCAGCCTCCATCCCACAAAGGGGATGGTTATTTTTAAAATCCAAGAGTTGCCTTAAATTTTTTGCCATTTCATTTCTCCCAAAAGAATGAAGTATGAAGCTCTGAATAGCTAAGAATTTGGCCTTGAAATACAAGCAGGTTCTTGATTTGGTTTGGCCAGAAGATCATTTCAGAAGCGCAGTAATGGACCAAGTCTAGACTCTGGCGAGAAGACAGTAATTTATAAATGGCAGTTTACATGCAGCTGGACAACAGCATGCCTGCTCCTAGAGTAAGAGGGAATTCTCTAATTTGCTATTTCCATTAGGCACGCAACTCTTTCCAAATTTAGATCAAGAATGCGTAATACTATATTCTATGTTAATAAAAAATAAAAAATAAAAAAAGAATGTGTAATACTCCAAAACTATAAATCTCATGGACAAATCAAAGAAAGAAACAAACAAAAAGGATGAAGGACGTGGCATATTTTCTTCTGTTATTCTTCATTCAATACCTGCTTTTAAAAAAAGATTTTATTTATTTATTTGGCAGAGAGGGAAAGCACAAGCACGGGGGAGCCCCAGGCAGAGAGGGAAGCAGTCTTCCCGCTGAGCAAGGAGCCCAGTCCTGGACTTGATCGCAGGACTCTGGGATCACGACCTGAACAGAAGGCAGATGCTTAATGAACTGAGCCGCCCTGGTGCCCCTTAATACCTGCTTTAACTCTTTTACTCTTCTTCATCACTCACAACTTGACAGTCTAACTCCTAGTCACACCTCAAAGCCCAGTAGAGTAGTTGGCACCTACGTCAACCTCCTAAATCAGAATGAAGCCTACATCTACTATGGAGCTACGTATCTCCTTCCATTAATCCTCTCATCACACAGAATCGATTCGACCATTTGCAAGCCTCCTTCCTCTACTAGATCATGGTTTCTTGGAGGCAGAAAGCAGGTCTTATTTATCTTATCTTCCCAGTGCCAGGCCCAGGGTCTGACACCTACAAGGTGTTCAGGGAGCGTGTACTGAAAGCCAGTGTGTTGAATTTAGGGCAGACCCTGTGTTAGAGGGCCAGACACAAATGGAATATGCTGTGAAGGGCAATTTCTAAGGTCCCTATATGCACTCACTCATTGAATACTCAGAGCAGCCTTAAGAAAATACTAAGATCCTCATTTACCAATGAGGAAACTGAAACATAGATTGGAAATCAGGACATTTGAGTCTAAAGTCCATCCTCTTAATCTCTATGTCATACTGCTTCTCAGTAAAGCTAGTAAAGGTATTTGTGTAAAACACTATACTTTAGTCTTGGTGTCCTCCTAAGCTCCCTACCACTCATTTAGACAAAGAATTATTTTTCTCTGGAGTCAATCTTATGGCCCATTCCCCCAGCATTCCTTGAGGGCTGTCTAACCCTACTTGGCAATCTGGGGGCAGATAAGCACACAAAGCTACTCCTGCGGCTCTGGTGAGGCTGCTAGAATGCACTTACCTCAATCCCTGCCCCTCAGTTGGCCGCCTCCTGAGAGCCAGACATACACACAGCTCCTTAGCCAGTGCTTGCTTGTTTAGGGGTATCGACAACATTATCCATTAAAGACAGAGGAGATAGTAATGTGTGGCATTAAAAGCCAGTGGGCTTTAATATAAATCCAAGTTGAAAAACATCATAGTGCAACAGAAAAGTCATTTATCTTGGAACATCTATATTAATGAATTCAATCACATTTTTCTACCCTATCAGATGCATGTATGGTTCAGCATGCAAATTAAAGATTTAGATTAACAGCCTGTGGAGATTACTGTATTTGCTTAATAAATTGGTATTTTCTAAAACAGTGTAAAAAAAAGAACAATTATAAAAAGAAATGTGGGGTGCCTGGGTGGCTCAGTGGGTTAAAGCCTCTGCCTTCGCTTGGGTCATAATCCCAGGGTCCTGGGATCGAGCTCCACATCTGGCTCTCTGCTCTGCAGGGAGCCTGCTTCCCCCCTCCCCTCTCTCTGCCTGCCTCTCTGCCTACGTGTGATTTCTGTGTGTCAAATAAATAAATAAATAAATCTTAAAAAAAAAAAGTAAAAAGGAATGTAGCATGATCTATGTACAAAGCATAACCTCTCTTTTACAATTTGTCATCAGTTTCCACACACAGAAAAAAAGTCTGCATAGGTTTTAACATCAGAATTAGATTCCTGAGGATTAACATATCTTTTCATATTTAACTAATATTGGACAGATAGCCACTATTTGTTTTCAGCTTCAAGATTAAGAATGGTGCCAAAACAATAATAAAACCAAGAGAAGGCAGCGAACAACACAAAGGATCAAAGTTGATATAATCTCTCCCATTCTGCACAACCACTTGTGCTTTTGTGAAATTTTTAATGAAAATAAATCCCTCAGGTCAGACTGACCTTCTCCAGATGGTTCCTGGAGGGGGGAGATGTGTCCACCAACTCCAGCAGTGGTTCCAGGGAGACACATATACAGTCAGCTTAGCTCCAGCCAGGCCAGTAAATGTGCTGACAGCTGGATAATCCCCCAAATGACAGTCCTAACAGAATATTCAGGTTTACCACTAACATGTTCTCACAGTACTCTCATCAGAACAATCAGCTCCCCTCCTTGCTAACAAACCATCGTTGTCCTTGTTCAGCCCTTATCATTTATCAACTAGATAGTTGCAAGCCCTGCAACTTGTCTTGCTTCTTCCAATTCCACACCCCTCTGGGCCATTTGCCTCACTGCTTCCAGGGTGATCTTTCTGAGGTATAAATCTGGCCATGTGGGTCTTCCTTTTAAAATCGTGCTCCCTCACTCCAAGAAGAATAGCCAAACTTTGAGACATGACCTTCAAAGCTCTGGAGAACCTAACCTCTCCGGAAACATTTTTGTGCCTTCCAAACACAAACTCGGAGCTCTAGGTACCTTGCTTACATTTCCCTAAATGAGGATTTTCTCATGCCATCTGCTTTATCTCAAATGCTTTTCTCTACACTCTACTCCTTTCTCTCAAGATGGCTAAAGCTTTTACTATATATTAACAAAGCCAGTTCAAATATTCCTTGGGTTGCATCTCTCAGATTGACGTGTGGCTATTCCTTTGTGTCTCTCACCTGAATTCACTTATTGCCTTGTATATAACTCTAATATGTATCCTACCTTATTCAATCAGTTAGCCGACTAATATTTATGGAGCAATTGACAATTACAAACCAGATTCTGTGCTCACAGTTAATGTTCTCTCAATAAGTAAGAGTCCTCCTCTCACAAAACTTTTATTGAGAAAGACAAGCAAGTACACAACCATTGCAATACCACATGGTAAGTGCTACTCTAAAAATTGCAGGAGGGAAAACTAACCCTGATTTCAGGGCTTGGGAGGAGAAGATAGATGAGGAAAAAGTTCTCGGTGGAGGAACTTGAGGTATGAAGGATAAGTATCAATAGATTAAATAAAAAGAATGGAAGAAGAATGGAAAGAGCCAAAGAAAACCTGTGGAGGTGAGAGAGGAAGAAAACGAGGACCAGGGAAACAGACATGAGAAGAGAGCTCAAGGGCTCCATTTTGGACTAATTTTGCCTGGGATGGCTCTGATACTTGGGTAGTCAGATACTTGAATCTAAACTGGAAGAAAAGTTCTAGGCTAGAGATAAAAATGTGGAATTCATTATCATAAATATGATATTTCTATCTTGTAGGCTGTGATAAAGTGACTAGGCGAGAAAGAAAAATAGCCTAGGACCAGTCATAATGTACTATTATCTTCTTTATACATTGCTAGATTTATTTTTGAGTTCCTTTGACGAGGACTTTCTTGCATGTGTCCATGTGTGACTAGTCTGCAGTTTTCCTTATTTGTACTGCCCTAGTTTGGTGTCAGATTCAAGGTGTCCAGTGTTTCTACCCACTTCTAGAAAATTCTCATCTATTATTACTTTGAACATCACTTCTCCACCATTCTTAAATTTTCTCTTCTAAAACTTCAATTAAATAGATGTAAGGTTTTATTTCATATGGTCCTATGTCTTTTAATCTGTTTCATAGTTTTCATCATATGTCTCTAATACTACATTTGGAGTAATTTCTTCAAATCTATTTTCTGAAATGTTCATTTGCTCTCCATTTACATTCAATCTGCTATTTAGGTTATATATAAAGTTTTAAAATTTGAATTACTCATAGTTTGGTTTCTAAGTATTCTGATTACTTTCTCCCAAATCTTTATGGTTTTACATACTGTCATTTTTTTATCCCTCTCTTGTCTTTCTTTAAACACATGAAACATATGTGTTATATTCTCTGATTATTATAATATTTGTATTCTTTTTGGGTCTGACTCACAGTTTGTTGTTACTCATAACAAACTCATAGTTTGTTGTTTCTACTGACTCTCACTCATGGTGGCTTTCTCCCCCGTATATTTGGTGTTGTTTTTTTTGTTGTTGTTGTTGTTGTTGTTGTTGTTTGTTTGTTTTTACTGTAAGCTTCGATTCCCCAAAATTATATCTAGAGAAATTTTGGGATCTGAGTTTTAAATGTGTAATTCCATGGAGGATTTTCTTTTGCATCTGTCAGGCTCTTTTGGGCACTGTCAACTTGAAGATACATATATCAAATGTTTTGGGGCTTTTGTGTTTTACTTTTCATAGCAATTGCACAAGTGGCATGAATTCTGTCTTCAGACACGAAGGGTGGGCATATGAGATAGGAGTTCTTAATAGACTTTCTTTTACTTTTCACTCCACAAAGACCAAGGCAGAGGTAGATAGCTCCGCTGTAGGGAAGATTATGTTCTAGTTTACCTATTGAATGTGTTGATCTTTGAGGATCAAAGCTTTGTGTATAAGGTTTTAGTCCAACCTCCTATCCTACTCAGACCCCAAACTTTATCATGTACACACTGTGTATCCTCATGGTACCTAAAAACCCAGACTCCAGGATATCAGAGCTCTGAGCTCTCATTTAATATGCACAGCCAGGTGTAGTCTGCATGAATAATACTTTTGACCAGGTATTTCTAGATGTACACACCCTCAGGACAATCACCAACTCTAATGCTTACTTATTCTTATAGAATAGCAAGGCCTTGTCATTAATTGTCTTTGATTGCTCTTCTTAATTTAATGCCAGCTCAATCTTGTTTTACAAATACACGTTGAAGTATTTTATCCAGCATTTTATCTGTTCTATATCTAAAGGGGTTTTCCTGCCCATCTAGTATCATATTGCTGTAGATGAAATCTATTCCTTTATAATCTAATTTTTACAATACATTTCTGAACCATCCATCAGTCAGGCCTCACAGTTAATCTGAATTGAACAGGCCATTTCTCCACTTACAGAAAAACTGTGAAGTGCCTCAGAGGAGCACAAGCATTTCTTAGACCACTTAAGGGGCCTGGGGAGAACTGGCTTCATGCCTCCCAGCCCCTCCCCACCAGCTGGACCAGCACTCTGCCTAATGCCAATGAATCTGCACACTGCCACCGCTGCTCCTCACCCTGCCATTCAATCCCACCCCAACAGCAGAGTTCTACTTGGCTTAGGTATACACTGAGTATTTTTAAGGAGCATTAAAACCAAATAATTGTAGTATTTTCAAAGATTAATTATCACTCACTTTTAAAAAGTCAATTTTCTTTAAACAGAGGAAATGAGAAAACAAATGAAAAATGGGTTTCCAGAAAAACCACATTTCCTGCTATTCAGCAGGAATCATCTCCAAACACTGATTAAAATATTGGGATTGCTTCATATCTTGTTAATCTCCAGTGAAGAGGCAGTGTCATTTAAAATTAACAGAAACCCTGTGATATGGGAGGAAAACCAGAGTAAAGCATTTATAAATGTTAATTCATTAAATAGATTTTTACCAGGTCAGTCCTGGTTGGCAGCAGTGCAGCCAACAACTTGTGAAAGGAAATTTGAAGGAGGCTAGGAAGGTCAATGTTACTTCCTGCCAGTTCCTCCAGTAACCAGTCATTAGAGCATAAAAATTTCACCATCACTTTGGGTTAAGCCTCTCTCTGTCTCTGTCTCTCACTTTTGTGAAATTTAGTTTATCCCTTCCTAGCTCACTTTCTACAGAAGAGCAGATTATGCAAAATCCAGGGAAATGGGTTGTTGTGTTAGTCAGTCTGGGCTGCCATACAAAATACTATAGACTGGGTGACTTTAAACATTTCTTTCTCATAGTTTTGGAGTCTGGGAAGTCTGAGGTCAAGGTGCCAACCTGTTTGGTTCTTGATGAGAGGTCTCTTTCTGGCTTGCAGAAGGCTGCCTTCTCATCATGTCCTCACATGGTAGAAAGACAGAGCAAGCTCTCTAGTGTCTCTTCCAATAAATGCATAAATACCACCACGAG
Source organism: Mustela nigripes (assembly GCF_022355385.1). Taxonomy (NCBI): domain Eukaryota; kingdom Metazoa; phylum Chordata; class Mammalia; order Carnivora; family Mustelidae; genus Mustela; species Mustela nigripes. Next base: position 93,122,219 of record NC_081559.1, read on the forward strand.
GGTCTAACCCTCATAACCTCATCTAACCCTAATTACCTCCCAAAGACCCTATCACCTTAAAGGCTAGGACTTAAACATATGAATTTTAGGGAGACACAACCATTTAGTTCATAACTGATACTAATTACAGGCATACTGGGACTTTAATGATAAACAGTAGAGAAGAAAAGGAGTTCTCACATCTGTGGAATATGAAAGGGGAGATTACACAACAGTGGATCTGTGTTCTGGGAGATAGGGAGAAGTTAGCAGTTTAGATTACACTGTCCAAGAAGAATGGTGAACTTGAATTGAACTAGAGCTGTGTTCACCCCAATGAGGATCTGACTCAAGGTGTGAAACATAGCCACAGAAGTCCCCTCGTGGTTTACCACAAGGAGTCAGGAAGAGGGCAGTAACTGTTCAAATAGCTTGGAACAGAAAGACAGCCAAGTGCATCCAAATTACACCAGAGGACAAACACTCTTCTGTAGGTACCACGCACCCCTAACCTCAGCTCAGCAAGATGAAGATGGCAGAGCCAGGCTTCAGGTTTGTAAGACCCAGAGATGCTAGGTAAATGGCAAAAAAGAAAGAGTGGCAAAAGGGACAAGGGGGCACAAGAAGGTAGTAACCAACACATCCTACCTGCTTTCCCATTTTCCCTCTCACTGATCGCACCTTTATACTCTCCTCTCTAATTTCCTATTCACTCAGAATTGATTGGGTATAGGTCAGAAGTTTACTGCTCATTTACTATTGGCATACCATAGAGACTCAGACCCCAGTTCACTTCCTCTCATGTGGAGCAGATGTGCTGTCAGAAAGCTAGCAAGTAATAAGATCCAGGGATTTTCTGTGACTACCGTGTGTACCTCAGGGGGCTGGAACAAGGTGCTATTCAGACTGGCTAGAGCAAGGCCAGATCACCTTCGAACCTCTGACCAGTGGAGCATTGCCCCAAATTTCAGATTAACGAACCTGTGTGCTTTTCTTTGCCTGTTCAGCAATTCTTCCTGAACTGTTCAGTATGGTTGTGTTCCCAATCCTTCCCCCCCCACACCATTTTAAACAAATTTTGTACTTCTTTTTCTAGAATGAATCAGAAAAAGGTATGAATATTTATGTTTAATTGAAAAGAAATTACAGATCAGCTCGAGAATAATATTTAGAAACTATGCATCTGCAGAAAGTCTCCCTTGTATGAAGTTCTTGCTTCAGTCATTCTTACTTTGGTTATTTATTAGCCATGACTGTGAGTCTTTTATGTATGATCCCCAGCTGTAATGGCTTTGAGAAAGCAGACATCCTCTTTCATGCTTCAGCTATTCCTTCTTGAGCACTTACCATATGCCAGGCGCTGGGCTACTTAAATTAGCTTTATTGTCTTATTTAAGCCTTAACAACAGTCTAATGCCGTAAGTTCAATATCAACTTCCAATTGCTATATGTATATGTGGAATCTAGGATTCAGAGAGGGTAAGTTATTCACCTAAGGTTACACATCCAGTTAGGTCAGTTCCAGGACTCACAGTGAAAAAGAAAGACATCAGCCTTCTAGACCCAGCAATCTACTAGAGGAAACCAGACTTACAGATAAATATGTGTAAGAAAGGCTCAGGGGCATTATGGTGAAATCCTCTGTACTGGATAAAGCAAGGAGTACTGAGGGGTGGAAGTCTAAAGGCATCACAAAGGAACTGGCTTGAGTTGAGTGATATTCACCTTACTGGGAGGCAAATATATGTGCGTTGGTGGTGGTTGCCTATATGTGATGGAAGATAGTTTGAGATACATGCTGGAAAAAGAAGTAATAAAGGAGGAAAAATTTATCCAATCCTTTAACTTTATATTCTGACATGGTTCTATAAAGAAGGACAAATTGCAGGGGTGCCTGGGTGGCTCAGTGGGTTAAAGCCTCCACTTTCAGCTCAGGTCATGGTCTCAGGGTCCTGGGATTGAGCCCCGCATCTGGCTCTCTGCTCAGCAGGGAGCCTGCTTCCTCCTCTCTCTCTGCCTGCCTCTCTACCTACTTGTGATCTCTGTCAAATAAATAAATAAAATCTTAAAAAAAAAAGATTTTAAAAAAAGGACAAATTGCAATTTATACCATCTAGCATCATTCTCTAATGTTTTGCATATGTTTTATATCCACAACTAGATCATAAACTCTACTAGGACATTTCATTTACAATAGTTTCTAGCATGGCTTATAGAAAACACTATGAAATAGTTGCTGGTTTCTTGTTGAAGTACCAAAAGCTGGGGATCATTACTTAGGAAAAGTCTTTCAGGGAAGCAACAACAAAGTTCCTATTCCAAAGGACAGTCCATTTTTTACCTTCCTTTGGTTTTCCCAAACATCCAAATAGCTTTAGTCATTTTTGTTATTGACAGAAAAAGAGAAGAACACAAAAAACCTTTATAATACCTTGGTAGTAAACATTACTTCTCCTTTTCCTAATGTTCCAACCACCCCAGAACTTCTGTGTTGCTTGTCAGTTCAAGAAGCCACTGTATATCCAACCAAGACTCAGTACATCAGCATAGAGGAATGAGAACCAAGGTCACAACAGGTGATACATGATACTAACCAAAAAAACAAGAGCATCACCAGGCTCCCATCAGCTGCGTTTTTGTGGTGGCAGCAGCTTGTCTTTTTTTCTTTTCCTTCTTCTATATTTTTTAATGAACTTTCTTTATACTCTCTCCTGTCTCTTTCCTGTCTCTCCTGTTCTATGATCCTTGTCAAAAACAAATAGAGAGTGATAGTAAAAGCAGCAGGAGACATTCTAAAAATAAAGATAAATACCAAAGGTTATAAGGAAGTAGCCTGTGTTTGTCATGGTCCATTAATATGTGCTGTTGTCTCTCTCTCTCTTTTTATTTAGAAATAAAAGATTGTCAGATATGACTTTCTTGAGCTATACCAGATGGAGTCTTGTCTAATTTTGAAAATTGGAAAATGTGGGAAAGGACTAGGAAAAACCTATGGGTTGAGGGAGTGCCCTCAGCAGCAGTGAATGGGTGAGAGGTTTAAGGATTGCCAAGTGAGCGAGTTTTTAACAAGAGAAAAACAAATCATAAAACTCAGTCAAAAAATGAAGTGGACAGTTGAGAGATTTGATTCGTTATATAGGACAACAGAAGTCACGAATCCATATGAAGTCAGAGACAAAAAGACTGGAGAAGCCCTGTAGTTAGTGGGAACTCAGCAAAACTGAAAGGCTCAGGTCAGAGGTCATGAGCTCTAGACAGAAGGTAAAATACTCCTGTTGTGACCAAGGGGCAGACCTTGAAATGTTCTGGTCCATAAACCATTTGGATTTATTACTCTCTGTTGAATCTCAGAGTTCATGTCTTCTGGACACATGAGCCCAACACTCTCAGGCTCGGAGAAGACCTGCTAACAGGCTAGCATTGAGTCAGTGAACTCTAGCAGTTGCCACCCCGCAAAGTGGATCCTTATCTGGGCCACTAAGTCTTTGTGACTCTCACCTTTTGAAATGAGTGCTTGGTCTTAGGTTAATGAACTTCCATGATGCATTCAGATGATGAGGGAATTTGCCACTGTAGGGAAGGCACTGGATGGAAAGTAGCTGTTCTTTTTCGGAGAACCATATTGTCTACCCAGAAGTCCTGACCTTAACTAATGTGGTGCCTCCATTCAATGATGCATCCTTTCAATAGCAGCATTGTTCTTCCTTCAAAGACTCAGAGCATGGTATGATTAGGTGTCACACTTCAAAATATGGATAAGAAAGCCTAAATTCTGGATTAAGAGACTAGACTTTTAGAACCAGAAACAATCTAATCTGGTATTTTCCATATTGATTTCTGCAAGTGTTTAATAAGTGTGGCAAGCTATTAATTCTATCCATCTGTTATGGAGAGTCACAATGCACATTAGCACATTAAAGGCTCTGAGAAGTTATGCTGTAAGAAAAACTGTTAAACTTTGTTTAATCTACCTGTTCATCAAACTTACTTGGCCATCAAACACTTTTACTGCTGCAACTATTTGGGAAACCTGGATCTAGCAAAAAGCTTCTATTTTCCTTCTTTCTAGTTTATGTATCATTTCCTTCCTTCCTTCATGAGGAAGCTGAGATTAACAGACGTAAAGGGATCTGTCTAAGGTCATGTAGTTCAATAATGACAAAGTTAAGACTAAAGCTGTCTCCTGGCTGCTGATCCTGAGTCCTTTGGATCTCATCCTAATGGCATCTTGGAGATTGCATGATGGGAAAAGATGACACTGAGCTGATCCAAGGTTTCTCACCATGGAGGTTATAGGAGTCTGGGGAATCTACCTTGCTATCAGGATGACTCTAGCTGCAGAGTTCTCAAGGCAGAGTGTTGGCAGCTTTGAGGCTCAGGAGTGTTGCCCAAGGCAGAGGGTTCTGGGAAATATTACAGTTTCAGACATCGTTCCATAAACTGTTGCTGAATAACCGTGCAGATGGAGAGGGAATGGTGGTAGAGAACCCAGGTGACACATAGACCACTGGAACAGAATAGAGAGCCCCAAAATGGACCCTCAACATTATGGTCAAATAATCTTTGACAAAGCAGGAAAAATATCCAATGGAAAAAAGAGACTCTCTTCAATAAGTGGTCCTGGGAAAATTGGACAGCTATAAACAGAACAATGAAACTCAACCATTTTCTTATATCACACACAAGATAAATTCAGAATGGTTGAAAGACCTCAGTGTGAGACGAGAATCCATCAAAATCTTAAAGGAGAACATAGGCAATAACCTCTTCGGAATCGGCCACAACAACTTCTTTTAAGACATGTCTCCGAACACAAGGGGAACAAAAGTAAAAATGAACTTTTGGGACTTCATCAAGATAAAAGTCTTCTGCACAGCAAAAGAAACAGTCAACAAAACAAAGAGGCAACCCACAGAATGAGAGGACATACTTGCAAATGACACTACAGATAAAGGGCTGATATCTAGGAGCTATAAAGAAGTTCTCAAACTCCACAACCCCTCCAAAAAAAACAAATAATCAAGTCAAAAAATGGCATAATCCAGCAATTACACTCCTGGATATTTACCCCAAAGTTACAGATGTATTAAAAGAAGGACCATATGTATCTCAATGTTCATAGCAGCAATGTCCACAATAGCCAAACTGTGGATGACGCTGAGATGCCCTTCAACAAATGAATGGATAAAGAAGATGTGGCCCATACACACAGTGGAATATTATTCAACCATCAGAAAGGATGAATACACAACATTTGCATCAACATGGATGGGACTGGAGGAGATTATGCTAAGTGAAATAAGTCAAGCAGAGAAAGACGATTGTCATATGGTTTCACTTATTTGTGGAACATAAGGAATAGCATGAAGGACATTAGGAGAAGGAAAGGAAAAATAAAACGGCAGCAGGGGGGAATCGGAGGGGGATATGAACCATAAGAGACTGTGGACTCTGAGAAACAAACTGAGGGTTTTAGAGGGGAGGAGAGTGGGATGATGGGTTAGCCCGGTGATGGGTTTCAAAGAGGGCAAGTATTGCATGGAGCACTAAGTGTTGCCCCTCTCTCTGACTGCCTCTCTGCCTACTTGTGATCCCTGTCAAATAAAGAAAAATCTTTAAAAAAAAATGCATGGTACAAGAGAGCTAGAAAGATCAGCAGAGATCAAACTTTACAGGAACTTGAGCTCTTATTAAGGAATTTAATCTTTATATTATAAGCAATGGGAAAGCAGTCAACATGATATGCCACATCAATAAGAGAAAGGATTCAAATCATATGATCATTTCAATAGATTCAGAAAAAACATTTGACAAAAAAACCTCCACAAAGGTGGCTTAGAGGTAACATACCTCAACATAATAGAAGCCATATATGAAAAACCCACAGCTAAAATCCTCAATGGGGAAAAATTGAGAGCTTTTCCCCCAAGGCCAGAAAGAAGACAAGGATGTCCACTCTTACCACTTTTATTCAACTTAATACTGAAGTCCTAGCTACAGAAATTAGACAAGAAAAAGAAATAAAAGACATCCAGATTGGTAATGAAGAAGTAAGACTTTCGCTATTTGCACATGACACAATACTAGATATAGAAAACCCTAAAGACTCCACCAAAAAACTACTAGAACTGTAAATAAATTCAGTAGTCACAGAATACAAAATCAGTATGCCAAAATCTGTTGTATTCCTATACACAAATAACGAAGGAGAAAAAAGTGAAATTAAGAAGCAATCCCACTTAAAACTACACCAAACCAATAAAATACCTAAGAATAAATATAACCAAAGATCTGAAAAACCTGTACTCTAAAAACGATAAAACACTGATGAAAGAAATTCAAGATGACACAAAGAAATGGAAAGACATTCCATACTCATGCATTGGAAGAACAAATTTTGCTAAACTATCATATTACCCATAGATTTAATGCAATGTCTATCAAAATACCAACAGCGTTTTTTGCAGAACTAAAACAAACAATCCAAAAATTTATAGAATCATGAAAGACCTCAAATAGCTAAAGCCATCTTGAAAAAGAAAAACAAAACTAAAGGAAGCTATAATATATATTACAGAGCTGAAGTAATCAAAACAGTATGATACTGGAACAAAAATAGACATAGAGGTCAATAGAAGAGAAAACCCAGAAATAAACCCACAATTATATGGTCAGTTAATCTTCAACAAAGGAGGAATGAATATACAATGGGAAAAAGACAATCTCTTCCACAATAGTGTCAGGATAACTGGACAGCTACAAACAAAAGAACAAAACTGGACCACTTTCTTACACCATACACACAAAAGTCTCAAAATGGATTAAAGGCCTAAATATTGAGACCTGAAACCATAAATACCCTGGAAGTGAGCAGAGGCAGTAATTTCTCTGACATCAGCCATAGCAACATTTTCCCAGCTATGTCTCCTGAGGCAAGGGAAACAAAAGCAAAAATAAACTATCAGAACTACATCAAAATAAACTTCTGCACAGTTAAAGAAACAATCAACAAAACTAAAAATCTATTGAAAGGGAGAAGATATTTGCAAATGATATATCTGATAAAAGGTTAGTATTGAAAGTATGAAAAGAACTTATACAACTCGACACCCAAAAAGCAAATAATCCAATTAAAAATGGGCAAAAGACATAAACAGACATCTCTTCAAAGAAGACATTCACACGGCCAAAAGAGAAATAATGCTCAGCATCATTCATCATCAGGAAAATGCAAATCAAAACTACAATGAGATATCACCTCATACCTGTCAGAAAGGCTAAAATTAGTAACACAAGAAATAGTAAGTGTTGATAAGGATGTGGAGAAAAAGAAACCCTCATGCACTGTTGGTGGGAATGCAGACTGATGCAGCCACTCTGGAAAACAGTATAGAGGTTCCTCAGGAAATTAAAAATAGAGGCCCCCTATGATCCAGCAATTTCACTATTATACCAAAAATACAAAAACACTAATTCAAAGAGTTAGTGTTCCTATGTTTATTGCAACATTATTTACAATAGCCAAACTATGGAAGCATCTAAGTATCCAATCAACAGATGAATGGATAAAGAATATGTATATAATGGAATATTATGTAGCAATAAAAAAGATGAAATCTTGCATTTGCAGTAACAGCATGGATAGAGCAAGGGAGTATAACATAAGTGAGGTAAGTCAGTCAGAGAAAGACAAATATAATTTCACTTAAAGGTGGAGTTTAAAAAACAAAACAGACAAGCAAAAGAAAAAGAGAGAAACAAAACTTCAGGCCTCCAAGCCACCTACAGAGGCCTCTACCTGCCCTTGATGCCTTAGTTACATAGAGAATATGGTAGACAGAGCAAAATTAAATACAACTGACATTTGGGTTATCTCTACTACTGCCCCTCTCCATTAGCATGGATACTGAGTCCACTGGATTTTTTTTTTTTTTAAGTTTTCTTTGCCAGGAATATTTTCAATTTTATTTTGTATCAGTATCAGCCTATAGGCTGCAACAGCGGTATTTGTTAGCTTCCTCCCCGAGCTCAGGCCTGTGAGACTGACTCCCGTCATTTTAGTCAAAGATGTGCAGAAAGACACAAATGAGTCTGGAAGGATGGGAGTTACTCTTCAGCAAAGAGTTCAGAGGTGCCATAATTCACTGTGCCAACGCCAGCAGCAGAGCAAGGCAAGTTGGGCTCACTGAGATCCAGATAAGGGGGAAAAAAATTAAAGGGCCTGTTGAGAAGCTATAGGCAGGGTACCTTCATGGATGGAATAGAGACAAAATAAATGGAAGATAGAGAAATCTTGTACTACTGAACAAAGCCAATCTTCATTCAACACTCCCTTTTGGTTTTATGGTATTATGCAACTGGGGATTTCAGAATGTTCAATTTCTGTCTATGTGCCCAGATAAAGGACAAGGAAAGGTAGGTATGCAGACTCCAAAATGGTGGGAAGTTAAAGACTGTTTCTACTTAGCGTTGGAAAGTATTTGTACCCATGTATTTGCATGGCAGCCAGAACTCTAAGAATTCACAAATTGTGGAGCCTAATTAAGAAGCTGGGACACTGGCAACTTCCTCCCCTGCCCACATGTGCAGTTTCTCTGCACTGCATGCTGAGGAGAGGGCCTCCTTCCGCAGGCTGATGCAAAGTGCCGAACTTTGAATAGCAACCCTTCCTCCCATGTGGCTACCTGCTTAGCTTATGCTTTCCCTTTCCTGGAACAGGGTAAGAAGGTTTGAGGGTTAACATTTAAGCATTTTGAATATTTTTCTTTTTTACTATGAGAGGTAGAATCTGGTAGCGACTAAACAAACAAAACAAGACCCCTCATTCAAACTTGTGTCTTAGAACGAAATGCTTGCCGCTGTGTTTCTCCTTTTGAGTCATCACCTTCTGGTCTATAATGGGATATTTCATGGACTATCTCTAAGTTAAGGTAAGCTCCCAGAGGAAGAGACCATGTACATTGACCTCCAAACTCCCAGATTTCAATACAGCCCTTGAGAGATGATAGATGATAGTCCGGGTAGATGGGGTACCATAAACATGCTTGAATAAATAAGGTAGACAAAATCCTCTGTTTAATGATTTCAACTTTCACTTAATTTGGGAAATTCTCATAAATTTGACCTGCAAGGAATCGCGAAAGTTAACCAGTTCTATCCTCTCAAGTTGCTGACAAGAAAACTGAAGCCTGAAAGATGAACACTGTGTGACCAGAATTTGGTGGCTTCTTACTGTCTCGATAGCAGCAGCTTCACAAATATAGCACCCTGGAAATATCTGTGTCATTTTTTCTCATTTACCACCACAGTTCCTGCCAGGCAATGTCCCAGAGGACGACAAAACAAAGACAATATCTACAGTTCTCCCAGGAAAGACCTGTGGAATTCCGGGCCATGAGGCTTTTCTAGTAGAAAGACCGAAGGTCTCCACAGACCATAAAGGGTTAAGGGATTTGTCAACATGACTACGTAATAGCAGAGACAGTTTCTAGTCAGTGACAGAGAAGAGACCAGACCCCATTAGGCTCCCACTTTTCATATCACCTTCCTCCTACACCTCAGGAATTTATATACTGATTTTATGCCTTTCCATCTTCAAAGCCTCCCTGGAGCCTGTAACTCAGGAATCTGGAAAGAAACTTGTATTGACTCATTCACCTACATGAATGTACCACTGAATCCCTCTTTTGGTCCCATAAAAAAAAAATTCTGCTTGAGGCAGCTGCAGTTTCAGCACAACTGCTTGTGTGCACTTCGGAACCCATCCCCTTGTGTTCCCCCAGGACGTCTAAATTGAGATCTTCTGCCTTTCTGTCTGGCTGACGTGCTTGAATCCCCTAACTTCACTTCTGCTGTCCTCCACTTTTTGCCAAGTGCTATAATTATGTTGTTTCAAGCAGAGCTAGTCTGGTTCCCAGCATGGCAAGGGGGTTGCCTCAGGGACACACCGATGCCCAGCAACTAGGAGTTTTCAGACCCTGGTTTTAAATGCTACTAATGATTTCCCTTACAAGTCCTCCCATGGAGTAGTCTAGTTCCAGGAGTTCTCATCCAATAAATGGGAAGTCCACAGGCATTTGTTCTAGCTTCTAACTGAAATCCCGAGGTTTGAAGTCACCAGGGGAAGGATTTGATACTAAAAGGGATAATCGTGAGACAGAGTTGACCAGTAGTCTCTGCCCAGGAATCCCCTTTCACTGAGACATTCATCATTGCATTTAGTAGTTCCTGTCCTAACAGGCAACTTATTCTATGCAGGCATCTTCCTCTCCTTGGAGCTGTCTGAAAGTGTCACATCGAGTAAAGATTTGAGGGCTTAGGAATTCAGCTGTGATCTATCTGAAGGTGATTCTTGTACTGGAGTTGTATGAATCACTGCTCCAGAGACAGCCAAGTCCAAAAGTAAACTCAGGATAAAGAGTGTCTATAAATTCAAAATACCCAAGGGACTGGCAGAACTGTGCAGACAGACTCTACTAACATTGCAGTGAGGTACAGAGAGTTTGGCTTTTAATTATTCCCATAAAAGATTGATTCTTTGTTTGCAGTACATTCTGCTCCTATGTAAAAATAGCTCCTTAGTCAAAGCAGTTAATGTAGCTGGACTCAATTTCATGAGTTCTCGGCTAGTTAGTGACGATGGCTATCGTACTAGATTAATGAAGCCAAGGTCAGGTGATCAATTCTCTTGTCCTTTTCCATGTCCAAAGATGGTGCCTTTTAACTTTCCTATATGTGCACTCTAAGGCAATAAGGGAGGATGTATACAGGAAGGAAAGAGAAGGAAATATGGAATAGCAAATTGATCAGTGAGACAGGATAACTTAAAACATAAGCAGAGGTCTCTTCTGATGTTGCTGTGAAAGGACATTACTTCAAAAGGATGTTACTTCTCTGCTTCCTGTCTCACTTCTTTCCCATATATTTAATAAATTCATATCCAGTCTTCTAGAACCTTATATGTAACTGTTAAAAATAAGAGCACATTCATTCATTCATTCATCCAACAAATAATTATTGACCAGCCACTATGTTCCAAGCACTACCCAAGGGGCTGGGAATACAGGACAAGTACTTGTCTTCATAGAGCTTCCATTCTACTGGGAGGAGACAGAAATAAATATGTGAACATATACATACATAGCCTCAGATAGTGACAAATGCTATGAATGCAGTAAAATATGACTATGGGATAAACAGTAACTGGTGTCAGCTCAGGGAAGTATCTCAGCTTTAGCTTAGGTGAGAGTAGAGCTTTCTGAGAAGGGGACATAAAGCCAGATCGGAATATTTTCAATATCTCAGATCACTCACTCTGGGGAGGAAGTCAGCTGACATGCCGAAGTAACACTGAAGCAGCTCTACAGAGAGGCCCGCATGGAAAAACACCAAGCCTCCTGTTACAGCCATGGGAGTGAGCCAGGTTTTAAGTGGATCCACCACATCAAGCCTTTGGATGACTGTAGCTCTGGTCAGCATCTTACCTGCAACCCCATCAGAGACTCTAAGCTAGAACCTCCCAGCTAGGCCTCTCCTGAACTTCTGTCCCATAATAATTGTGAAATGATAAATTTCTGTTGTGTTAAGCTAATTTTGTGGATAATTTATCATAAGTAACATAGCGGGTTTAAGAACAAGAGTGGTACCATCTGATTTATACGCTAGGATTCCTCTGACTGCCTTGCAGAAAATGGCCCGCAGGGGAGGCAAAGAGTGAAGATGATTATGAGGCACCGATTATCAGGCTATTGTCAGAAACTGAGCAAGAGAATAATGGTGGCCTAAACTAGAATTGTGGTAAAGATTTGGGTCACTGGGAGTTCTCATAACACCATTCTGAGAATTAAAGAGAGCCATGTAGTGTACTGCCATACCACCCTGAATGTGCCCCATCTCATTTAAAAAGAGGCATATTGTCCTCAAGATATTCTATTTGTTAGACTAATATTCTGTTTTTTTTTTAAATTTTTTATTTTTTTGAGAAGAGGAATCATTTAGATCATCTGATGGAAAATTTTTATTTAAAAAGATAGAAATCTATGATGTCTGTCATGTTAGTGGGAATTCCCCTGGGCAGTACGCAGTCTGCGCAACCATAGAGGGAGATCCGAGAAGTGGTTGTATGGGGAAGTTGTTATATTGAGACTGGAGATAATTTTGGTCATAGTTTTGGACTGTGTGTGGAATAGGAGGACAAGATCATGGCTGGGTTGAGGCCTGATCAATTAGTTAACTTACCAAAACAGGGAGGATAGAAAGGGGGACCAGTGGCGGGCTGGGGGGGTGAGGGTAAAAGGAAATCAATAGTTCTCTTCTGGTCATATTGAGTTTGAGGTGCCCAGTAAATCCCAGAATGGAGATGTCAAGTTTGGAGTTAAAAGGATGAGCCTGGAGCTCAGGGAAGAGGTCAAAGCTTGCAAGGCAGATTTGGGAGATATCAGCATATGGATCTCAAATGACGAGACAAGGCAAGATTACCTCAGGAGAAAGTGGGGATTGAAAGAAGATAGACAAAGATTGAACGAATCCTGAAATGCTCCAACATTTAAAGGTTGGAGAGAGAAGAGAAACCAGCAAAGGAAAATAATAAGGTTTGATCACTGAAAATAAAGAAAAAAGAGGGAAGGGTAGTAGTTTGAGAGTGTAGAGCAAAATAATTTCAAAGTGCTGCAGTGAGCAACATACTGTCAGACCCAGGCTCACATACTGATGAAGGAGAGCAGTGCCTTGTATGTGTAAGACACCAAATAATTCAGGTTCAATTAATAAATGAACAAACGGCAAACATGTGCATTGTGCTTTCTATCTGCCAGGGAATGTGCAAAGCCCTGCGTATACATTAACTCAGTTAATCTTCACCATTAACTCTATAAAATAGGCACTATTAATCCCTATTTCCAGATGAACAAACTGAGGCTCAAACGGGTTAGGTAATTTGCCCATGGCCCCAGAGCTAGTATGAAGGTACATCAAGGATTTGGACCCAGCAATCTGGCTTCAGAGACAATGCTCTTAACCATTACGTCATGCTTTCCTTAAATGAGTGAGCAAGATGATAACAATTTAAATTTGGAATACATTGAATTATTGGTTTCACGGAGCTCACTTCATCTAGGTGGCATAAAGAAGTCAGCTGAGAAGAGATGGGGCAGTGGAGAATTCAAGCCTTACTTTAAAACAGTGCCATGCATGTTGCACAAAAGTAATACCATTGTGCTAGCAACCAAGTAGACTACGGCTCATTGACAGCATCCAAGATGAGGCCCATCTGTTCTCAATTTTTTTATTGGAGAAATCATTCACAGAATCATCAGCTTCATAGACTCTCCTAATTCCCATTTCTGACTGTTGCCCAGCTGCTCTATTTAGTTCCTTTCCCTTGTTCACAGATATCTTTTAGGTCCCATCTCATACACGCTCAGCCACTTTAGCTTCAGCTCTTGCAGTGGCAGCAAGACACCCGCAGGTAGAACCTAACACTCCTGACCTCAGGTACACCAGGTGACTCCGGCATTCTGCCCCAGGTTGCTCTGCACTAGCACACAGGAGCCTGTGGATGCCCACTCAAGTAGGCCAGCACATGAAAAAGCCCTGAAATGCAAGGAGCTAACTCTTTGACCAATGGAAACAGGAGCTGACAGACAAATATTGTCATCCTCACTCTGTCTGCTGGACAACTTTAAGGAGCATTCTGCACAATCCCTTAGATGCTCCCCGCAGGACTGAACCCCAGCTGCCTACTCTTAGTAATATACCCTTAGAGAGGCTTTTTCTCTTTTCCTAGTTCACTCCCCAGACCCTCAATTCTGAATGAATGAAATGATCCTTTAGGATCTTTTCTCAAAATAAAATATAAGAACCAAGCCATGGTCCCAGGCTCTACCACCTTAGCGCTGTCCCAGTCATGTGGCCAGTACCTGACAAGAGAGCTATGAGGCTAAGTTCTCCTGAGATTCATAATCACCACCTATAGCCTTTAGGATTGAGGAACAGGCCTGGCTGGAGCACTGGTTCCCTGCTTGCTTACTAAATAACCTTAGATAAAACATGGTACTGCTCTGTAATTCAGTTTTCTCATCTAGAAAATGTGCAATATAAGAGCATCATCCTCGTAGGGTGTTGGAGATAATAGATGTGATAATAAAGATGCATATGCACAGACTTGGAAGACAGGAGCATTAAGAGTGTGTGTGTGTGTATGCGTGTACATGTGTTGTTTGCCAAGCCATCTCCAAGCCGTAACAAAATTACTCGAAGTACATTTATACAACTCAGTAGCCACTAGCTATGTGTAGCTATTTAAATTTACAGGAAATAAAATTAAATGGAATTAAAAGTTTAATTCTATAGTCGTGCAGACCACAACTCAAGTGCTCAATAGCCACATAAGTCTAGTGGCTACTATGTGGTTCAACAGCACAGATATAGGATCTTCCCGTCATTGCAGAACGTCTCAGTGGACAGCTAGCACAGTTATTCAATATTCTTATTGCCAAGGAAGATGAGCCCGGCATTGGGTGACAGGGGAGTGGTCTTCAGTTCTCTAAGACTGTGTCCATTAGCCAGCTATCTAGAAGTTTTTCTCCCTTGAAGTTTTCCATCCCAGTAAGAGTCCAGGTCCATGTTGATGGTGGCGCCATGCTTGGAGCCAAGCTTTTCGGGCCTCTAGCAGTTCAAAGCAGATGCCCTTGGATAGAGCAGGCACCACAACTCTGAGCAACAGAATGCTGCCTTCTCACCCACCAGTCGGCACAGTGGAAACTGGAAACTAATAAAAAATAAAGGAAGCAAGTCCAGCCATGTTACAGAGCCACAGCCCCCTCGAGAAAGAACACCTGACTTTTATATACCTATAACAAGCCTAAGCGACCTAGCACAGAAGACAGACCACTGGCAGCTCAAGAGATTTAAGAGTGGAACATCCAAGAGGCCATGATGCTGTTCCTTCAAGACCTTCTGTTGGAGGTTGGAATGACTTTCCACTTGGGGTCCTACAGATGCCCCCGTACTTCTCCTGACACATCCATAAACCTGACAGGTGAATGCAGTGTTGTTCCTAGTAGAGATGGGCTGTGGGTAACTGTGACATAGAAAGTTTAATTCCTAGAGCTCATTTAGCGCCACCCACTAAGTGCCCACTGCCATGCAGACCTAGCTCCCACCTCTGTAGGGCCCAACCTGGGCCTGTTCCCATTAAAGAAGTTAACAGACTTGATGTTTTCCTGCCCTGATCCTCCCTATATCAAAATTTATGCATCTGAGTAATCTATAGTAATATAAAAATGACTAAGGATGTTATCCCCATCATGGCTAAAGTTAACAAAAATATACTAACGGTGCAAAACCTTAGCCCAATACTTCCCTAGGAGGAAAGCTACTATTGATATGAAAGTATCTGACCCCCATCAGAAACACCTCTCATGCTTACATCCACCTTTACCTCCCATCGTATACACATATGTAAAAAGAGTAATTACTATAGATATTGGAGAAGTCAACAACAGCCTTCCACGAGGGTGATGTAAAGTTTGTTGACCCTGACCTTCACCTGATCTATCTTCACAGTGCTGACCCAAGTGCCCACCACACCTGACACACACAACAAAGGGGAGTTATTCTCAGCAAACACTTTGGAACTTCCTACCACCTTTTCTTGTCTTCCATATTGTCACAGTTTTGGCACTTGATACTCTCTTAAATGTAAAACACTCTTCTTCCCTATGCTTTCCTTAGCTCTTTGTGACCACCTGATTTCTCAGTTCCTGGCTCTGGCAAGTTTCTTAGCATTAACTCCCTACTTGACATCCCATGCAACTTGCCAAGGTCAAGAAAACAAGGCTCAAGATATAACCCAGAAAAAGTAGCACATCAAGCAGGGACATAATCCAGTAGGAGAGACATGGGTAGATCTTAGGTTATCTTTTATATTACACCAATACCAAAGCTTGTGATAAAATTTCAAGTTAAAATATTGTGGCACTGGAGTCAGAAAATGTGAGCTCAAATTATGGCTTGCCTACATGATGTCTGCAGAACCACAGGCAAGTTATCAACCTCCCCATGGTCCCTTCCTTGATTGTGAAATGTGATGATATGGTCATCTTCATGCTAGGATTTTTAAAGATTAAAAATGGGACAAAGTATAAAAAGTGTTTAGCATCGTATCTTTCCCATAGTTGATTATTTAATAATAGCAATAATTACTAGTATCATTACATCATCAATACATTTGTCATTATCTACTTAACAATTCTTAAGACTCCTTGAAAGCTGATTAAAGTTAGCAATCTAAAGGGCTGGAAGCAAGAAATGACAAAAATCTGTGCCTCTGTAAGAATAAAATCTGCTCTCTTGACTCAGGAGCCTCTCCTTGACCCAGGCCACAGCTGTTGCCCAGGGAAATGATTACTTAAGTGCCTGTTTATTGTGCCACTTGTCTGCCCATTCTCCTCCTGACTGCTTCCACAAATAAATGTTTATTTAATCAGCTAGCCAAGGGAAATTTCCCTTTGGAACTCTCATGGAACTGAGGAATATAAAGAATGTGCTCATTTACAAAACCAAGTGAAATGGCTTATTTTCCCTTAATTTTCACCACATGCTTAAGGCAATATTTTCATGAACACAGCAAAAAAGAATCAACAGAAGGACAAGTCACTATTTTTTCAAGTAGGTTTTTGCAGTGACATTTTGCAACAAGACACATTATTTTTCAAGGAAAAAAATTCTCATCTTCACATACAAAAGAAAGAAAAAGCCTACAAAAGTGACATTTTTCTTCCCTGGACAATATCTTTCTACAAGACCTGCCTTTCACCTCTGCAGTCAGCTCCAGGTGTTAATAGAAAAGCTTTGGTGTCTCTAACTCCAGCAAACCATGAATCATTTCCAATCCCTGCAGAAATGAAAATTAACATCCTAAGTTTATGGGGTTGGCATTCATCTACAGAAACCAGGCCTTACTATATATATATCTCTGGATGGGAAGAAGGGCTTAGAGAAAAGAATCCCAGACTTCTTATATCCTATTTATCTTCACTCTGCCTCCTTACCTTTACAAACAAGCACACACACAACAATTTAAGATCCTGTGTACTGGTTCAAAAAACTACTGGCACTACAGCAATCAAACGCAAAACAAAGTAATCTGCTCCAACAAATCCCTTCAAATGGGTCACTAGAGCAATTCACAGGTGTTCTTCTATTTGTCCTTCTATTTCGATAGCCACAGTGGAGGTATGTGGGCCATAAATAATTATTTGAGAGTAAGGGACAAAAGAGAGGTGAAGGGGAGGGGGTCATTCCAAATAAAGATTTCATAGCACTTCAACATCAGTATTCCCAAATGAAAATGAATCTGCTTTGGCCTTTATGGCCGGATGGTCAGCACCCCATTCTTCATCTGGTGATGAGGACACCCATATTTTTTCAACTCAGGTGAATATGGAGGAGACAAAAATCCATGATAAAGATAAACACTCTCAAAACATGTAATTAGCAAGCCTGGAATCCTGCTGCAGAGTGAGATTATAGGGACAGGCTGCCCAGATTTGTTCCCAATATCGTTTAAAATTACAAAATCTCAGTACATTCTTCATTGAAAGTTTAACAAGAAGTCCAGTGACTAACTGGCTTGAGGACTCCATTTGTCTTAACTTTTAAAATAATTAATGATATTTTCAGAGAGCCCTGAGCCTGTTCTCTGGGAGCAACACCAATCTTGGCAGAAGGGTAGTTACTGGAGAAATCAACATGAGTACACTTTTTGCATAATGTGGTCAATTAGATATTCTTATTATTAGTCCAACCCTGTGAAAAGCAACTGATTGTTCTAAAACTAGGATAGTCAAATACAGAATGCCCAGGTAAATAAAATCTAGGATAAACAATGAATGTTTTAGTATAAGAATGTCCCATGCCTTATTCGGGGTATATATACACCAAAAATATTTTATGTTTTTGTGAAATTCAAGTTTAACTGGTACCTGTATTTTTTTTTTTACTCTGTTATATTTCTCCTCATACAGTATACCATTAGTTTTTGATGTAGTGTTTCATGATTCATTGTTTGCATTTAACATTCTGTATTTTTATTGACTATATTTGACAACCCTATTTAGAATTCCCTTATAGTAGATTAGATTACTGTTTAAAAATATTTAGACCCAACCCCTCCCTCATCTTCACTGTGGAAGTTTAAATTCTCATTCCACCAAAATTGATTCTAGCCGTGTAACTTGCTCTGGCTCATGGTGGGTAGAATGTGCTTTCTCTCCTGATTTGCTGTATAAATGGCTTTAGCCAATAGGATGTTAGCAGATGTGACACAGGCAAAGCCTTGAATTGAGTTTGTGTTGTTAGTCTTGAATTCTTTTATTTCCTCCATTACCATGTTGCAAGGAGCAGCTCAAATCCTGGAATGAATACATGTGGAGTAGCCCTGAACCCAGGCTACCTGGAGGACCTGAGCCCTATCAAATTCATTGCTTGATGCAGAACTGACCAGCCAAGCCCAGCCTAGATCAGCCACCTCCTAGCCAACTGCAGGGTTATTTCAGACACTGAATGTAGGGATTGCTAGGCAGCACAATGTAGCATTTGCTAAGGCACTACTAAAATTCATTTTAAACATATGAAAAAAAAATGTTTCCTTAAACAGCTTCAAAAAATAGCCAAACGTCTCCTTCATTCTTCATCTATCACAGATGTGGTAAC
Organism: Mustela nigripes; assembly: GCF_022355385.1. NCBI lineage: Eukaryota > Metazoa > Chordata > Mammalia > Carnivora > Mustelidae > Mustela > Mustela nigripes. The sequence continues at coordinate 93,140,912 of NC_081559.1, forward strand.
CCCAAATGTTAAAGGGGCTCCAAAAAGGCTCTCCTTGCAAAACACTGGGCTGAGGGTCAGAACAAGTATGTTAAACTCCCAGCTCTGCTATTTGTAAACCATGTAATATTGGGTAAATAAATGAACCTCTCTGAGTCTGTTCACCTAGCTGTGATGGGGGATAATTTCTATCCATCTGCTCACTAAAGTGAAAATGAGGAATCAATGAGCCAATGTGTCAAAAGTGCTTTGGTAAATTGTAAAATTCTATATGAATATGTGTAAAGCATTTAGAAACATGCCTTGCATAGAGTAAGTGCTATATATGTGTGTTGCTAAATAAACAGATATATAAATGTGCATATATCTCCCATGTACAGTCTTATCTATTTGACATTTTCAGCACATGCACTGTGCTACACAGAGTAGATAATTAGAGTAAAGAGCATGTTAAGGGTATTGGAAGGGGGATTTCCTAACCCAGATGCAAAGGTCAGCAAATCTTTCTGGTTGAAGAATAAGATGTGAGATATCATTATTACATGCCACATTAAGTAACAGCAATCTCTCTCAGACATGCACAGATGCCTACTGCACAAATGATGTCATAGAATTTCTTTCAGAGGTCCTGAGACATGGTCATTTCCAGAAAGACAGATCCTCATTCATACCAGTGGAGAGAGTTACATTCTCTAAGCATACATATAAGTGGGTTGTATGGAGAGAAGAAAAGGGAGGTCCACAAAAGCCCCTTGGAAACTCTATAAATAAACTTGACTAAAGCTGCCATTTTTGAGAAACCTGGATTAGCTTTTTTTGTTTGGGGTTGCATGAAACCTGTTTTTCATGCAAAAGTTTGAACTTCTCGATTTTCAATTTATTTTGTCTTTGATAATGTCAAATGCAGACTTTTATCTCCCAAAGAAGAGAATCATTAATAAATTTTTCAATCAAAGTCTATTTCATGTAGCTATTGTCATCTGAAGCAGCATCTCAGGCATCATTATGGATATCAGCACTGCATTTCTAAGTATGACCATAGGTATGTGACATTCAAACACATGGAAATTCAAGCACTAATAACATTACTAATGGCTTTGTTGAAGACAGAATATCAAAAGAAATCAAAAAGAAAAAATTAGATTTGATAGAAGTTGCACAGAAATCAATCAAGAAACATTTATTGAGAACAAATGTACATTAAATGTTTGACACTGTCAAGCTCTTTTGGGACTCATAGTTCCATGCAGGAGACAAGCAGATGGGCAATTAAGATATAGTAACAGGAAAATAGAAACAGAAATTATGATACAGTGACAGCAATAGATTGGAGACAGAGGACAGAGTATTGAAGAACTTCACAGAAGGATTGAATGGTTTTACAGAGAACATTCCATCAGATGCAATACCAGGTTCTTCTGGTAAAAGCTGTTGGTGACCCAGCTACTAGCATTATACCTTTCCTTCTGAAGAACACCTTTCTGATGTTCAGTTATCATGCAGATTTCTGAGAAGACAGCTAAAGACTAAGAGGAGGAATCAATGTCTCTAAAGGCAAGCGAAACAAAAGCTGAAATGAACTACTGGGATTTCATCAACATAAAGAGCTTCTGCACAGCAAAGGGAACAGTCAACAGAACTAAAAGGCAACCCATGGAATGGGAGAAGATATTTGCAAATGACACTACAGATAAGGGGCTGGTATCCAAGATCTATAAAGAACTTCTCAAACTCAATACCCAAAAAACAATCATGTCAAGAAATGGGCAGAAAACGTGAACAGACACTTCTCTAAAGAAGACAAATAAACAGCTAACAGATGGATGAAAAATGCTCCACATCACTAGCCATCAGGGAAATACAAATCAAACCCACAATATGATACCACCTTATACCAGTTAGAATGGCTAAAATTAACTAGACAGGAGACAACACATGTTGGGGAGGTTGTGTAGCGAGGGGAAGCCTCTTACACAGTTGGTGGGAATGCCACCGATACAACCATAGTGGAAAATAGTGTGGAGGTTCCTCAAGACCTTAAAAATAGAGCTACCCTACAATGTAGCAAATGGTAAGTATGTACTCCAAAGATACAGATGTAGTGAAAAGAAGGGGTACATGCACCCCAATGTTGATAGCAGAAATGTCCACAAAAGCCAAACTATAGAAGGTGCTGAGATTTGGTCCATATATACAATGGAATATTACTCAGCCATCAAAAAGGATGCATACCTACCATTTGCACTGACATGGATGAAACTGAAGGTATTATGCTAAGTGAAATAAACCAAGCAGGAAAACACAATTACCATATGATTTCACTCATATGTGGAATATAAGGAATAGCACAGAGGACCATAAAGAAATAGATGGAAAACTGAATGGGAAGAAATCAGAGAGGGAGACAATCCAAATGAGACTCTTGACTCCAGGAAACAAACTGAGGGTTGTGGAAAGGGAAGTAGGGGGATGGATGGGGTAACTTGGTGATGGGCAGTAAGAACAGCACTTGATGTGATGAGCACTGGGTGTTATATGCAACTAATGAATCATTGAACACTATATCAAAAACTGATGATGTACTATAGGTTGGCTACCCAAACATAATAAAAATAAATATTTTTATGCACCAACTAGTTATGGCCATCCCATTCCCCTTGGCTTGTGATTGGCTTAGGAGTAATCATGTCACCCATTTCTAGCCAGTGAAATATAAGAGAAACAGCTAGACAGCTTCTGGGAAAATTTCTATCCAATTAATTAAAAAAGAAGAATGTTCATGAAAAAAGTCTTTGATCCACCACTTTTACTTTTCTGCACTTGCCTACTGCCTTCCCTACCTAATATTGTTCATATTTTCCTTTTTAACAGAACCTCACCTGGCCATTGTAGCTGTTGCAGCTATTACATGACTACAAAAGGGAACACTGCCGGCCCTCTGAGGTTGACAGAGGAAAAAAGTGAAGGCACCAAGTTATCAAGCCACAGTGTCAATCCTAGAACTGCCACCTCCAGGCTTACTTTGAGTGAGATGATAGATGCCTGCACTGTTAACCTACTAGTCTGGTGTCCTATTGCTTGCAGTTAAAACATTCAAACTTGGAGAGTGCAAAGATGAATGAGACCCTCTCCCTGACATCATGGACTCACAGTCTAGTCGAGGAACTTATAGTCCACAGACAGTTGCTCTGGGTCTTATGAGTGAGAGCTTTTCAGATAGGCTGATAAAGGGACGAGACACTGCAATTCAAGAAAATGCACAGAGCAGAAAAGACAAATAGTTGGCAGATCATGAAGGGCTTGGGCCATACTAGGATGTCTAGGCTTTATCTTGCAGGCAATAAAAGGCCAGAAGTGGTTTTAACAAGAGGTTAATTGTATAGAGCTCATTTTGCCCATAGCGTGGAAGCTGAACAAGCAAGACATGCCAGTCTGTAGGCTCCCTCGTGGTGAATTTAAGACCTTCCTTCTCAAGTCCCTTTTCCTTTGCTACAAGGTGAACTTACATCTCCACATAGGTTAACCCAACTTCCCCTGATTTGACCTGCCACTTTTCCTGCACTGATTCTCAATTGATAGTAAACAATATTTGTCATTTAAATTCTTCTCTCAGAATGTAATTTACTAGGCTTTAGCATCAATAATCACTCTAGGAAATCTGTTCTCCTTTGCAGGAATGAATAGCATTAAAAAAAAAAAAAATCAAATCCAAACAAACCAACCAAAAAGAAGCAATTCAAGGATGAATTCTTTCTCCAAGGAAGCAAGGAGGCTTAGCAAAAAGAAAACAGAACAGGATTGCAAAATCCAGAGGCTGAGGTTCAGAGATAGTTCGGATGCTTATGAATGATGCAGTGGAAATGAGCCAGCGTCCTCTTGTCATCAGCTGCCCTCCCCATGTATCTTGAAGGTTGGATAAGACACCCTCTAGCATTTAAAATGCTCAAATTCTGTGATTCTAAGATGAGAATACTAATATTCATTAAAGCCCATTCTATGTCATGCACTATGCTAAGCACTTCACATATTACATTTCATTTGACCTTACAGCAAGCCTGTGTACATTTTTATATCTACTGTACAGATGAGAAAACTGAAACCTACAGATCCTGACCATCTCACTCAAGGTCACAATAAGAAGTAATGGACTAAGCCTAGCTAATCTCAAACCACTGCCTGTGTTTTTAATGACTTTTTGCCATGTTATTCCACACTTACATGATTAATGTAGAAATTCTGAAAATCTATAATACAAAGAATCATACTGTGTTGTCTTATATCTGTACTGAGAATTGTGAGCTTATGCTGGTTTTTATTTCCCTCTTTATGTCTAGACATAAAAACACTTTATATTTTCTTTTTTTATCGTATGCAAATATTCTCTTATAAGTTGACGTCTAACGCTTTATACAGCTTTGTACCATGCTCTGTTTACTAAATAAATTTCTGAGCATTATCCCTCCTATTGAAATTCTTCATATGGCTGTGCCATATTGTTTTAACTACTCCTCTATTATTAGATATTAAGGCAGGATTTTCATGAGATTTTATTTTTTAATATAAGTAACACCATGTCAAACATCTTTTGGATTGATTTGGGGATGATGATTTGCAAAAGGTATGAAATATTTTCCAAAATATATATTACTTTGCTATAGAGAAGCTGAAACAAGTTACCTTCACAAGCATCGAATTGTCCACTGCATGCCATCCTAATGACATCATTTTTAAAAAAACTTTAAACATTCTAGTAAAAAAAAAAAATCCTTTATTTTCTATTACCTTTGATTCTTAAAGAGGTTGAACAGTTTTTTTTAATGTGTTTATTAGTTTTTTTACTATGTTATGTTAGTCACCATACAGCACATCATTAATTTTTGATGTAGTGTTCCATGATTCATTGTTTCATAAAACACCCAGTACTCTATGCAATGAGTGCTTTCCTTAATACTCACCACCGGGCTAACCCATCCCCTCCCCCGCCAAAAAACCCCTCTCAGTTTGATTCCCAGAGTCCATAGTCTCTCATGGTTCATCTCCCCCTCTGATTTTCCTCCTTCATTTTCCCCTTTGTTCTCCTAATGTCCTCCATGCTATTCTTTATGTTCCACAAATAAGTGAAACCATATGATAATTGTCTTTCCCTGTTCGACTTGTTTCACTTAGCATAATCTCCTTCAGTCCCATCCATGTTGATGCAAATGTTAGGTATTCATCCTTCTGGATGGCTGAGTAATATTCCATTGCATATATGCACCACATCTTCCTTATCCATTCATCTGCTGAAGGGCATCTGGGCTCCTTCCACAGCTTGGCTATTGTGGACATTGCTTCTATGCACACTGGGGTGCATATGGCCTTTCTTTTCACTACATCTGTATCTTTGGGGTGAATACCCAGGAATGCAATTGCTGGGTTGTAGGGTAGCTCTATTTTTAACTTTTTGAGGAACCTCCGCACTGTTTCCCAAAGTGGCTGTACCAACTTGCATTCCCCCCAACAGTGTAAGAAGGTTCCCTTTCTCCACAAGATCGCCAGCATTTGTTGTTTCTTGCCTTGTAGATTTTTGCCATTCTAAGTGGTGTAAGGTGGTATCTCAATGTGATTTTGATTTGAATTTCCCTGATGGCTAATGATGTTGAACATTTTTTCATGGATCTGTTAGCCATTTGTATGTCTTCTTTGGAATAGTGTCTGTTCATGTCTTCTGTCATTTTTTGATTTGATTATTTGTTTCTTGGGTGTTGAGTTTGAGAAGTTTTTTATAGATCTTGGATTCTAGCCCTTTATCTGTAGTGTTGCTTCCAAATATCTTCTCCCTGTTTATTAGTTATTTTGAATTCCTCTTTGATAAATGGCTAAGGTCTCCTTACATATCAATATCTTCAACCTATTTTCTGCCATGTTTGTTAGTTGATGTCTCTTATAAAATGCCTAATATAAGAATTTCTTGTTCTGTTTTTCCCACAGGTTCTAGAGAACATAAATGTAATGATGTGAATTTGATAAGCAGGAGTCTATTGTCTGAAAAACTGACACAAAATATTTTTGAAAAATCAGTCATACACACAATGAATCATGGAACACTACATCAAAAACTAATGATGTACTGCATGGTGAATAACAGAATATTAAAAAATATATAAAAATAAAATAAAATAAAAAATTAGTCAATTTGTCAAGGTCATCCAATTGACCTATACCATAGTGACCACAGGCTGTAATGCAAGTGACAAGGATTGATCATTAAGGGTTCCAGGGAATGCCTGTGAGTAAGTCTCCCTCACCCTGAAACATCACACTCTCTGTGGGCTCTAATGATTCCAAGCAGTTTGTGAGCAAGAGGTTGAGCACCTTTTCATCAGAAACCTGAATATCTAGGTTACTGCCTCCCACCCCAGTAAACTCTCCACAGCTGACACGATAACAGAAATTTCTCTTCAGTTCACTTATACAACAGAGTTCACTGACTTGTTCTGAGAAACTCAACTTTTCCCTTATTATTAGTGAGATAGGACCTGAATTCCATTCATTCTCTTTTTATCCATTCATTCAAACGCAGATTTATTGAAGGTCTGCTATTTGTTAGGCTCTGTAATTGGGATTTGAAGGTAAAATTCTAAGCAACAAAGAACACAATCCCTAACTTCCTGGACTCTAGTGAGAAGAAAAGACATTAACTACATAATCACACAAAGGTGGCCAGAGCTCAGTGTCCTGGTGAAGCATAGAAGACATAAAGTTGGAGAGGTGAACTTGAGTAGATAACACAGAACCTTAAGCAATAAGTCATTGCTGACTGTCCTAACCATATCTGGGCTTTAAAATAGTCACTCTGGCTGTGGGTGGAGAAAAATTAGGGTTGAGGGACAGTTAACATACAGTAAGGACAATAGAACATTTAGAGTCTAAATGCTGTGGTCTGGAAAAAGCAATGAGAGTATCTTGTACTGGGGTAGACATAAAGATGGAGCTTTTCCTCTTTGCTTCCTTCTGTTCATCTGTATTATTGAACCATGTCCCTAACACCACAACAGTATCACTGTGTAGGGAAAATGCACTCAAGGGTAGAATAAGGGCCTTCTATAAATACTATTCTGGCTGACTCTTGATGAATAAAATTCAAGTGCCCTTCTTCCAGAATAGCCTGGAGTAAGAAGCCACTATTTAACACATTAAAACAATGAATTCCCTCTTTGTGTGGTGTTTGACATGAAAAATGTCATTCCATCACCAAACAATTCTCTCGTCCTCTGACTCCCACTGGGTATCCTGGAATTCCATTCAGTTCTGACACTAACTACCCAGAGTTGATGCAGTCCCATAAGATTTGCACCTCTTCAGATGCCTGACACAAGTCCCAGATCCTCAGGCTACCTGCTCTTCTGCCCAGCTTGGCTAGCAATTCAAGCATTCTCACAACCTCTCCTTCAGTTTCCAAAATTTGGTAGAAAAGGTCACATAGTATAAACTACTATACTATAAGATATAGTAAAGTATCAAAAAGAATACATTATCATAAAGAATACAAATGAGGGTCAGATAAAGAGGTACTTAGTTCAAGGTCCAGAAATGTCCCAAGGCAAGGAATTTCTGTCTCGATGTTGTCCCTGTGGTGTTAGGGTATACCACTCTCCTAGTAAGCAAATACGTCAGCCAACTTGGAAGCTCCCTGAACTCTACTGTTTAGGGGCCTTCATGGTGGCTTTATTATATAGGCATGATTGATTAAACCATTAGTTATTCATGACTGAACTCAATCTCAGGTCCTTCTCCCCTCTTTGGACATGGAAGGGAATAGGAGCAGAAGGCTCCAACCCTCTAATCACATGGTTGGCCTTTCTAATAACCAGCCCCCATCCTGGAGCTATCTTGCCCATCCCCTACTTTATATTATTCCCCACACTTCTTTTCCTAGTACTATCCATTTTAGTCCCTTTTTATTTGTAAGACAAAACATTAAAAGCAAGTCTTTACTCTAGATAGAAAAATAACATCAAATTGGGAATTCATACTATCACTCTAAAATCTATTTGGGATCTCTTAAAAGGCATTAACTAATTCAAAAAGGTGTTTGTTGAGTGCCTACTGTGTGCCAGATATTGTTCCAGAAGCTGAGAATATCATGGTGCAAAAGATAGACAAGACTTGCAGTCAGATGGAATTTACACTCTGCTGGGAAGACAGACAAATGAATGTTTGTACAATAGACAAATAAATTCATATTCACATTTACATATAATTTCAGATAGTGGTTGGAGTTGTGAAGAACACAAGTGGGACAATTCGTTATGAATTGGGTAACAGTTGGGGAACTGGTTTAGATAGAAGGACCAGAGGAAGCCTTTCTGAGGAGGACGCAACATTTGTCTGAGCCTTAAGTCTTCAGAGGGAGGAAGCCGTAGAAAGATCTTGGGAAAGAGAATTTTTAAAAGAGGAAGAAGAAACACAGGAGTTTTGTATTTGTTAAATTATGCTAACAGTTGTAACTAACAGCCCCTGAATATCAAAGCTCCAATGCAGTATAAGTTTATTTCTCACCTAGGCTAAAGCACAGGCCAACGAAGGCCTCCTCAAGTGAGGAGGCACACTGTTCCACAAAAGTCACTCAGACACTCAGGCTTCTTCCAAAATGTGTAATCACCATCATTAAGGCCTCAGCCTCCTCTGTTTTCAAGCAGTAGATGGAGAAAGAGAGAAAGAGAACATAAGCTTGCTTGTGGACAGTTTTCTGGACCAGTATATGAAAGGATTATTTCTGCTCACATTCTACTGGCAACAACCCAGACATCCACCTGTGAGGAGGCAAGGAAATGTGTGTGTTACCAAGAATAAAAGGGAAACGGTTTATTCGACAACCAGCCACAAGTCCCAAGATTGAAATAATGTTGGTATACATACAGGTCATGAAAAGAGGATGGATTTCATTCTAACTGAAAATAGGGTGATGATTATATATGATTTCCATTTAATAAAGATTACTCTGGCTGCTGCATACAGAATAAACTGGAAAAGTATAAATAATGGGAGCAAAAGAAATGCTTAAGAAATGTTTGCACTGGTTCCAGTTAAAGGGCTGATTTTAAGGCTTTATTGGTGGAGATGGTGAGAAGTAGTCAGATGCAGAATATGTTTTGAAGGTATCACTAACACACTTGCTTATTGCCTGAATGGGAGGGAAGATTGAAGGAATTGAGGATAACTCCCCATTTTTGAGTCTGAGCCTGAAGGAAGATGGTGAATTTCCTCAGCTGGGGAAGTCCAGGAGAGAGGTAGCTTCAGAACAGAGGTAGAGGAATCAAATGTTCCATCTTGGCAATTGTAAATGTGAAGGATGTGGGGGGCATCAAAGAGGTGATGCCCCAGTGGACAGCTGAATACATGACCTGGGTGATTAGGAGAGAAGTCAGGCCATTTGGGAGCCACTGGAGTAAAGATATTATTGAGAGCCACGGAAATAGTGGGGGTGAGGGTTATGTATCATGAGGGTAAACAGAGTATGTGGGATCAAGTAGCTCAAAGGCTGAGGAATTTAGGGAAGGAAATATGAGGTCATTCTTACTGCAAACATTATTTTCAATGAAAAATAAGAGATTTATCATCTGAGAGATAAGCTTGTAGAAATGACACAGGAGGTATATGTAGAAAAGATAGTAAAATCAAACTTAGAAAGATAAAGGGGCTGTGCCAGGAAAGTGTAGTAAGACTGGCAGAGCAGAAGGCCCATTTGAGATGTGTGTTCATGAAGTGAGACCAGTCTACCTGGTTTGGAGATTTTCTTCAGCAATGCTCAGCTGCTTGGGTGCAGGTATCGAGTAGAAAGATTTGGATTTCACTATCAGGGTTCAATAGCATCCGCAGACAAAGACAGATGTTGTGTAATAAAGAATTTAGCTTCATCAAAAGAGAGGTCTGGCCTCCATTCTGAAGGTATGGGAGGTATGGGAGGTAACATTTAAACCCTTAGAATATCCTCAGTGATAGGAGGATCTTTTGTTATTCATGGTGGGCCCCTAGGACTACACCTAATAGTTTATGGAAACAAGAAGGTTCAAGGTAGGATGGGCCACACCTGCTATACAGAGGAGGAGAGAGACTTTGTGTCTCATAGTATCAACTGCCCTTGAGGCAGAGTTTAACCACATGGGCAATCAGTCATTCCTCCATGAAGCTCCAATAAAACCCCTCAACATCAGGTGGCTCAGTCTGTTAAGTGTCTTTGTCTCAGGTCATGATCTCAAGGTCCTAGAATCAAGCCCTGCATCCAGCTGCCACATCCAACCCTGAGTCCAGCCCTGCCTCGGGCTCCATGCTCAGTGGGGAGTCTGCTTCTCCCTCTTTCTCTGGCCTTTGCCCCACCTGTGCATGTGTGTATAAATAATAAATCATAAATATATAAATCATAAATATATAAATCATAAATAAAATCTTATAAATACATACACACATATACCATACCCTAAACATAAAAGCATGGATGAGCTTCTGGAGTTGGTAATCCTGTGTATGTATTGTCACACATGAATCCTAGGAGAGTAACTTGTCTTAAGAATACTGGAGGCCTTGTGTTTGGAACCCTTCAGACTCTGCCATATGAGTCTCTTCCCCTGGCTGATTTTAATATACCCTTTCTTTGTAATAAACATAATTGTGAGAATAGCTTTCCATGAGAGTTCTATGAGTCTTTCTAGTATATCATCAGACCTGAGGATGGTTTTGGAAATGCCTGTTATGTGTTGATTGGCACTCTTCCAAAATTCCTATGTTGAAGTTCTGTCAGGATCTCAGAATATGATCTTATTTGAGAAATGGGTCATTGCAGATATGGTTAGTTAAAATAAGATAAGGTAAGGTCAGTTGGAGAAGGGTGGACTGCTAATCCACTGTGACTGGTGCCCTCATAAAAAGAGGACATTTGGACAAAGACACACACACAAGGGAGAAAGTCATGTGAAGATGAAAGCAGAGATTGGACTGAAGCTTCTGCCAACCAAATAATATCAAAGATTGACAGCAAAACACTAGAAGCTAGGGTAGAGACTGGAGCAGATCCTCACTCACAATCCTGAGAAGGAATCAACCCTCCTGACCCTTGGGTCTTGGACATCTGGCCTCCATAACTGTGAGACAATAAATTTTTATCATTTAAGCCACCAGTCTGTGTCACTTTGTTACATCAGCCCCTAGGAACTAATATGCCCCCAAATTTGTAGTTGGTGTCAGGGGTCTTAGGCGGACTTGGCGGTGTGGAGGACTCTGCCCTTTACCTCACAATTCGGCTAACTTCGGGGAGGTGTCTAGGCTGGAGACAAAGGACTATGTTGACCTGTGGGAGATGGTGGTGGGAAAGGAGTAGGGACACCAGATTGAAGGTCTCAGTGTAAAAAACTGTACTTGGACCAGTAAAAGAGTAAGGTAAAAAGTAGGCTTGGTAATCAGAGAGTAGTCTTACAATCCCTATGTCACAATAAAGATTTTGAAGATGGTGTAATTATTGGTTGTCACAAAATCTAAAATAAGACCAGGGGGGTGGCTGAAGTGGAGCAGAGGACGACATCCCTAGAAGTAAAGGAACCAAGAAATTAAGACATTGACTGTGATTATCTATATAGATTCCAACAAAGATGAAAATAGTTAAAAAAAAAAAAAAGAAAGAAAGAAAGAAAAAGAAAAAAAGAAAGAAAGAAAGAAAGGCAGAGGTGGGGGAGGCTAGTCAATGTAGTCTTGCATAAACAAGGGGGAACAGCTCAGCTGTGCACAGAGGGAATCTAAAAAGAAAGGTACTGGGTAGTAATGTCTAATGACACAGACTTTAGTGCAACTTGAGCATCAAAGGAACAGCAAAAATGACTTGAAGGTGTCGGTGGGGAGAGATCAAGAAAGATATGTACTTCCAAGTTTTAGTACAGGGGAGTCTGACTTGCACTCAATTATATATTCATTCAACAGAGCACATACTCTGTAGGTTAGGGATAAGCAAAGTGATATTTTCAAGAAGTCCTTGTCTTCACCATACAGGTTATGTGGTGACTCTAGATATCCAAGACATGAAATAAGGAAATAAAGCACACTTTGCCTAGCGAGAAAGTCAAAGAGCTTGGACTTGGAACTCTGTTCTCTGTGGCTCCAGATGCAACGCCTTTATGAACAGATGTCTGCTGCTCTTCCCTGGGAAAGAGTATATTCCTGTCTCGACACCAGGCTTTTGCCAATAAGACGCAAGCAGAAGTAACAAGCACCGCTTCCCAGCAGAAGTTTCAGGATCCAATGTGTGATCACTACATTTCCTTTTCCCTCTGCCATATAAGACCAGGAATGTTCCAGAGAGATGTGGTTCCATCTAACTGGGTCCAGTTAGACAACCAACTGCAAATGACATGTAACCTACTGAAAGACACAAAGACCCTGGAGTCATTTGTCATTGCTGCATAGCCTCACCTAGCCCACATGATACAGGGTGAAATCTAGGATTCCCGGAAGTTTCAGGTTTGGGCAGCTAGGTAGATGAAAGTGCCACTGACCAAGCCAGCAAAAACAGGCAGGAAGAGGAAGCAGTTTGCCCTGAAATGCGGTTTCTCCATCTAGCCTGGGCTTCTTTTTAATTTCCAACTTTCCTCCATAATTTAGTCATTCTATAAATGGGATTCACAGTGATAATCCCCCACACCGGAAGCAACCCCAACACTGGGCCCCTCAACATTCTAACTCAGCTGCTCCCTACAGGTGTACGAGGGGTGGGGGTGGGGGGCATCTGTGCATGCCCCAAGGTCCCAGGAAATTGTCTCCTTGCTCTCCAGAGTAACTTTCACAGTGTCCACACAACAAAAGAGGGCTTTCTTGTAGCTACACAACACAAAAAGAATATCCCAATGGCTGGGAACAAGTCATTTTAAGACACACATTGTTTAGACTACAAGTTCTTGACAACTTTGCCTATTTCTATTATACGTTACTAGTTTAGTCCTGCTCAGCAGCCATAAAAATAATGTGAAAAGAACAATGCCTCATTTCACCCAGAGTTATATCCTCCTTTTTTGGTTTTTCCCAGCAACCATTTGCTCGCATGCTTCAGGCAAGAGTTTACAGAGATAACAGCCCTGAAAGTGGAACACTTATGCATTTGTAACATCGCCCCCCATCCTTCCCTGAGCCCAACCAAGAGTGGCTCCTTCATTAAACTTATCTCCAGAAGACAGGAAGCAGACACCTGGTAGTCACTAGTCTATTTGTTCGGTCTTTGCTCCTGTCAGCCTTCCTTTATTTCGTTTCTCTATCAAATGTCCGCTAGAGGTGTTGAACATCCAAGCCCAATGTGCAATTGCGAACACTAAGTTATTCCTTCCTCTTACAAATGGAGCTGCCAAGCAGACACTGCAGCGGGAGGCCGAGGGGAGGGACCCAGCTCTCACAAAGCCCACCACAGCTTCCTCTGGAGCAAGCCCACAAAACAACACAATTTAGACTCCCAGCGTCACTGTTTCACAGCGATGGTCCCTTAAGTGGCCCCCAGTCTCCAGTCTCTCCCCATGCAATCAGTCATCCACAGTGCAGCAAGAGAAGAGATCTTTCTGTTATGCAAATCAGATCATGCCTCTGTCCTGCTTAAAATCTTTCAGCAGATCCCCATGAGGGAGAAAATGAAGTACCCACTCTCTCGCACTTAGACAAAGCCCCTCGCTATCTCTCTTACAGCTACTTTTCTAGATTTTTTCCTCCTACATCCTGCTCTCTTCTGGTGTGTTTTAGGTCTTTGCTACATGGAAAACTTTTCATGTCTTTCTAATCTGAACCTCAGCATTACCTCCTCTGGAAACCATCCCTGCATGCCATGCCCCACCCCACCTCATAGTCCACGCTGCCTCAGTGAGGTGAAGGGCTTCCTTGTTCCGTAAAACCCTGTCTGTGACTCTAGCATTGCATCATGGTTACACTCACACCCTTTGTCTATATGCCGTTGTCTCCATCCCATTTTTATGTTTACAAGCAAAGGTACTCTGGTGTCGGTGAAGTAGCCAACATATAAGCAAGCTTTATTTATGTTTACAAGATTTGTTGTGCTAAATGGTGGATAGCAAAGGTAAGAAAGGTAAGAAAAGCTCAGTCCTTGCCAGAGAGAAGCAGACACAATTGTAGGGCAAATAAGCACATTCACAAATAATTGTATTACAGATTACAGCTGACCCTTGAACAACATGGATTTGAACTGCATAGATCCACCTATGTGCAGATTTCTTTTATTAGTATAATACTGTAAATGTATTTTCCCTATGATTTTAATATTTTTTCTTCAGCTTACTTTACTGTAAGAATATACCATATAATACATAGAACATGCAAATGTATTAATCGATGATTTAAGTTATCAGTAAGGCCACCAGTCAATAGTAGGCTATTAATAACTGTTTTTCTTTTTTTAAAGACACCTTTATTGACCATCATGATAGACTATTACATTTAGCAATCAACAGCCTGGGTACAAAAAAAAAAAAAAATCTACATTAAAACCCTTTGTTGGAATGCTTTACACTTTCCACAGAACAGAAACTAAAATAACCTGTTATACAATTAGTCACAAATATAGCCCTCAAGTTTTTTGCCCATGTACCTGAGTATGGCCTAAAACATGTCTTCTTTGTGGCAGTTAGGCCCTGGCACCACAATGCTTGGTTGAATTCACAAATCTGTTGTAATCTGTAGCTTTCCTGTCACTTGTCTAGCTTTCCTTTCCTGCTAAGCTTTGTTTCCTGGTAGTAATAAAAACCTTCTGTCACTGCCATAGTGACTGCGGGGCTGGAACCACCACAGCCACCTTGGTTTTGTGGTTTGGCCAAGTATTGGCCTCCACCACCACAGGGGCCAGAATTTCTCCCTTCAAAATCTCCTCCTTTCATGGGTCCAAAATTTGAGGATTGACTGTTGTAATTGCCAAAATCATTATAGATTCCACCACCTCCAAATTTGCTTCCATCATTACCAAATCCATTACAGCCATCCCTACTGCCACCATATCTACCAATACTTTGACCGCCACCAAAGCCACCTCAACACTGAAGTTCCCTCCACAACCAAAGTTGTCATTCTGCCAAAACCACCTCCATGACCACCACTGAAGTTTCCAGAACCACTTCAACCTCTTTAGCTGGATGAAGCACTAACCATCTCTTGCTTAGATGGGGCTTTCCTTATTTCACAGTCATGGCCATTCATAGTGTGGTATTTTTGAAAGACAATCTTGTCTATGGAGTCATGGTCATCAAATGTTACGAAAGCAAAACCCCTCTTTTTGCCACTGCCTCAGTCAGTCATGATCTCAGTCACTTCAATTTTTCCCATACTGTTCAAAATAATCTCTTAGATGATGTTCTTCAGTGTCTTCGATAAGAGCATGAAAAATTGTTTTCACAGTTCAGTAGGCACCGGGTCTTTGAGAAGCTTCTCTTGAGCCAGCCTTCTTTGGTTCCACAACTCATCCACCCACGTTGTGTGGCCTTGCGTTCATGGCTGTATCCACCTCTTCCACCGGGGCATATGTGACAAACCCAAAGCCTCTGGAGCACTTGGTGTTTGGATATTTCATTACCACACAGTCCATAAGTGTTCCCCATTGCTCAAAATGGCTCCTCAGACTCTCATCAGTTGCCTCAAGGCTCAAACCTCTGATGAAGAGCTTCCTCCGCTGTTCAGGTTCTTTAGGAGACGCTGACTTAGATATTACAGTGATGGGAGGGGAGACTTACTCGGCGGCATCCACGGGCAGAAAGGCAGTAACTAAGTTTTTGATGAGTCAAGTTATACATGGATTTTTTGACTGTGTGGAAGTAGGAGTTGGTACCCCAACCTCTGTGTTGTTCAAGGGTCAACTGTATGTAATAAAGCTATAGTATAAGAGGTCCATACATTTTTCTTAGAGGAAAAAGACTAATAAGCAAAAGAACAGAGTAGGAAAAATTATGACCGCATTGTTATCTTTATTTGAAGATTAAGTATGGTTTAAGGAGATGTACAGAGATGAAAGTCCAGAAAGGACATATGGGTGACAGTAAATATTATATTTCATTTTGACTAGGCCACAGGATGTACAGATAATTGGTCAAATATTATTCTGGGTGTTTCTGTGAGAATGTTTTTGGGTAAAGTTAACATTTAAATGGATAGACTGAGTAGAACGGATGGCTCCCTAATGTGGGGTGGGCCTCACTGAATCAGTTGAAGGTCTGATAGAACAAAAAGGCCCACCTTACTCCAAGTGAGAGAATTCTTTCTTGCCTGACAGCATTTGAACTGGGACATTCTCTTACCTCTGGACTCAAACTGAAATTGAAACAGTGGCTCTCCCTGGGTCTTAATGCCAGGCTTCAGACTGGAACTATACCCACTTGTTCTCCTGGGTCACCAGCTTGCTGACTCACTCTGCAGATTTTGGGACCTGCTTCCCTCCATAAGTGCATGAGCCAATTCCTTACAATAAATCTCTTGATGTATATATACATACATCCTTATTGGCTTTGTTTCTCCAGAGAGCCCTGGCCACTACATCCTATTACAGTGATAATAATAGAGTGTTGCTTAATCAGAGCTTGGGCATTTAGCCAGATGGCATGTGTGTAAATGACAGCACTAACCTGGTTAGCTTTGTGACCTTGACAGGTTACTTAACCATTCCATTCATAGCTTCCTTTTTTGTAAGGTGGGGATAACAGCAGTGCCTACTTCATGGGGCTGGTAATAGCATACGATTGAATGAGTGAACACCCCAAAAGAGCATAGAGCAATGTTTGATAAGCAATAAGCAAGCAAGTATTGGTGGTTAGCATTTTCAGTCATAGGCATTTATCGTTAATTCAATAAAGTATCAGTCTCTATGTCATTTGCTTCACACCCACTGGCTCATTAAATCCTCATGACTCTACTACATCTTTACATATAGTGTAGAAAACCAAGGCAGCATAGTCCAGGGGCTCAGAGTGTGGCTTCCAGAATCTGACATACCACCCATGGGACCCTGAGCCCATGATTTAAAGATCAGTTTCCTTGTAATAGAATTGTTTTTATGGGGTTGTTTAGAAGGGTTGTTTCACAAAAGATATTTAAAAAATAATATTACATATTAACCATTCCACAAATGTGTTAGAAGATATTATTGTTAGTATTCAGGTACTCATAATTGCTGTTAAGAAGGTAAGTCCCCAGTGACATTGGAGCTGGGGTCTGAGCCATGGTCTGGCTGATGTAAGCCTAAATTTCTAACCTTGCTTCCACCCTCCCTCCTCAGACCAGCTCTGCCAACCCCAGAGCAGAAGCTGAGGACAGCGCTGCCCACCCTGAGGCCTGTTGAGAGTTGGGATGTAATGGAACAAAATCAGAAATCCAATGCCAAACGAACACGTGGGACGCTGCCTCTCCCGTTCACAGTGCTCTAATTAAGATACAACGTGTTTTCCCCCTTGATCTGCTCTCATTTTCAGTATCACTTCACAGAAGTCCTATCAGTGTTTCTTCACATGCTCCATTTATTTTATTTTGTGAAAATAAAAGTAACCCTGCCAGAGACAGCCTTCATTGTTAATTTACATTCAGTCCACCTAAATGTTTTTCTCCAGAAATGAGAAAAATAAAACATCCCCTGAGCACCCACTGCTGGGCATGGACAACAGTTCAGATACTGTCTTCTTAGAATTGCAGTCTTTGATCTTGGTGACACTTGCTCTGGGAGTTTCCCTGAGGCAGCAAGGGGTAAGTTGTGCTCTCTATAAAACCCCAAGGAGTGGGGTGGGGTGACACTGCAATCATGGGGACACCTGGCTCCCTAAACTTGTGCTCAACATACTTTCAAAGTTCTTTCCACAGATCTGTTCTTAAGGTCTGCTCTCCCCACCCATGTGTGTCCTTGACCTTACCTCTTTGGAACATTAGCTTTAAACTATTTTTATATTAGTGGTGATGGACCTTGGCTAGGATACAAACTTGTCACCTTTGCTGGTCCTAGGACAGCACAGACCTTGGTGAGGGAGTGGATGTGCAGCCTGAGCAGCCAAAGGGAAACTCTTTGAGTCGCCAGATAGGCCTGGAACCTGGAACCCAGCAGGAGTCCCTGCAGCCATTTTGTAACATTTTTCTGTTAGCCCTCACCTTCTCCCTATCTGTCCTAGACTTGTACTCCTTCTTTCTGGGCCCTCCTGTCCATTTTACTTTCCCTAAGGGTGCTCATGAAACCACTACCTACACAGCTGCTTCCTCAACCTACAGTGGGGCCAGCCTAGTCACTATGCCAAGAAGACTAGACGTGGTCTTTAAACATAATTTGATTGGTTTTGGTTCTTTTTGTTTTTTGTTTGTTGTTTTTTGTCTTTGCTTTCTTGCTAGCACACTCTCTGAAAGACTTTAGGGACTTAGGTGCCCTTATAAAATTTTAAGTTTAATTCTAAAATGTTTATCATGCATTTAATAGAAAGGCATGTGATTTCAGACTATACATTATAAATATGTTTTAAATACATTTTCATTAAAACCTTGGAGCTTCCAATTTAGCTCATTTAATTCATAAAAATGTCTACCATATAACCTAATGGATAAGGTGATCTTTACTGTCAAACCAGCCAGCTAAACCAAGTTTAACTTCCAACAAAAAGTGTGGCTTCCTGGCTGCCTGCATGGCTCAGTTGGTCAAATGTCCAACTCTTTTTTTTTTTTTTTTTTAAGATTTTATTTATTTGACAGACAGAGATCACAAGTAGACGGAGAGGCAGGCAGAGAGAGAGAGAGAGAGAGAGAGAGAGAGAGAGAAGCAGGCTCCCTGCTGAGCAGAGAGGCCGATGTGGGACTCAATCCTAGGACCCTGAGATCATGACCTGAGCCGAAGGCAGCGGCTTAACCCACTGAGCCACCCAGGCGCCCCAAATGTCCAACTCTTGATTTTGGCTCAGGTCATGATCTCGGGGTCCCGAGACGGAGCCCCAAGTCAGGTTCCATGCTATGTGTGGAGCCTGCTTAGGATTCTCTCTGTCCCTTGTTGTTCCCTCACATGCACTCTCAAAACAAAATAAAAACTATGGCTTCATTTTTAAAAATCCAACCCAATGTGTTAATAAACGTCCCTGTGATGCTTGTTATCCATTTCTAAATTCTAAGTTTAAGATACAGGAGATAAAAAGATTGATCAAGCAATGGACAGATGGATAGATAGCTGTAAGGGAGGAAGGAAGCAAGGCGAACAGGAAGGTGGGTGTCTGGCCATGATGCTGAAACCAACTCCCTTCAGTTCTCTTTGGCTAAAAAGTCTCTTTCCCAAAATTTTCCCTCAGGAACTATACATTCCAAGTTGTCCCACTTTTTTAGCACACCAGAGATTTTTTTCACCCTGGAGAAGGGAATGGCAGTAAAACTGCGAATGGGTTAAAGATACGGTTTCTTGACAGAAGTGGACAAGGGCAATTGTGGGAGGGAGGGCTGAGTTCTCAGGCAGACAGTTTTTAAGGAAGAGGCCGTATGAAGGCTGAGGACCTAAAAACTGATGCCGCAGCAGCCCACACACCCAGGTTCAAAGACTTACACTGTTCTCTCAGTTTGGGTCCCTGAATTACTAGAGTGGGGCATGCAGCTGACCTGTCCTGGGGATGCAGCAGAAATGAGTCAGGGATGTCTTTGTTGCAATAAACCACTGAGACTTTGGAGAGGTTTCTTAACACAGAATAGCCTAAACTATCCAAACACGTACATAATAAGCCACTATTGAAATCGAGTCTCTACCTGTATCTTTGTCTATATTTCAACGGATTTGAAATTTAGCAGTTAGAAGAACGACTCTTGCCCAATCCTTTCTCAAACTCTCTATCCTAATATTACCCTTTAGGACCCAGATTTTCCTTAGTATCTCTATTTGCTCTCTCAACTCACAGTGTTCATTTTTTTCCCCCCTCTGAACTAGGCATTTACCGAAAGACACAGCTCCTTTGCCTCCAGGATTCATTCAGGCAGCATAAATGGGTAATTGGGAGAACTAGAGGGAACTTGTCTTCCCTAAAGGCATCTCAATTTAATTAAAACAAAAGAAAAAAGCTCACTTTGCCAGGCAAATAAATATAGCTCTGGTCTGCTGAGTTG
This sequence comes from Mustela nigripes, assembly GCF_022355385.1. Classification (NCBI taxonomy): domain Eukaryota; kingdom Metazoa; phylum Chordata; class Mammalia; order Carnivora; family Mustelidae; genus Mustela; species Mustela nigripes. The sequence goes on from NC_081559.1 coordinate 93,160,991, forward strand.
TGACCTTTGTAGAATTCATAAGAAATTCTTTTTTTTTTTTCCTGGAGTTTTACACTATTATTTTGAGCTTTCACTTTGTCTTTATAAATAGTAATGAATAAAAAGTGTTTAAAATTTTTTAAGTGGTTACTGCTTCTCTCTCAGCAAGAATAGAAGTTTCCTGCAGGCAAGGATTACTTTTGCCTCAGCTCTGAGTTCTATACAGATTCTGAGACAGTGCATTCATAAATGGTTTTGATATAATCTGCTTTGAGGAAGAGAATGTACGTTATAAATTACAGCATAATTAGCCCAGATAGTATATTTTGTTAGTAGGCCTGAGCCACCAGGCCTTTCTCTTCCTTAAAATACCTGCCTGCATCATGGGGTGCCTGGGTGGCTCAGTGGGTTAAAGCTTCTGCCTTCGGTTCAGGTCATGATCGCAGAGTCCTGGGATTGAGCCCCACATTGGGCTCTCTGCTCCGCAGGGAACCTGCTTCCTCCTCTCTCTCTGCCTGCCTCTCTGCCTACTTGTGATCTCTGTCTGTCAAATAAATAAATAAAAATCTTAAAAAAAAAAAATCCCTGCATCATGGTAAAATGCCAATAATGGCACTATCCTTCCTAAGTGTTATTGTCATCATCTCTGGATGAGTTAGTGTAGGGGGTGGGCTGGGTAAGCTGAAAATGCTGTCCTCTGGTTGATGTGAACCCTAGTCCAATTCTGGACTCCAGTTGACATGGCATGGGCTTGCACCTGGAAACAAAGGATTCTTCTTTAAAAATAAGATTTCACTGTCAGTCCTTATGAATTGACTCCAGTTGCTACTCTACCCCAGTTAGGGCAAACCAGCTCCCATTCCCTGCAGAGGTTTTGGGAGTTAACCTAGGTGTTGTTACCTTTACTTATTTCAACTTCATTTACTTATGACTAATTAAATGCATGCATTTAATGTCTTAATCTCTGCTGGTATACAATGCTTCCATCACTGCAGAACATTCCCCTCCCCCCCCAACATCAAGCCTATTAATTGCCTCCAAAAACACAACAAGGGAAGTTTTCCTGTCAGGGATACACCTGTCTTCGATGAGATTTTTCCAATATTGTCCACAATTGTATCATTTCAAAAAGCTTTTTAATCTAGCAGAGAACAACAAAGTTCAGCAGGAAAATTGTTTTGATCTTGGGAGAAAATTGTTGTTGGTATTATTGGAAACCAGAAGTGGGCTCCATTCAGAGAATATCTGATTGCCGTCCTTACTATCTCATTCATTCTCATCTGGGAGCTAAAAAACCCTCTGCCCCAACTCCAGGTGCTAAGACACACACAAGTTACAGCAACTAGAATCATCACCACCGTCATCAGCATCACCCTTCCTCTACTGGTATAGAACACTGAACCAAGCATGGAGTCCAGAGACCCAAGGGGAAGAGATTGGCTGACTCCTAATATGGAGTCAAGTCCCAGTCTCACCGCTGAGGTGATGGTCTGTTGCTCAGTCCTTACACTTAAATGTGGCCCTATTGCATTCCTTATTCAGTCTGCATTCCTGATCTTTTTCCTAAGAATCACTATCTGGGTCCAAGAATCTTCTTCCCTATCTCTGGCTTCCGTTGCTATTTGTAATATCTGCTCCCTCCTTTCCTGTTATCTTTCAAGACTTACTTTAGAATCTACCGATTTTGTAGCATGAGTCAATCCCTTACTCCCAAAATAAAGATATCCTTATTTCCTCCCAGGCCTCCCTCATTTGTACACGCTATTCCTCCTGCCTAGAGCATGAATCAGAGCCCAGATCTACCATCTCAGAGATGTGTGCACTGTTGGGCGTAGAAGATGGGTAGATGCGCCAGGGCTCTTGAAATCTTCCCTGAACACTTCTTCCACCTGTAAGTGTGGTCAGGTACCCATTTTTTGTTAGTCCAGTACAGCTTCAAGTCCTCCCTCAACCTCATCACTGGTGTTCCTTTAATGACCTCCTTCCTGCCAGACTGTAAACAAGTTGAGAGCACAGGGCCCTTTGTTAAGGAAAGGAAAAAAGGAAGGAAGGAAGGAGAGTGTTTTAAGAAGAGTAAGTTTTTCCCACTTTTCTTTTTAAGGATTCATTTATTTATTTGAGAGACAGCAAGGGGAGGGGCAGAGGGAGAGAGAATCCTCAAACAGACTCCCTGCTGAGCACAAAGCTAGACACAGGGTTCAATCCCAGGACCCTGAGATCATGACCTGAACTGAAACCAAGAGCTGGCCAGCTGGCTACTTTACCAACTAAACCATCCAGGCGCTCCATTCTTTCTTAACCTACCATATCATTATCATAATAGCTCATTTCCCTTGAAATGTAACAGAACAGTTTGAAAATGCACCTAAAATACTAAACAAATGAAAACATGAAACACTTGAAGAAAAAGATAATTGGTAAGTGATTACAATTAATTGCCTACTTTTAATTAAAGGTCACTTTAGTCAGAAACTCACTAATGCAGAATGTAACCTCTCCCTTACATCTCTTGAGGCGGAACAAAATACAGAGTCCCTTGGGCCAGCAATCTAACAAGCTGTGAATTCATAAATGATACTACCTTTGGGGGATTCCAATTACTGGTGGGAAATCATTTGTTCTTTAAAAGTCAGTGTCAGTAATACACCAAAATGCTCATAAATCTTAAGAGTCTTACCAACCAGAAGTTTAACCACAGTGGATTTTAGGATGAAGGGACCAGGGAAAAAGAAGAAAATCTATTTAATTGTTAGCTCTAGGAACATTTCACCTTGTTTGAAGGTAATCTAGACTTTGGATCCTATTTGGAAACCATTATCTGTGGTCCTTCTGGGGTAAAAGTGCCCCCAGAAAGCCACGGACTTGAGTTGTGGGCAACCTAATTAATGGAAATGGCCTCTAACTTTAACCCAAGACCATGAATAATGCCTACCTCTTATTTCACAGTTTACAGAAATGAGATAAATGAGCCACTTCCTTAGGAGGCCAGAGAGAATCAGAAGCAAAAATATATCCTCTTTACTGTGGCTGCCTTCAATTTGTGTTATGAACTGAGATTTAGATAGGTAGAACAGAGCTGCAGGGACTGGAACAGCTCCTTCCATAACTGGTAAACACAAAGACTATCCAAAGATGCACAGATAATTCTACTTTTGTAATAGGATTAATTTTGTTAAAGAACCTATCTGCTATCTGCCCAATGCATGCTGTAATAGAGACAGGCAGTCCAAAGGCAGATAGAAGTCAGTTTCTGCCACCAATGAGTCTAGTGTTTTAGACAAAAAATTAATACTCATTAATAAGTAATAGTTTAAATTTAGAATGAGGTTTTAGTAAGAGAAGGGACAAAATTTATTGAGAGGAAGTAATCCTCTGTCAGAAATATTCAGGGAAATCTTGGGGCCTCTGGGTGGCTTAGTGAGTTAAAACCTCTGCCTTCGGCTCAGGTCATGATCCCAGGGTCTTGGGATCAAGGCCTGCATCAGGCTCTCAGGTCACTGGGGAGACTGCTTCCCTTCCTCTCTCTCTACCTGCCTCTCTGCCTACTTGTGATCTCTGTCAAATAAATAAAAGAAGTCTTTGGAAAAAAAAAAACAAAAAATATTTGGAGAAATCTTTACAGAAAAGAATGGAGTTTGAAGAATGAATAGGGATTTTGCAAACGAAAAGGTAAAGAGGCATTCTTGGCAGAGTAACATCACATGCAAAGAAACCAGTTTGAAGTACTACAATGTGTTCATGGGGTGCCTACGTGGCTCAGTGTCTTAACCATTTGACTCTTGATTTCAGCTCAGGTCAGGATCTCAGGGTCCTGGGCTGGAGCCCTGCATTGGGCTCTCTGCTTAGTGGGGAGTCTGCTTCTCTCTGTCCTTCTGGCCCTCCTCCAGTTCATACTCTCTCAAATAAGATCTTAAAAGAAAAAAAGAGAAATACAATGTGTTCAGTGACCAACAAGAAAATCGAAAGTCCAGAACAAGGCTGAATTGAAACTTTAGGTGGCTTCATCTTTGAAGCAACCACTTTTAAACATACAGAGTATTGTAAATGCTCCATTAGATTATTCTTGGGCTTCGTGGGAATGGGCAGAAGGGTTTTCAATGAAATTAAGATTCTTGGGTGGTTTTTAAAAAGTATTTGAGAACTTGTTGCTGTGCCCACACTGCTAGCCCCTTGGCTGAGTGACCATCTGTGGAGAGGGCTCCAGAATCAGGCTAAACAGGGAGTGTGCTGGAGAAGGAATGAGAACTTTTGATTCTCATTGCGATAGGGATAACTCGGCAGGTGAATCTTAAGAAATAAACCACAGGGGTGTGTCTGAGTCACCCTTCTGAACAGGAATAGCTCCACATCTTCCTGGATTAGATGGGTTCGCTCTGAAGGTGGGCTATGTGCAAAAAGCTCTCTTTTGACCATTTTCTTTGGCTGTTGCATGACTGCTATAAAAAGATGTGCATCATACATCACTTGGAGCACATAATCACAGAGCACTGAAATGTAAGCAGAACAAACAGTTTACCATTATCTTCTTGGTGGCAGATGAATGCAAGATTTGTATGCAATATCAGAGTCGACAAGATGACCCTGTGATGGGGACTAAATCCCACACATATATGTATATACAAATACATATATAAACACTGCCACCCCCACAGGTAACTATGGAACACTTGCACATATACCCATGTTTTCCACTAGATAGAATCATTATCACCTTTACCAGGTACTAAAAAGATTTTATGTCTGAAATTGGCTGCAAAAGCAAATCCACATTCAACACCACCTCCTCTTTTCAAATAAACTTCAGTTTAATAAATAAAGGATCGTGAAAATTGCTTCCACCAATCCAGGATTTAATAGTAGTGACTCTGAATCACTTGATTCAGTTGTTTTAGAGTTTGCTTGCTATCTGTAATTCAGCCAGTCTTCTGGGTAGTGAATCATTCCTCAGTAAAATTAAATAATGTATGCTATATTTCTAATTAATTGCCTCTAACTCTTGTTAGCCACCAAACTCAATTTCTAACTCACAAGATTTTTCTAGAATTGGCTGGATTGTTATTGGATCCCTGAATTGTACTTTCAAAGGAATTGGGTAGACAAGAAGGTACAATTGGTTTATTTTTCATGTAGTGGAAATTGGTAATGGAAAATCTCACCAAATAACAAGGTGTATTTCAAAGAAGAAGACAAAAAAGTGATCTTAGCCTTGCAAAACAGCTTTCTCTAGTTATGTGGTTGTTTTCAGAAAACCTATTTGGCTGGAAAAGTCAAGACGAACTTCCTGTATATCCCATTTGTATATTCTTCAGATTTTCCCTCCTTCCACTTTACCCCATCTCAGAAGGCTAGGGGAATAAAATCAGCTATCTGTTTATTACCCCAAGTATCCATTTTGATTCTTGAAAACTACCTTCAAGATAAAAGAGAAATTGGAAAAATGCTGAATTTTAGAATGCCTGTTTGATTTCAGTTATACCAATCTGAATATTTTGTCCTTCCTCTGTCCCAGGAAGTACAATCAGATTTTATCTACATGCTAACTAGAGAGCAGAGTTCAGAGAAAAAAATGGGATACCAGGAGACTTCTGTTCCTACCAAGTAGATGGACTGGATACTCAGACCAAGAGAAATAAAAGGCTCATTCCAGAAGAACTGGATGTTGGATAAATCACAACAAAGTTCAAAACATTGCTGAGCTCAAATCCCTGTTTACCACAGCATTATTTACAATAGCAACCCAAGTGTCTGTCAAAAGATGGTTGGATGAAGATGTGATTTTTCTATATGTAATGGAATATTACTCAGCCAGTAAAAGGATGAGATTGTGGCATTTGCAACCACTTGGGTGGAACTAAAGAGTATTATGCATAGTGAAAGAAGTCAGATAGGAAAGATAAATACCATAGGATTTCACTTATACGTGGGATCTAAGAAGAACAAAATGTACACACAAACAAAGCATTAATAGACCCATAAATACAGAGAGTAAACATAGTTACCAGAAGGGAGAATGGGTAAATGGGAGAATGGTTACCAGAATAGAATGGGTAAAATAGATGAAGGGGAGTGGGAAGTACAGGTTTCCAGTTATGGGATGATTAAGTCAAAGGGATGAAATGTACAGCCCAGGGAATATAGTCAATCCTATTGTAGTAGTGTTGTATGATGACAGATGGGAGCTACACTTGTGGTGAGGATTGTATAATAAATAAACACATCGAATCACTATGCTGAACACCTAAAATAAATATAACACTGTATGTCAACTATGCTGCAATAAAAGTAAACAACATTGCTGAGCTCACAAAAATGGAGCTAAGGGAATTCCTCAAGGGCAAAAGACAAGCAAACGCAACAATGAAGTGAAGGTAAATAAAATCAGGGTAGTACATTATCAAATGTCTTTGCCAAGAATTATGTTATTTGGAATTAATGGCTGGCCATGCAGGAAATTGGAAATCAACATTGCCTAAGTTTGAGCAAAACCTAATCTAAGGACCTGAGATGCTTTCCTCACCACACACACACACACACACACAGCCAAAGACTTGAAAATAAAAAGCCAGGAAAAAGAAGAATAAAAATATTCTGCCTACAGGCAGCAAGAGGAGATGACAAAGAAATCTCCCTGTCTCCATCACAGCTCTGTTAGAACTAATAATGACAACCACACCATCTCCTCTGTGTATAGGTAACCATGGACAGAAAATGAGCAAATTTAGTATTACCTCTTGCCTTTAACTGAAATAAAACAAATTCTCTTTGGAGGAAAACAGAACAACCCTGACCCTGCTAGAAAACCCGTATATTAAATTCAGATAACTATGGGCTCACAATAAAAAAAAATGATCAAAGATTGTAAGGAAACAAGCTACCATGAGTAAGAATCAATAAAATAAATGAAGAAACAAAATACAGGATCCCTAAAGCACTGTAACTTAGAAATATCACATAAAAAATATAGAAAAACTAAATTAAATGGTTTAAAGAAAAAAATGTTACATTAAAAATGAGAAAGAATACAAGAGATTACTAATAATGGCCAGAAAGATTTAAGGAACAAACCAAATAAAATTCTTTTTTAAAAATATAAGTACTGAAATTTAAAAAAGTGTGGGCTGAACAGCTGGCTATACAGATTATTAGGAAATTATAAACCTGGAAGAATTACACTGAACATACCTCAGACAGACAAGGAGATGGCCAAGTAGGAAGGAGATGTTAGGAAACAGAGAGGATGGAATGACTAACTCTAACATGGGGGTCTAATCAGGGTCCCTGAAGGAGGGAAGAGGAGGAGAACCCTGAGAAAAGAAAAGGGCAGACCAAGCTCTTTCTAGGAACATAGATTCAATACACCTCAACAAAATATTGGCCAATCTAGAAAAAGTTAATAATTTATCAAGACCCAGCTGGTGTATCTCATAAATTTGACTTAACCTAAGAGGATGTTGTTTCTATTAACCCAAAATCTACGACACTAGTACAGCAGAAATAATGTATGATTAGCAACAGATGAAGAAAAATAGAATAAAATTCAGCACTCTTGATAAAAATTCATTGAAACTTAGAAATAAAGGCAATTTCTCTAACTTAATAAAGTATAGCTACCAAAAACCTACAACAAACATTCTTCAGGGCGAAAATTTAGAACCATTCCCTTCAAAGTAAGAACCAAGTCAAGGTTGCTCATTCTATTCCACCCTGTAGTGTAGTTCCTAGACAGTTTTGGAAGATAAGGAAAAATTATAATGTAAAAGATGAAAAAGGGCTTCTTTATTTGTAAGTGATATGATTTTTATATAGAACAGTCCAAGAGAATCTTAATATTGTGATTACTAAGAATGTTGAAGTTATAGCACATAAGAACACTATGTAAAAGTTTTATACACAACATAGAAAATTTTTTTTTCTATACAAATTACCAAATAAGAAAAAGAGGATTTTTTAAAAAATTAAATTGCCACAGCAACCAAAATATAAAGTAACTTGTGATAAACTTAATGGCATTTTATATTATTATAAAACTTTATTGAACTGCATTAAAAAACTGACATAAATGGGAAAAATACAATCATAGGAAGCCTAAGCATCATAAACGTATCTGTTCTCCTAGCTGATTTAATAAAATTTTATTATTATCCCAACAGATTTAATGTGTGTATGCGTCTGTAAGTCAGACTCATAAATTTTATCCTGAAGATCAAGGCCAAAATAACCGTCATACATGTATTAATTAGGATATTGTTAGTTCCTAGAGCAAACACATTCAATTATTTCCCAGGAGGTTTTTTCCTCACATAAAAATCCAACCTGAGGGGTTCTTCTCAGCCAAAGGCCCTCATATTTAATTGGCCAATGAGGAAAGAGTACAGATAGAAATTGCTCCTAACCTACCTTATTCCAGCAGTGACACAGAACACTCCAGCTGGAAACCTTTAGTTCCAAGAGAGACTAGAGGCTAAAGTCTAGCCACAAGCCCAAGGAAAAGTAGAATTAGGTTTGGGGAACCACTAACCACTCTGCCTTGACACTCCTAAAACAAAAGAAGGTAAGGTAATTTATTCTACTGGATTTCAAGACAATATAAAGCTACAAACACATATTCTATAATATGTATTATACTATACATATTTTATATACAGAAACTATGTTTATATATTATATAATTATATATATGTATACATATAAAACAGTACAGAGATAAAGGAGTTGACAAAACAAGCTTTAAAACTCAGAAAAAAGAACCACAAATATATGAAAACTTGGTATATCATGTAAAGGTCATTTCGGGGCACCTGGGTGGCTCAGTTGTTAAACATCTGCCTTCAGCTCAGGTCATGATCCCAGGATTCTGGAATCGAACCCCACACTGGGCTCCCTGTTCAGTGGGGAGCCTGCTTCTCTCTCTCTCACACTCCTTCTGCTTGTGTTCCCTCTTTCCCCATCTCTCTGTCAAATAAATAAATAAAATCTTAAAAAAATGTTTTAAAAAGTTCATTTCAAATAAATAGGAAAAGGATAATGAATAATCCTAGATATCTGCTTATAATATGGAAGGGCAAAACTGGGACCTACCTTATACTATATACAAAAACAAATTCAATGTAAACTAATTGTGTGTGAAAAGCAAAACTATAAATGTTTTATAAAATGATATGGGTGAATATCTTTTTGTCACAGAAGAGGAAACAATGTCAACACACACAAAAAACAACCATAAACCAAAGGGGAAGATAGTGATAAATGTGGCTATATTAAAATTAGAATTCCCATTTGCTAAGATACAATAGAGAGGAAAATACAAGCTACAAACTAGAATAAGTCTGTTAACATATATGCCCCAAATATACAAATCCTTATACATCAATAAGATAAATGTACTGATATAAAAATGGGTAGAGAATATACATTGATTAACCATTTCATACCCATGAAATTGCCAGAAATGTTCAAATCAAAGAATACCAAAAGTTTCTAAGAATGTGAAATAATAAGAACTTTTATAGACTGCTGGTGAGGATATAAATGATATAATCACTTTGAATAACACTTTATTTTTCACACTGTTGTTTGGATAACAGTTACTGTAAAATTGAAAAGGTACATATCCCATAACACAGCAAATTTCACTTCTAGTTATATACTCCAGAGAATCTCTAATACCCCAAGGCACAAATACTAAATCTTCAAATCAGCATTGTTTATAATTGCAAAAACCTGAAAATAAACTAAATGTTCACTGACAAGGGAATGGATGAATTGGAATACTTTATAGCAATGAAAATAAATGAAATGTCTTCACATGCATGACCATGAATGAATCTCAGAAACACAAAGTTGGGGGAAAGAAGCAAGTTGATAAATAATATATACAGCATTTCTTTATACAAAATTCAGGAACAAAACTAAGTAATATATTGCGGAGGACACATTAGCTACATAAAACTGTAATGAACAGGACACCAGGGTAGTGCAGCTGGGTTAAGCACTTGGTTCTTGGCTTCAGCTCAGGTCAGGATCTCATGGTCCTGAGATCAAGCCCCACATCTGGCTCTATGCTCAGCAGGGAATCTCCTTAAGATTCTCTCTCCCTCTCTCTCTGCCCCTCCCCCCTTTCTCATTCTTGCTCTAAAATAAATCTTAAAAAAAAAAAAATGACGGCTAGAAGATGAACTTGAAATACAATAGTGGTTATCCTGGGGTGATGAGAAATGGGGTGTGATCAGGAAAGGAATATAGGAGACTTCAATTCAATTAATAACATTTAACTTTGTACACAGAGTGGTTTGCATAGAACTTCATGTCACTTAGTTTCAAATCCTATTTCCATATTTATTTATAAGTGTGAAATATTGGTAATAATTTCAGTTTTTTAAAGAATTAAAATATATATACACAAATATACAGCAATATAATTCCAGACTCAATTGTTTACTTATTACTTCTCTCAATATCCTCTTCTGTAAAATAGTCCTTTCCTTACATCTAAAACTTGTGCTTTGGAAATAGAACACATAACAAAAGCTAAGTGATTATTTTAAAATACAACAATAAATTTTTGTATGTTTATCTTCATAGCTCTGCCATTTGGTGGCTGTAGGACCCTGGGAAAGCTATTTAATAGCTCTTAGTTTCTTCATCTGTATTATAGAAATAGTAGTACCTATCCCAGTGTGTTGTTGAAAGGATTAAATAAAATGATGAATTTAAAGTATCAGTTGTTTAGTAGAACGTAGTAGAAAAAAAATCACTCAGACTGACTGAAGCAAAAGGGAATTTGTTTTAAAGATTAGCAATTTCATTTAACCCCAAAAGCTGTGCATTCATTTGGGCCTCCTGTGAGACCAAAACCAATGACTGAAGAACTTAAAGAAACAGTTGGTACATCAAAAAGTTCCTTTCTCTCCCCGGAGCTGAGCTGCACAGGTTCCTACCTCTGGCTCTCTCTGATCCTGGACCTCACTTTTCTTTATGCCTCTCTGCTCCTTTGGGATGAAAGACCCTCCCCCCCACGCCCACCGAAAGCATCCAAGTTAAAGAATGAACGCCAACTATCCATTCATAATCAAAATTCCAAATTCCCAGAGTATACTCCAATCAGGTGTGGTGCATCCCTGGCCCAGCCAGCTGTGGCAGAGGCACAGGGACACAAAGTATAAACATGGTCTTTCTATTATCCTTGTAGCATTTGACACTGTTTAGGTACTTGATAAATGAATTTTGTGGTTATTACTAACCAAAATGCCAGGATAAATAAATATCATCTTGTTCATCCTATAATCTTGCCTTACATATGTGAGATTTCTCTCCCAGGAAATTACAGAAAAACCCAGGGAAATTAATTGTTTATCATGTTTTGTAATGCATTATTCAATTCCAAGAAGTTACTCCTTAAAATGGAAATGGAAGACTGGGATTATTTAAATGAACTTCACACCCAAGTTCATTCAAAGCCTCTTAAACCGCAAGATCTCAGCAAATGCAGTTGTTGATGGGAGGTGACTTTTCTCACCAAGATCCCTGCAAGGAACAACACAGTGAGGGGCCATTGATATGGCAGGTCTTCACAACCTTTGTTGAAATGTTTTATTAGATAAACTACTTATTTATAGGAGGATGTGGTAAAGAAAAATCTTTATAGATGCCATTGGGCTGGTTAAACAGAAATGGATAAATTCAGCAGGTATGAAATGCAATGTGAGTCCATCGTTTTGGGTCTCCCTTGGAACATTCAAACCTGTGATCATGTATCACCTGTCCAAGTGATGAAGTTCTAGAACCTAGGTGAGGTTCAGTGGGCTGAGGTCCGGAGCCGATGACCAAGAAAGAATTCTTGAGACATCTTTGGTGCAAAATGGTGGTTTATTAAAGAATGGGAACAGGACCCATGGGCAGGAAGAGCTGCTGCCCCGGGTTGCGAGGGTAGGCATGTTATATACCTTGTGGTTGGGGGAAGGTGAGGGGAAGGGATGGGAGGTTTCAACAGAGTTTTCATATAATAAGGAGGGCCTACAAGGTGCCGGGGGGACGCCTTGCCCTTATGGCTTGATCAATGTCATCTTTAGGTTAGGCATCAAGATAGTTGGGAGATTCTTGGTGGGGTGTTATGATCCTGCTATCATTACATTCCCTTCTACCTCAGCCTCCTCCAGTTTATGGTGGGGAGGGAGACATTAGGGCTTCAGGAACTGAGAGTTATTTGCCTCTGGAAATTTGTGCTATTGATAAGGTAACCTCCCTGTTTAGATCTCTAGGACATCTGTAGAGCAAGGGAGATTCCTGTTCTGCAGGATTGCGATCCCTGCAAGTTAACTATTTATTGTTTTATGGCGGTCAGGGGTGCCTGAGGAATGCTACACATATGGAGGGGAGCGGGTGAAGAGAGGGTGCAAGGCGCCAACTTTTGCTCTGTCCTCAGCCAGCCTCCTGCTCCCTCATCATTCCCCCCTGAACAATTTTGACCCTTAAATATTTAAGGTGGTTGAAGGTGGAAGGTCTCATCTTCTGTAACTTCTTCCTGCTGAATAGGGGCGTAGAGCTGTCCCTACTTACTCGGGTCAATATTGATCAGGGTAGGAACATATAAGGGAGTTACAAAAGGTGGAGGCAGCTGATTCCAGCGCTGACAGTGAAGAGGCGTCCTCGCACGTGACAAGGATCATCTGTCGTGGTGAAGTCATTGCAGTGATGGAGTCTCGGCACCAAGTAGAGAAACATTGAACAAAGCAACATATTAAGGTTAATAAGGCGATAAGAATGAGAAGCCCAAAAAGGAGATTTGGCCATAGCCCTCCTCCAAACCAGGAACTTAACCAATCACTAAGAGAGAAAGAAGGATCTTGTAGAGCCTTAATCTGGGCATTCATATCCTTTATTAATCCTGTGACATTTTTGTGATAGTCTGGGATGTACACACAACATTCTGTCTTGATAATTGCGCATGTGCCACCCTGGGCTGCTGTCAGGACATCTAAGGCCATCCTATTTTGTAGGACTGTCTTGCGTATTTGTGAGACTTCGGTATTAAGGAGGGAGATGCCATTTAGTGAATCACTGAGTGCTTTTGTAGTATATTTATTAAGGGCTTCTACATGCCACATGACATCTTCTAGTCCCGCAGATGGAACAAAAATGGATGCTAAGTGATCATACCATTTAAAAACAGATCGTGTCCATCTTTGTTTTAAATTGGGGAGATTAGCTGGAGTTGTGATAGTTTTAGCAAATCCTAAAGTACAGCAACCTATCCACCCTGGAGGAAGCCAGGGCCACAGGTTGGCTCCACATAACCAGTGGGTTCCATTTGTAGCTGGCCATCTAATGCCAGGTCGCCTTGCCCAGTCAGTAGCAAACCAGTCAGTAGCCTGGAATACTATTACGTGAGAACACATTTCTAGTGAGCCATCCTAGATATCATGTGTTATTTGCCCAAGTATCATATGTATGGTTTCTTTGTTCCCAGCATAAAACTGCCTTTTGACTGAGCCTTCCAATCATGGGTGTAAGCCACAAATATGTATCCTAGATTTGATAGACACCATCCTTAGTAAGCTAAGAAGGGTTTTGTAACTTAGGCCCATATTTGATTGGGGAGTTATGGCTTGACAGCAATCCCCTTTCCTTCCAAATAGCTCCAGGCATGTAGTACCAGGAAGGCATATTTGGAGTCAGTGTTAATGTTTACTTTTAGGCTTTGGCAATTGAAAAGTGCTAGTGAGCACTACAGTATACCTAGCTTTTCTTCTTCTTTCTAAGAAAACTACTGTCATCAGTAAACTGTCATTCATATTTTTAACAGGGGAATCTTAAATCTGGACCAATAGAGTAAGCAAGATCAATAACCTCTGAACATTTTTCTCTATAGAGAAAGAAATACAGTGGTCAGGTTCAGGCATACAGGTAACTAGGTTTAAAGTTTGACAAGTTTTAAGTATTATTTCTGGCATATCTGTAGTATGGCCCAATATTTAATTAGTTGGCCTCCATCATCCATTGGTGGCCTTTGGCTTCTAAGACAAATCTGGACCTGATGTGAAGTCATTACAGTCAAGGACTGTCCCATAGTGAGCTCTGAGACTCTTTTATGAGGGCTGTTCTATGCTTAGCTAAAGCATCTGTTTGCAATTGCACCTCAACAGAGGTGGCCTCTAGGATAAATATGACTAAGGGATGAAACCAATAAGAAGACCTTTGAGTGGTACAACCTTAACAATATCCTGATTACAGAGGATCACTGGCAAGTGAGAAAACTTGTCAAGAGATAAAGGGGAGTTCCCCATGCATCATCCAATCCAATCATAAAGAAAGTGGGGTCATCCATTATCTCCACAAGTCCATAGTTAATCCTATGGAGTGCGATAGGCTGGCTTTTAGCAATTTCATTATCCCAGCTACACACAAGGTGTTAGTCAAGTTATACAATTTTAGGGGAATCAATCCTATTTTTCCAGTTGTTTAATCATGTGTGAGGGGGTTCTACTAATATCCCCACAAAATAAAAAAGCAAGAAGATCATCTAAATGAGCTATTGTGTAACTTCTCTGAAGTTTACCTCAAATTGTTTAGGTAAACAAACATTTAAGGGCAATCAAATCTAGAATTTAACATCCATAAAGGCGTGTTACTAAAACATAGTTTTTCTCTCTAAAATAACCCTCATTTACAGAGATAGCCAAATCAGGACTAATTCACTTGAGAAACAAGTCTTGTTTTAACAAACTTGGCCTATTAATTACATAAGCTCAGCAAGAACAGTTGAGTGTGATCAATAGATCTTTTAGCATCTGCTTTGCTGGAACTTTTTATAAGGAATCTCTAGGTTGAACTTTTAGTAGGCTCTCCGGGCCAGAAGCCAAGCCCTGTACTTGCCATCAGGCATGCCTGCAATACCTTTGGGTGAATTCCTCTTCCTGAGACTGCACCTACATAGCAGTGACATTCTTTACTCACCTGGTGAGGCTGCTGGGGACTCTGTAAGCAAGGTATCAGGCCTAGATCTCTAGGACATCTGTAGAGCAAGGGAGATTCCTGTTCTGCAGGATTGCGATCCCTGCAAGTTAACTATTTATCGTTTTATGGCAGTCAGGGGTGCCTGAGGAATGCTACACATATGGAGGGGAGCGGGTGAAGAGAGGGTGCAAGGTGCCAGCTTTCGCTCTGTCCTCAGCCAGCCTATCATCACAAGGACCAGCACCCACTCATCCCAGATAACAGTGTGAGCAATCACCATTTTCTAGGCATGCAGGGGGTGGGGGTGGACAGCCTCAGGGAGTGTGTTTCTTTAAGATCAACTTCAGAGAGCTGCATCTCCACAGCCCAACACAGGATGGATCACAGGTAAACCTGTTGAATGTGTTGTGGAAAGAGTATAGTTTTTGGATTCAAACACATTTTTTAAGGAAGGTTCAAATCTTGACTTTATCACTTTTAAGCTGTGCAATGTTAACTTATTTGACCTTTGGTTTCTTCATTTTTCAAATGGAAAATGAAGAATCCCTCCTTGTATGAACAGTTTTAGGGATTAAAGCAGTAGATTCAGTTCCTGAGTCACCATGAACCAGTAAGAACAACTTAAATGTCTTTATGAGAACTAGAAGGCAATGCAAATAAGTAAAATAGGGTCGATAAAGGCAATAAAAGGAGATAAAAATTGTCGTGCATTGGAATTCAAATTCAATTTTTAAAACGTGTTTTTGAGAACAAAAATCCCATTCAGTGTCTAGGTTTGCGCTCAGTGGCCTAGCATTCAATAAGTTTTAGTTTACAATATTCTCCTTTCCCTTTTCTGTTCTATGAGACAATGGCCTCTCCCTTTTTTCATCTATTCCAGTGACTCCTAATGGAGTGAGTTTTGAAAACCTATAATGCCATTTTTGATGGTACTGATATTCACTAAACAGAGGAATTAAGCATGGTGGCTCATATAATAAAGAATCCTTCCTTTCATAAGGGTGACATATAGCTCAAAAATATCTTCATCTAAAACCCAACCTTGTCTTGTTTTTGTTTTTAATGGAGACACATTTTTTGATACACACTGTATTTTCAAGAATACAACTGCCAGGGAAATTGAATCAAAAATGTGCTTTGCTTTATGTGGAACTTTACCAGACATCCTTTGCAATGGACAGAATTATGTCCTCTCAAATTTGTAGTTGAAGCCCTAATCCCCCATTGCTATTGGTTATGTCCAAATAGCAATTACCTGACCTTTGGGAGGTAATTAGGTTTAGAGGAGTTCATGTGGGGTCCTCCTGATGGGATTACTGCCCTTATAAGAAGGTCCCAGAGAACCCTCTTTCACCCTCACTACCATGTGAGCATACAACAAGGAAGCAGCTGTCTGCATGGTAGAAAGAGTAAGGACCTTGCCAGAACCCTTGCCAGAACCTGACCATGCTCACACCCTGATCATAGACTTCCAGCCTATAGAACCATGAGAAATAAATGTCTATTGTTTGAAACGACCATGTTTATAACATTTTCTTATGGCAGTCCAAGCAGACTAAGACACCCTTCATCATTTCAGAAAAATCACATGAATGCAAGATGTTAGTTCTTCCCAACGTGATCTATAGAGTCAATCAAAATCCCAGCAAGTTATTTTGTGAATATGAACAAATGGATTATAAAATTTATATGGAAAGGAAAAAACCCATAATAGACAACACACTATTGAAGAAAAATAAAGTTGGAAGACTGATGCTACCCAACTTCAAGACTTAATATAAAGCTATAGTAATCAACAGAGTGGGATATTGGTAAAAGAACAAATAGATCAGCAGAACAGAACAAAGAAGCCAGAAATAGACCTACATAAAAGTAGACACCTAAACTTTGACAAAAGGCACAAAGACAATATAATGGAACAAAGATGGCATTTTCAACAAATGGTGTTAGAACAGCTGGACATCCACACAGAGAAAAAAAAATGTATCTAGACAAACATACCCTTAAAAAATAATTAACTCCAAATGTAAAGCACAAAACTGTAAATCTCCTAGAACGTTAGGGAAAACCTGGAGGACCTGGAGCATGGCAATAACTTTTTATATACAACACCAAAGACACAATCCATGAAACAATTGGGTATTTGGAGTTGGTTAAAATTTGAAACTTCTGCTCTGTGAAAGATAATGTCGAGAGCATTAGAAGACAAGACACAGACTGTGAGAAAATATTTGCAAAAGATACAATTGGATAAAGGACTGTTATCTAAGACATACAAAAAACTTTACAATACAAAAAACAACAATCTGATTTAAAAATGGGGCAAAGACCTTAACAATTTCACAACAAAGAAGATATGCAGATAGAAAATGTGCTTATGAAAAATGCTTCACATCATATGTTATCAAGAAAACACAAATTAAAATAGTAAGATACCACTGAGCACCTATTAGAATGGCTAACATGTAAAACATTAACAATATCAAATGTTGGTGAGGAAGTAGAACAACGGGAGTGCTCATATATTGCTGAGGGGAATGCAAAATAATACAGCTACTATGGAAAATAGTTTGCTATAAAACTAAACATCCTCTTACCACAGGATCCAGCAATCATGTTCCTTGGTATTCACCCAAAGAAGCTAGTATCTTAAGTCCATATAAAAATTTGCAAATTTTAGAGCAGCCTCATTCAATGGTCAACACCTGGGAGCAAACAAGATGCCAAACCCAGTAAATTAATGAATAAATAAACTGTGCTACATCTGGACAATAGAATATTTTTTTTCAGCACTAAAAAGAAATGAGCTCTGAAGTCATGAAAACATGGAAAAAACTTGAATGCATAAAACTAACTGAAAGAGCCAATCTGTAAAGGCCATGAGCTCTATAATTCTACTGTAGGACATTTTGGAAAATGCAGAACTGGGAGGATGGGGGTGGTAAAAAGATCAATGGTTGCTCGGGGCAGGGTGGGAAGGGATAAATAGAGCACAGAAGATTTAGGGCAGTGAAAATACTTTGTATGATATTATAACAGACATGTCATCGTGCATTTATCCAAACCCATAAGATATATAATATAAAGAATAAACCCTGGGGCGCCTGGGTGGCTCAGTCAGTTAAGCATCTGCCTTTAGCTCAGGTCATGATCCCAGGGTCCTGGGATCAAGCCCCACATTGGGTTCCCTGCTCAGTGGGGAGCCTGCTTCTCCTCTCTCTCTGCCTCCAGCTCTGCCTACTTATGCTTGCTCTACCAATCAAGTAAATAAATAAAATCCTTAACAAAAAAGAATAAACCCTAATGTAAACAATAGACTTTAGGTAATTGAATCTGTCAGTGTAGGTTCACCAATTTTAACAAGTTTACCACTTTAGTGGGGGATATTGATGTTGATAATGGACGAGGCTATACCTGTATTGAGGTTGAGAGTATATGGGAAAGCTCTGTTCCTCTCTTTGTGCTGTCAGCCCACAGTTACTCTAACAAAAAAATAATAAAATAAAATAAGGTAAAATCACATTAATGAAAGTAATACCATCTAGTTTTTGAGTTACCAGCAGAACACACCAGTAGGATTTTGCATTGTGATTCTTCATAAAGCTCTAAGCACTTAACTTCATTACGTCTCCCAATATAGTCTTACTCCAGCATTTATATTTTGAAATACACATTAATTTACTATAATTATTTATCTTTCATATTTTTCTTACAGGTAAGGCATTATTATATTGACATTTAAAATTTTATAAATTTTATATTGTAAATTAATATAATATAATATAATAGATTATATTATCATAGATTATTGCTGAAATTTATTCCAGGGTGATAAGGGAGACATTACAAAATACCTTCTATGAAAAATGAGTGGAAACTTCTTCAAGATGGTGGCATAGGAAGATCTTGAATTCACCTTCTCCCATGGACTCATAAGATCTAGAGTTACATATGGATCATTTTCTTTTTTAATAGATTGGAAAAATAGACAAACTCCTTCTCCATGACAAAGGATTAAGACCACATTGAGTTGGATAGGAGAGGCAGAGATGCAGTCTCA
This sequence comes from Mustela nigripes, assembly GCF_022355385.1. Taxonomy (NCBI): domain Eukaryota; kingdom Metazoa; phylum Chordata; class Mammalia; order Carnivora; family Mustelidae; genus Mustela; species Mustela nigripes. The sequence goes on from NC_081559.1 coordinate 93,179,982, forward strand.
CAAAAAACCCCACCCCTGGCATGATGATGCACAATGGGTAGGGTCTTACCATTCTGGTGTTTCTTCCAAAGGATCTAGTATTTAGTGCCTCATATCAAGCACCCCAACCCTTGGGATCTGTACTACAGAGATAAGACCCAAAACATCTGGCTTAAAAAAAAATTCAATGGGGCTGACATCCAAAGGACCCAGAGTGCCATAAGAAACAGACATTCCCCTTCTAAAGGGTTCACCCATAGTCTCAGTAACTCAGACCCAGCAAAAATCAGCAGTTTGAAAAATGCCTTGACTACATGTGAAGGAAATTCATTTGCTAATCAAAAAGCATCTGCTGGAGACCTGTGGATAAATGAAACGCTCCCTGGAGATGGAGGTACTAGTGGATGCCATTGTTGAACTCTCCACTTACCCTGTTAGCACAGGTGGGAAAGCTCAAATATGGTACCCTCCTGCTGCTTTACTAAGACAGGCAAGAGCAAGCAGTAACAGAACTGCCTGCTACCTTACTGAAGCCAGAGACCATGGGCAGTAGTTGCAGCACTTTCCCACTCCCTGGATGTGGTAGAAGAGCACAAATGATCATGGCATTCTCTAGCTCCCATTCTAAAGCCAATATGTGGGTACAGACAAGGCCTTCTTCCATTGCATTCCTGAAGCCTGCAGGCAGGTATGGGCATTCAAGATATTTTCTCACTGTCTTCCTAAAGACAGGGATCGTGCCCTACCCCTTGTACTCTCCAGCTTTCTAGCTAAAGCCAGCTGGTGCATGCCATCCACACAAAGGATGTCACTTGATCGCCTGATCCTGGTGGCCAAGGGGCTTGGTGTTACTGATTACCATAGGAGTAACAATCAGAGAGCCCTTGGCAAGCTACCAAATCCAGGTCATTGCACAGACAGCAAATTAAACCACAACCCCAGTCTTCCTGTAAAAAAGTCCAATTTACTTAGCCTGGAGTAGCAGCCTGAGGGACAGGTTTCAGGTTTCCCACACAGCTAGAGAATAAGGAGGCACTTGCATGGGATATAAGCAAGGAGGCATCAATCCTTGTGAACATTGTTGGCCTTGCTACAGTTCAGTGAGGCCTCCTAGAGAGGAGCTTATACAAGTGCCTGAGGTCCTAATTTTTCCAACTGTTGCCGGGAACTCCTCTATATTCCCTGTCTAGAGATCAGCAGGGATTATGATTGTGGCCCCATAGGACTATATATTTGTGTACTATAAAATGCTTCTGCCTGAGGGTGTCTTCCAATCAGCCTGAAACTAGGTGCTAAACGAGATTCTTCCCCTTGGAACACCGACAGGTCTTAGCATACCCTCAACAATGTCCAAACTGCCTGATGTATTCTTGATATATCCAATCACAAAAGTATTAGCGACAGCCAAAAGCTAGGGCAAGGCTGAATGAAAAGTTATCACCTTCACGAAGCTATTTCTTCAAGGCTGAAAGAGGTAGCTATTTTGTCTAACATACAGAAATAGTCAAGAAAAATGAGGAAATAGATATGTTCAGAGTAACAAGGCATGAACCTCAGAAAAAACCTTAATGATACAGAGAACAGTAAAGAATTCTACGTGAAAAAGAATTTAAATTAGTGATCATAAAAATGTGCACTGAACTTGAGAAAAGAATGGATGAACAAAGTGAAATTCATCAAAGAGATAGAAAATCAGTCTCAAACAGAAGTTACAGTGCTGGAGAATAAGATGACCAAACTCAAGAATACATTAGAGGGGTTCAACAACAGACTGGACAAAGTAGAAGAATGGATCTGTAAGGTGGAAGATAAAGTAATGGAACTCACCAAAACAGAGCAACAAAAAGAAAACAAGAATTTAATAGATGAAGATAACTTAAGGAACCTATGGGAAAACATCAAGCAGAATGATATTTGCATTATAGGTATCCCAGAAGGAAAGGAGAGAAAAGGGCAGAAAACTTATTTGAAGTAGTAATGGTTAAAAACTACCCTATCCTAGGGAAGGTAGTCCAAAGAGTTCCAAATACCAAGAACCCAAAGGTATCCAAACAAAGCACATAATTAAAATGTCGAGAGTTTAAAATGAAGACCAAATCTTAAAAGCAGTAAGAGAAAAAATTGGTACATGCAAAGGAAACCCCTCAAGGCTATCAGATTTCTAACCAGAAATTTCCAGGCCGGAAGTGAGTGGCATGACATACTTAAAGTGCTGAGAGGAAAAGACTTCCAAACAAAAATACCCAGGAAAGTTACCATTAATAATAGAAAAAGAAATAGAGATAAGCAAAAGCTAAAGAAGTTTATCACCACTAACCAGCCTTTTAAGAAATGGTAAAGGAACTTCTTTAGGCTGAAAAAAATGCAAAAATTACTAACAAGAAAACATACCAAAGTAAAAATCTCACTGGAAAACACAAATGTATCGTAAATATACTGGATTAATCACTTGTAAAATTACTATGAGGGTTAAAGATAGAAGTAGTAAGAAAAAAACTACAACAATTACAGGATACATATCAAGATATAAAATGGGACATCAAAAACAAAATGGGGGGAAGTAAATACGTAGATTTTTGAGAGGTATCAAATTTAAGTTGGGATCAGCTTACAAATTAAAAAAAGACTGTTACATACATATATATATATATATATATATATATAAAGTCTTTATATATCTATATCTATATATACATATATAGAGAGAGAGAGACAGAGAGACAGACAGAGAGATGTATGGAAACCTTATGGTAAGCACAAAGCAAAAGCTTATAGTCAACACACAAGAGAAAATGAGAAAGGAATCTAAACCTAACACTCAAGTCATCAAACCACAAGAGAGAAAGAACAGAGAGGAACTAAAAAAACAGCAAGAAAAAATTTTAAGAATAGTAATAAGCACAACCTTCAATAATTACTTTAAATGCAAATTGATTAGATTTTTCAAAGGAGAGAGTGACAGAGAAAAACAAAGCATATTTATTTACTGTCTATAAGATATTTACTTCAGAAGTAAAAACACATACAGACTGATGAATCTTGATAAACTATGGACTCCAGGAAAGAAACTGAGGTGTTTAGAAGGGAGGGAGTAGAGGGATGGGTTAGTCCAGTGATGGGTATGAAGGAGGGCATGTATTACAAGGAGCACTGGGTGTTGTAGGCAAACAATGAATCATGGAACACAACATCAAAAACTAATGATGTATTGTATGGCCATCTATCATAAAAAACCCCAAAACACACAGACTTAACGTGAATGGATGGAAAAAGATACTCCTTGCAAATGAAAAGAGAACAGGTATAGCTATAGCCATCAGAAAAAATAAATTTTAAAACAAAGACTGTAATAAAAGACAAAGAGGGCACTAAATAATAAGGTGTCAACCTAGCAAGAAGATACATTTGTAAGTCTATGTGCACCCAACATAGGAGCACCTAAATATATAAAGCCACTATAAACACACTTAAAGGAAGAAACTGACAGCAATACCAAAAGAGTAGATTTTAATACCCCATTTACATCAATAGATAGATTATCTAGACAGAAAATAAGGAAACACCAGCCTGAAATGGACTTATATACAGAACATTCCATTCGCAAGAAAAATACACCTTACTCTCAAATGCACATGGAACATTCTCTAGCATAGATCACATTAGACCACAAAAAGGTCTCAAATTCAAGAAGACAAAATTCATATCAAGCATTTTTTCCCCAAACACAATGGTATGGAACTTAAAATCAATTACAAGAAAAATACTGGGGGAAAAAAATAAGATGAGTTTTAAAAAACCTGTCACTGTGTAACTCCTGGGTCATAGAAGCAATCAAAGGAAAATTTAAAAAATACTCAGAGACAAAACCAGATAAATGGCAATATATCCCAGTATCTATGGGATGCAGCAAAACTGGTTCTACCAATACAGACCTGCTTCAAGAAACAAAAGAAATCTCAAAAAACAAAACAAACAAACAAAAAAACTAACTTCACACCTAAAAGAACTAGAAGAGCAAAGAAAGCCCAAAGTTAGTAAGAAGGAGGAAATAAGATCAGAGTGGGAATAAATGAAATAGAAACTAAAAAGGTAATAGAAAAGATTAATAAAAATAAGAGACTGTTCTTTGAAAAGATCAACAAAATTAGCAAACGTTTTGCTAGACTCAATAAGAGAAAAAGAGAGTCCTCAAATAAATAAAAATCATAAAAGAGAGGAGACATTTCAACAGATGTAACAGAAATATGAAGGATCATAAGAGACTACTATGAAAAATTATACACCAATAAAATCAGACAAACTAGAAGAAATAGATAAATGCCAATAATCTTCCAAAACTGAATCATGAAGAAATAAAAAACCTGAATAGACCAATTATCAGTAAAGAGGTTGAATCAGTAATCAATACCTCCAAAGTCCAGAACCAGATGGCTCCACTTGATAAACAAAATGAAAGATCATGATCATTTCAATAGATACAGAAAAAGCACTTGACAAAATTCAACATCCATTTATGATAAAAATTCTCAGCTAAGTGGGTATAGAGGGAACAAATCTCAACAAACTAAAGTCCATATATGACAATCCACAGCTAATATCACCCTTACAGGTGAAAAGCTGAGAAAACTTTTCCTCTAAGATAAGGATGCCCACTCTCCTCACGTTTATTCTATGTAGTGTTAGAAGTCCTAGCCACAGCAATTAGGTGAGAAAAATAAAGGCATACAAATCAGAATCAAAGAAGTAAAACCATCTCTTTGCAGACAACATGATAACTATACATAGAAGATCCTAAAGCCACCACCAAAAAGAAAAAATGAATTCAGTAAAGTGGCAGGATATAAAATTAACAAACATAAGTCTGTCGTGTTTGTATACACTCATAACAAACTAACAGATAAACCAAGAAAATAATCCCACTATCTAGGAATTGTTAAATTTTAACCATGGAGTTGAAAGACCCATACACTGAAACTATAAGACACTGATGAAAGAAGTTAAAGAGACAAATAAATGGAAATCTATTTCATGTTCATTAATTGGAAGAATTTAGAGAACATGTTCATACTACCCAAAGCAATCCACAAATTCAGTGCAATCCCTATCAAAACTCCAATGGCATTTTCCACAGAACTATAACAACTAAATCTATGATTTATATAGAACTACAAAAGACCAAAATTGCCAAAATAATATTAAGAACAAAGAGTATGCCACTGCCCACTCCCTGATTTCTAACTGTATTTCAAAGCCATAGTTATTAAAACAGTAAGATACTGGCAAAGAAATAAACACATAGATCAATAGAACAGAGTAAGAACTCAGAAATAATCCTGGCATTAAAATTATTATGGCATTAAGTTATTAAAATACACCAAAAGGAGGCAAGAATATACAACAAGCAAAGAAGAGTCTCTTCAAAAAATGCTACTGATGAAAGTGGGCAACTACATGCAGAAGAATTAAGAAGAACTGGTCTTTGTTACACCATATAAAACATTAACTCCAGTTGGATTAAAGACTTAATCTAAGCCTGAGAGTGGCACAATTCCTGAAAGAAAAAATAGTCAGTAAGCTTCTTAACACTGAATTTTTTTTTTATTTGACTCTGCGCATAAGGGCAATAAAAACAAAGACACAATTGGGACTACGTCAGGGAATAGCTTCTGGACAGCCAAGGAAACTATCAACAAGACGAAAAGGCAACTTCCTGGAGGAGAGAAGCTATTTGCAAACCATGTATTTGATAAGGAGTTCATATCTAACATATATAAAGAATTCATGCAATTCAATTCCAAAAAACAATCTATTAAATAATGGGCAGAGCACCTGTATTAATCTTCCAAAGATGGCCTACAGATGGTCAGTAGATACACAAAAAGATGTTCAGTATCACTAATGATCATGGAAATACAAATCAAAACCTCAGTGAGACATCACCCCACAGCAGTCAGAATGGCTAGTATCAAAAAGATAAGAAATACCAAGTGTTGGCAAAGCTATGGAGCCAGGAACCAGAAAGCTCATGTACTATTAGCAGAATTCTAAATTGATGCAGCTGTTATGAAAGACAGTATGGAGTTTCCTCAGAAAATTTTTGAACATATGATCCAGCACTTCCACCAGTGGGTATCCATCTGAAGAAAATGAAAACACAAATTCAAAAAGATAGTATGTGCATCTATACTCACTGCAACACTATTAACAGTTGCCATGACGCAGAACAACCCAAGTTCCATCAGTAGATGACTGGATAAATAGGTTGTATACATATACAAGGAACTATTACTCAGCCACATGAAGGAGAATCAAATGTTGCTGTCCAGGACAATATGGGTAGACCTTCAGGGGATCATGCTAAGTAAAATAAGTAAGGCAAAGAAAGACAAATGCCGCAGGATTTCACTTAACACGGGGAATCTAAAAAACAAACAACAGCTAGACTCCTAGATACAGAGGACAGACTGGTATTGCTAGAGGAGAGAAGGCCAGAAGGTGGGAGACAAAATGGGTGAAGGGGAGTAAGAAGCACAAACTTCTAGTTATAAAATAAGTGAAGTCATGGTGATGTGGACCGTATTCCCCAAGCTGTACATTATAGTACTGTAGTAACTCGGCCTGGTGATTAATGGTAACTAGACTTAAGGTGATCATTTTTCAATGTATAAAAATGTCAGATCACTGTGTTATGCATCTGGAACTAATAGAAGAGTGTATTTCAATTGCTCCTCAAAAAGGAGGAAAGAGAACGTTAGAATTATGAGAGTGAGAAACCTCATGTAGATTTTGGTTTCACAACCAACTCAAGGAAACTGCCTTCAATCCGACTGGGTCAACCCACAACCCCACTGATAAGCTGTTCTGCAAAATCATGAAAGTAAAGAGAAGCTTTCATGCAATAATAACAGTAGAGACAAAACAAGAGTATTAAAAGAGTATTGAATTTTATTGGAAAGAGTCACCAACGCAAAGAAATGCAGATAAGAATCACACCTTCCTCGACAGAGTATGGCTGCAAGTCATTAAGGTGAGGGATTTGTCCATTTTCTGCCTATTTGCTCCTCCACTGAGTCTGTCCTACAACGTTAATGTTGTTTTAATGTCGTTTTTACTCTATAAATTTTGCAGGGTAAAATTTTATTTAGTTATCACCTTTCAAACTAACTGCTGCAATTAAAGAAAATCATATATTTAATTAAAGGAGCCTGCTTTTTCATGGTGAGTGGAGCAAAATCAGCTGCCTGTGTAATGCCCATGTTTAATGCGGAAGTTCTGTATCATGATTTTGTAAAATAGCTTTCTGAAGCTGGGTGTTAAATGCAAAGTAACATCTCGCAATGGCAAACACATTCATTTCTGAATGAGGAGAGCTGCCTCAAACATTTCTTTTTGCAGCCATAAGCTATTTCTGTGAGGTCCTAACAGGTAGATGGCAAGAGAAATATTTGATCAATCCAGCAGTTAGTTGAGTTACAGAATCAGATTGACTTGTTTGCTGAATTGATCTCACTTTTGGCTGGGCTGTTTGATGATCTGATGGATCTGTCAGTGTGGACAGGTGGCCCTCTCTCCCAGCACCGTCCAATCCTCCTGCCGAGGGAGGACCAGGACAGAGAGTGGGATCTGGAGATCTCAAGGCTCCTGCAACCTGCTTCAAATTAATGGAGTTCCTGTTCAAATACAGATTCCTGAGCCCACCACAGGCTGCTGGACTCTGGAATGGGTCCCAGAAATCTGCCTTTTAATAAACTTTCCAGGTACTTCCCATACCTCTTAGAGAAGGATTTGCCAGAGTCTCTGTCCACGGGGTCACATTATGACATTCGTGGGGGACGTTCATAGGTCTTTGTGGCCTACTTCCTTCATTAGAAAACACTAAAAAGTATATTTTATAACTGCACCAGTATAAAGATGAACATATAAATTATTACTCTACAATTAAACATTTTCTCCAACCTGTAAGTTCATTTTTTTCCCTTCTCATTTTAAAAGAAATGTGGGTCCTTGAAAGTACTGTGGTCCCCAGCCACTGTGTATGTCATATCTCATGGATGCATCAGGCCTGCCTGTCTTGAAATCCTTAGTCCCAACAGTGAGTGGGCTCGACTTTCACCTCTAGGCAAACCCCCAACAAAATGCTGAGACCTGCACTGGTTTTGTGGGAGGAGGATTTAAAGAAATAAAAATGCAAGGGAGCTCAGGAAGAGGTATTATGAAGCAGTTACCAGAATCTCTGGGCAGCTTTTGAAAGACCATATTTATTCCTAACACCCAAGTGTTGGGGTGAGGATGAGGAGATGTAAACTCTGCAAAATGCCTGAGATAGATTCCCCAGCTCCTGGACACTGCTCAAAAGTCTCAGCATCAAGTATCCTGTGCCGAATCAAGTCCTATCCTCATTTTCATTACTCATTCTCTGGCAAGTATGGTGTTAAAGGCTTCAAACACAGTATCTCCTTTGACCTCCCCAACAATTATATCCCCATTTGAGAAATGTGGTCATTGAGGCACAGAGAAGTTAAATCTAATGCCCAGTTGCCCAGCTAGATAAAGGTACGACACTTGAACTTGAATTTCTTTGATGAGAGAGCATCTGTTCTGACCATTTGCTCTCCACTGCCCTGAAGGGGTGCTCCATCCCTACCTCTCACTAACTGAATTCACGTGGTGTTTCTTCCTGCCTGAGTCCTGCCCTCAGCCCTGAAGCAAGGGCCTGCCCTTCACTTCACCCTCCATCCATGCTCAGATCTCCGCACATTCCCAGCTCCCCACTGCCTGGCGCAACGTTCCACCCGCTGACCCAGCAGAACCACCCTCTCATGAGGAATCTCCCTGATGCCCTCCACCTGTCTAGGTTTTAATTCAGTTTATTATTTATTCATGTATTCAACTGACATCCAATAGGTCATACCCCAGCAGTCTGCTAGGCACTAGAATATAAAGACATTGGCCCTGCACCGAGATAATCCTAGCCTGCTGGGGGAGTGGGGGGAGAGTTTACAGATCCTGGAATATAATGTGTGAAGAGCTCTGGACAGGACGGGAGCTCAGTGCCCTGGGGCTCCAAGAATGATGGGATCATGACCAGATCCAAACTCGGGTGTCCGGGTGACTTCTGGCCTCTCTCCCCAACCTTGGATCTGCCCCAAGCCAAGCCCTGCTCCAAGTGCCCCTTCCATTCCGGCTCTGCCACTACCCACTAAGCTCCACCCTTGGAGAGTTCTGGAATGGCTGGGCTGCTGAGTATATGGATGTATCTTAAGGGATTAACTCGCTCATTAGTCATCCTGTCTAGAAGAAAAAAAGCAATCTTTTAAAATCCCATTTCACTATTTACACAGGAATTTTCACCCTAACACTCCAGAGTGAAAATCAGTAAAGTATAAATCCTTCCCTCGAGGGGATTTATTTAGTGCAGTAGCAAAAGGCCTCATTATTAAAGTGGTCTCACCTTCAAGCCTGTCTCATATCATGACCACATGAACAGCAGAATAAATAGATTTTCCTACATTTTGAAGATCAACTATTTAAGATGGAATTAATATTTCATGTTAATACCTTGTAAAGAAAAATATCTTCATAAAAATCTTTTCCATGGGGCACCCATAGCATTTCCTCGAATCCTGCTTTACAGCAGGTCTCCAGTTCATACTGCTTTGTGACAGAGCCAGATTTTGCAGTTTCCTGCTCCACTGAAGTCCCTTCAGGACAGAAACACAGTCCCGCTTACCTGGGCGGTGCACGCAGCCCAGTGTCTAGCAAAGGAAACACACCACAAGTCTAGGATCACACGCTGTTGGCCCCTGGGTCAGATTCTGTCTGCAGAAGATTTTATAGCCCACAGGTTGCTTTTTAAATTTTTAGGCTTAATTTCCCGTATTTGAAAACTTTCATGGAGGTCTCCATTTGTTCTTAAAAAACAAAAAAAAAATCAAAGCCAACCACATGGAGTCAGAGGTCCCACTGCCTAGAACCAACTCAGGCCACCGGGGTCTTTTCAGATGGGTCTGACAGGCCCCCACCCCTTGCCTGCTTAACTATCCCAAGCAAAAAACTATCCCAAAACAATAAAGTCAAATGAACAAAAGTGAATTGGACCACGTGACCAAAACCGGATATGAAAATGGAACACAGGAATCGGCCGATAAGAGAAGTCAGGCTGGAGGTCTAGACTGGAGTGGAAATGCCTACTTACCTCTGCATGAGGAAGTGTTCCAGCCGGACACACGGATTTCTGAGAGGCCTTTGCAAGTAGGCCAAGATCTCCCCCTCGGAGAAGCAGGAAGGCCTACCTTACCGGCTACCACATGCCACCTTATCTAACTTAGAACCCCGTGCTCCCCTCCTCCTCCGGGCCGCCACAGCCCTATACTGGGCCCCACTCACGGATAGAGTACACTTACAGGCAAGCTGCAGGAAGGTAGACGAGAAGCCTCTGAAGCCTGCGGTTCCTGTTTCGCCAGCCTGTCTTGGCCAAGCTGACTAACTTTGGCAGTTCCTTTGGCCTTGGTTAAAGTTCTCAAGCATTCTCAATTCCTTGCCGTGCTGTTAAACATCTGCTGGGTTCCCCTCAGTGGACACGAAGAAACATCTAGCTGAACGGAGGGGCTCACAGATGTGAGGCCTAGCGGCAGCAATGGCAGACAGGGCCCAGCGTGATTACGTACCCGCCTGCTCTCTAAACAGCTGTAATGATTTACAAAGAATGAAGCTGAGCCCATGTGAACGTCATACCGCCTAATTTAGTCCACTCCAGACGCACGTGAAACAGATTTTCACACACAGAAAACACACACAAACACATTTTGAAACCTGCTCACTCTCTGGATTATAATATGGAACATTAAAGGTCAAGGGCTATGTCTTTTAGAAATTACAACTTTCAAGGACCAGGCTGCCTAAGAAAAAGTGTAGAAATTGGCTTCAGTTGCATTCCGTTCCGGTCTCTGTGCCTTTCCCCATACTCTTCAAATGCACTCCCCAGTTCTCCATGGCTTATCTAAAGTGGGCACATCAGTCAAAGCAGGGGCTGCAAACTCCGGCCTACAGGGCTGAGCAGCGGTGTGAAGGTTTTGCTGATGCCACATCCTGCCTAACCTGAAAGAATGGGCCTCAGCCATAGGCAAGACAGCAGAGCTTTTCAAAGACACTCTTCGAGCCAAACAAAGCATCTTCTGCACTCCTGGATCCGTCTGTCCTCAGATTCCACTTTACCCTTCCCTGCTCTGTGACCCAGAGCCCTGTCGCTTTCCCGTGCCCCCCTGTCAGTGGGCTTCACATAGTTCTGCTCGTGGGGGCCCTGCTGAGAGGTTACAGGACAGGAAGAAGGGAAAAGGTCAGGGTGTTTCTCCCCATTTTTCTCTTGCTCAGGCTGCATTTCTGTCATTCCAGCTTCCAAAGGATGGGCTACTGTAGTTCCTGCCTCCTTCAGATGACCCCAGGCCCTGGGCTCTGGCAATGCTGCTTTCTTCCTCTCTCCTAGCAAAAGTAGTGGCTTCCAGTTGTTGTAATCTCTGAGTTAGCCTATGTCTTCAGCTACTCAAGCTTCCATAACAAGATAACATATCCTGAGTGTCTTAAATAATAGGAATCTATTTTTTACAGTTCCGGAGTATAGGAAATCCAAGATCAAAGTACGGATCAACCCAGCTCCTGGAGAAGGCCCTCTTCCTCACTTACAGGTGGCTGCCTTCCTACTCTTGTGTTCACATGGCCTTTCCTCTCCTTGGTATGTGTGGAGAAAGAGCAAGTAAACTCTTTTATGCCTCTTCTTATAATGGTACTAATCCCATCATGAAGCCCCTACCCTCATGACCTCACCTAAACTTTATGTCCCAAAGGCCCCAGCTTCAAATATTATCACACTGGAGGGCAGTGCTTCAACCAATGAATTTTGGAAGGACACAACTCAGTCCATAGCATCTTGTTCAGCTTCTCAACTACCCCATCACATGTGCATGCAATATTTGTATTAAATTCCCTCTTTCTGTAACACATAGAATGGCTTCTATTTCCCTGGCGAGTAGCTAACTTTAGACCAAAACAGCCAATAGCCATGATACAAATTGTGTCTATATTGTCATCATATGTCATAAAATAAGTCTGGCTAGACAAGCATGCTGATACATGGCTGGTAAGGGAGTAAGTGGACCACAACATTTCAGAAAGGCTATATTTGGCAAAATGCATCAAAGTCTTGCAATTTTCATATCATTTATTACAGCAATTCCAAATCTAATGTTTGCTTCTAAAGAAACATTTGGATGAAAAATGCACAGAATTCGGTACAAGGATGTCTATCAAGACTTTAATTATAGTAATCCAAAATTGAAAGCAATCTAGATATCTAATAATCAAGTATGATTAAACAATGATGGCACATCATTTGATGGATGAAAATGCATCTGTTAAAAGCGATAATGTCAGTATATATTCATTAGCATGGGAAAATATTCATAATATAATGATGAAGTAAAAACTAAGAAAAAACCATATATAACAGTCACAAAACTGTATAACACAAAACTAGAAAGGAATTTGCCAAGATGTAATAGCTCAACCACCATTTTTTTTTATACACGGGTGGTTAAGTTGTATATGGTTTTCAAACTTTTTCTTACATTTTTCTCATTTATCTTCAAATTTTTCTAAAATAAAACATACTGTTTGTCATAAGAAAAAGTCAATATAGTTAATAAGTAGCAAATCTGAGAGTAAAGATAATATATTTGTTTATCCTTTGTTGCCAATTGATGAATACGCTATGAGTTTTATAGTTGAATTTCACTTCAAAGCTCATGCTTTTTTGTCATTCTAAAAAAGGAAGGAAATAGGAATGAGAGACAGTCGAGGTAAGAGGAAAAAAGAGAGATAGGGTAAGAAATGAACTCATACAGGTCATTGGCTCATTCCTCTAATCTCCAAAACTGTCCATCTATTAATGGGGCCACCAGCGAACCACAAAGTGCCCTGCGTCTTATGGATAGCTACCCTCCTTACTCCTGACCTTAGTTTTACTTTTACTAATCATACTTGAGAGTGGGAGGGAGGAAGCCTTTCACCTGTTTTCACACATGAGAGACAGCGTTATGAAACTGACACCAAGTTTTGCATTAAAGATTTTGACCATGATATAATTCATTACATTCTCTTGTCCTTTCTAAGGATCCATAGCAGAAATTTCTATTTGATGTTTCTACTGAACAACTGGTTCATTTTTGTCTTTAGTCACTGGAAAGTTTGTACTTTATCACGATTTCCAATTCATGTTGTCCCTTTGCAAACTTCAGAGTCTTTTGTGTAGGTCTCACATCCAAGAAATGAATAGGATTAAATGGCATCTGTTCTTAGAAACTTTGTTACTGACTCTTCATTTTTAACACATTTGAATATATACTAAAATGTATGTTAACAATGCATGTTTGCAAGCCTCTATAAATCCTTTTTAGAATAAGCAGACACTTGGGATGACTGGGTGGCTCAGTTGATGAAACATCTGACTTTGGTTCAGGTGGTGGCCTGGAATCAAGCCCCACATCAGGCTCTCCACTCACCAGGAATCTGCTTCTTCTTCTGCTGCTCCCTCCACTCACACTCTCTCTCTTTCTCTCTCTCAAACAAATAAAATATTTAAGAAGAAAGAGAAGGAGAAGAAGAAGACACTTACAGTATCTTTGTTGCATCTCCCAGACCACATCTTCTTTCAACATTAGATGAGTGAATAGCTCCCAGGACCACTGTCCCCCCTCAAGAGTGGTGTGTTCTGCCCTAGTCTTCTCCAAAGTGCTGGGACTTCCCCAAGCTGGTGCAAGCATGCAGGCCGTAAGTGCAGGGGAGATAGTGCCAGTAGGGATAACTATCCAACAGTGAGGAAAGGAAGCTGGTGAATAAAGGCTCTAGTCTGTCATCATTCCAATGGATGATTCTGAGAATATTTCTACATGCTTCTCAAAAAATCTGGAAGAATCAAGTGCCCATTTCTTATAGCAATGCTTAACAATACATTCTTATACTGTCTTTCTTCTTTCCCTGTTTTACTCTCCCTGTTCCCTCATTCCTCTTCCTCTGATCACTCCCAAATAAACTACTGGAATGGAGGGCCTACTCTCAAAATTCTGTTTTTAGGGGAAACCAAACCAAATTGGTGAGATCAAAGGAAGGCAGAAGGTAAGAAGGTAATGAATAAATTACTTGATGTTTATTCATTTATTGGTGGGACTCAGTTCACAAGAAAGAATTCTTTCTACCTAGATTCTTGACTATGAGAGTTCCTTGTCTGGAAAAAGTGGATACCTGTAAATTGATCCCTATGCCAACCAGGCACAGATATCACTCTTCCCTCTAACAATTTCTAGACCTTTCATCAAATAGAAGCTAAAATTTGATATCTGACCAAGATGTTATGATATGCCATGGATATCCCAAATCCAATTTTAATATTTCTGGCATCAGTGGAAGAAGAGAGAGGAAGACGAATGGTGGTGATGCTGGTGATAGCTGCCATTTATTGAATACTTGCTCCCCAGTCCCTTCTTTTGGTAGTTAAGGGAACAAAAGCCCAGAGAGATTAAGTGTCTTATCCAAGGTAAGTATTGGCCATTGAAAATGCTGGAGCTTTGTTTCCCAAGCCAATATGTATTCCATTATTCATTGCTTCCTCTATCCTAATGAGCAGATGAGAATTAAAATCTAGGGATTTCCATGATCCATGCCATCTTAAAAAGACTATAATGGGACTAAAAATTATCCTTTCTCCCATATAGAAAGATGAAGAATTCTCTCCAGTCCCTGTGAGTGTATACTGTATAAAACGGAGTACCTGTTCATGGTGATCAGCCCTTGGGGCAGAGCTTCAGACTGGAGGGATGAAAACCCTCAACCAGTCAACTCTAGTGATCTCTAGGCATAAAAGGCATGTCTATGTACTTCAATATGACTTACAAATGGAACTATCATTTTCTATTGTGCCATGGCATGAAAACTTTGGGAAGAATTACTTAACAAGTATAATGGGTTTACTGAACGCTCTGGAAAGTTTCAATAGAGTCCAAGTATGAAACAGTTTTATTTTTCTCCTCAACTATTGCCTTCTCCACACTGCCAAGTCACCCTTGATGACAGTTCAGTTTGAGCTGATCCAGTAACTTTCCAGGCACTTCCAGTTCCAAAAAAAGCCAAGTTCCATTCTGGGATTAACTCTGCTTTTGCTTTTAAAAAGCACAATCCAAGGGCACCTGGGGGGTTTAGGTGGTTAAGCATCTGATTCTGGATTTTGGCTCAGTTCATGATCTCAGGGTTGTGAGATTGAGCCCTGGGTGGGGCTCCAAGTTGGGCGTGGATCCTGCTTAAGATTCTCTCTCTCACTCTTCCTCTGCCCCTCCCCACCGCTCTCTTGCTCAATCCTGCTCTTAAAAAAAGAAAAAAAGCACAATCTCGTATAAATCTAAACTTGAATCTAATATACAATTCAAAATTTCCAAACTGCTCTTTGCTCAGGTGCAACTCTTGGGTCAAGATCAGAAGTGAGGGGATTATAGTCTATTCCTATCTTCTTCCCCCAACTTTTCTTTCTTCCTTTTCTGACCCTCACTGGGCAGGAAGGAAGAAAAGATGAGAAAAAACAACAAGTATTTTACTTAGCTGTATGCATTGTTTTGTTTCCTTATGGGCTGACCATCAATGCCCCCAGTGGGCAGAGGTATTTCAGTGCTGGCTCTCTCGTGGGCTATAGGAGTGGTTTTCTGTGGGTGCCTTTCTACTGCCCTCACATGGGGATACACTCTCAGGCTAACCTCTTGAAGATCTCCTTCCACTCCTACCCGAGATGGGACATCCATATTATATTATTTGACTTCATAGTCCATAAGCAATAAGCACTTAACCTACAAAAAACTCACTCATACTTACTGAGTCAAATGCAGTGTGTAAGCTGCCTCATTGTTCCGTCTCTCCTTATCTTTCCATTAGGGCTGCTCAGACAACACCTAGACTTTAGGATTCCCAAGAAAATAGGAAGATGTGGTTGTTTCTACATTGCCCTCTAACGCCCAGGATGTATTAAGCTGCAGAGGCCTTTCTCACTATAACGCATGCAGCTGCAAAAGTGGCCCAGGGCAGACCCATGGATTTTCCACATGTACCCATCTAGGTGGACAGTGGGGTGTTAATCTCCCCTTCTTGCAGATACTCCCCAATCTCTAGAAGTAATGCTCTCTTTAGACTTGGAAGAAAATCTCCTTGGAAGAGCAGAGGGTGAAAGTCTCCTCTACACTGATGATCAACCACTCACATCCTTCCCACTTTCTAGGTTTCTTTTGAGGCTAAGGGAGGTATTATGGTTCCTGTCATTTTTCTGTGTTGTCTTCTTCGGTTCAGGGGACCGTGTCCACTCCCCTCTTTATAACATAGTGCTATTTATTGCCTGGTATTCTCAACATTGAAACTTTATATAAAATTCTGACATGAAGATAATGCCTATTAGCAGAAAATTTGTATATAAAAGGAAATATGTCCTAAATGAAATATTATCCTTTGGGAAAACAAAAAACATAAAAATGAAAATAATCAGATAAATAAATAGGTAACAGTTTCTGTCAAATGCTTTCCAGGTACTTGAAAGGAACCTAAGCTATCCAGGGAAAGGTTCACTAGTGGTGCATAAACCCTAACAGAAGAGCTGGGCTCTTTGGTTTGAGATTCACCCTAACAGCTTCCCTTTCCCTCTTTCCCCAGTTGCCAGACACCCATAGGTGCCATCTCAGCTCCTAATATCTGACGTAAGAGCTGCAAGCTTTGATAATCCACTTTGAACACTGCAGCTCAGACTTGGCAACGTTACACTGTTCTCTTATTTGTCTCCTGTTTCCAGGCACCACCCTCTGCTTCAGCTGCCACCCCACGGGACGATCAGTCAGCTAGAAAGCCCACCCCCTCCCTCCCTTTTCACCACAGGACCCTCCTGAAGCTCCTCAAGATACTTGATTCCCCATCGTCTTTCTCTAACAGTTCTAAAACTAAAATTGGGGGTGGGGGGAAAAAACAAGTGACAGAGAGATAACATACTTGCTAGTAGCCACAAAGCAACTTTTGCCTGAAATACTCTGGTTCAAAATGAAGAAAAATGGCTGACTAAAATTCACCAACAAAATTTTATGTCTTCAAATATTCAACATATTCATGTGACTATAGAACACAGTTTAGCGCTTGTCACTGATCTTGTGAATTAAGTTAAAAAGCTGATTGTTTGACTGAATTTGACTATTTGGTTATTTATCTATTCTTATCCTCAAAGCACTCGTTGCTCCAGAATGTGGGAGTGAAACAGCCTGTTTTGTGGTCTTATTTTGTGCCGAGCACTGGAGCAGGCACTTTGCATGCGCTGTCACAGGAAATGAGGAGGAAGATTCCTCTTTTTTTGTCCCTTCTCAGCTTAAAGCCTTTTGCACCTTGAAAGTATTTTAGGTGTTTCATACTAATATGCAAGCCTCATCAGAAACACAATGCCAACTTTAATTTTTTGGGTTGTTGAACCTAGCGCCAAGAGCAAGTCAAGAGGATGGCTTCGAATCATGTTTTATTTATGCAGAGGAATAAAAATACACTCATGCAAGTGAAGGGTGAGAGGCAACACGAGGCAGTGCATTTTTACAAGGCAAGAGGAAGCCTTGATTTACTTCCCATTCACTAAAACTTTATGGCTTCCTCATCAAATGAGACAGGTTGCTTTCTATCTCTTAGACGGTAAATATGGTTAATGTGCTGAGCAGTGGTGCACCCGCTCTCAGGCTGTTTATTAGGAACAGGAGTTATTTAGTGACTCTTTCTTTGTCATGAAGATGAGTCCCTGAGAGATCATCGAGGGCCCTGGAAATGATGCTCCACCTGATGCACTGTTTCCTGGGAAGCCTACTGGATAAGAGATGTAAGAAGAGGTATATTAGACCTACTCATTTCTGGAATCCTCCTCCAGTCTAGAAGTAGAATATTCTTGAACTTTCAGAGGCAAACAGCTATTATTCATTTCAGCTTATTAACATCTTCTGAGTTCACAGAAGCGAACCACAAGAGCAGCAGTAAAGAGGAAACGAATGGTGGCTTTGGTCATGGAAACTCACTGTGTTATTAGAGATGCTGGGTGGCTTGGTAGGTTAAAGCCTCTGCCTTCGGCTCAGGTCATGATCTCAGGGTCCTGGAATCAAGCCCCGCATCGGGATCTCTGCTCATCGGGGAGTCTGCTTCCCCTTCCTCTCTCTCTGCCTGCCTCTCTGCCTGCTTGTGATCTCTGTCAAATAACTAAATAAAATCTTAAAAAGAAAAGAAATGCTTGTGTCCACTGAGGTTTAGAGAGGGGTGGGCCCAAGGGACACACAGAGCAGTCAGAATTCTGGGGATTCTGTGCTTTACAACAGTACTGTACAATGTAATGTGTGCCACAAAGCAATTTTAAATTTCTAATAGCTTGATTAAAAAACAAAGTAAAAAGTGGTTGAATTTAATATCAATAATATATTTTCTCTAACCTAGTATATTCTGATACTGACATGAAGTTAACATAAAAAAATATTTAGGGGAAGTTAACTTTTTTTTCCACACTGCTATGGACTGTATGACTGTCTCCCCAAGGCTGTAGGTTGAAACTCTAACTCCCAATGGGACATTACTGGGGCCTTTGACAGGTGATTATGTTTAGATGAGGTTATGACAGTGGACCCACCATGATGGAATTTGTGCCCTTAAAAGAAGAGGAAGAGAGACCTAGACAAGAGCTTCCTCTCTCAGTCATGTGAGGAGGACACAGCAAGAAGCTGGGAAGCGGGCCTTCACCAAACACCAGATCTGCCAGCACCCTGATGTTGGACTTCCCAGGCTCCAGAACTGTGAGGAATAAACACTGTTGTTTATGCCACTCAGTCCAAGGCAATGTGCTATAGCAGGCTGAACTGATTAAGGCAGACACTAAGAATGCAAAACAGACCATCTCACTTTGGGCTGGCCACATATCAGGTACCCCATGAGCACCTGTGGTGGTGGCCACCACATAAAACAGCACAGCTGCAGAGCAATGTTGCTCAAACTCTAACATTGCTAGGAATCACATGACAGCTTACTAAAATACTACTTCTGATTCTTATTCCATAGGCCAGGGCAGAGCCCAAGATTCTGGGTTTCTCCCCAAGCTCTCAAGTGCTGCCAATGCCAATAGTTCATGAACTACATTTTGAGCAGCAAGGAACTAGAGAGAATGCCCTTTAGGAATGTGCTGGCCTTGGTTCACGAGAGCTGACTATGTGCTCTCTTCCTACATTCACATTCAGTGATGTCAACCTGGTAGCTCAAAATCAGCCATCTAGGAGGATTTGCACAACGCAGACTGGCAAACAGTACAAATCAGGGCATTACCCTACCTGCCTAGACCGTTATTGAGCATTTACCTGAGTACTGCTGCTCCTGGTCCACTGGGGAATTCACAACTGCTGGCTCTTTCCTCAGTAATGGTAATATGGGTGATTATTCTCTTCCTCCTCCTTCTTATCTATAATGATTTTTCACAGTTAACGTTTACTATTCATGTAATTTTTAAAAATACACTTTTATAAGCAAAAGAAGTACACAACATTTAGGGATAGGGGACCGGCTTCTAGTAAATGTTATGCCATGAATTAACTTTGTAATCTAAACAAATCTTTCAATTCTGTCACTTTCTCCACCTATATAACGAATGTAAACACATTTTGTCTACCTGCTTAAGATACCTTTATGAGAAATAAAATAAAAGGATATCCTTGATTTTTCCAGGTGACTTGATACAAATCCAAGGAAAACAATGAAACTGACTAGCTACCTCAGTCACTAAAAGCTCCATTGATCCAGTGTGGTCAGGTTCTCTTTCAGGCCAGAGCTTCTATCCAGGGCAGAGAGAGCTTCAGTTCTGA
Source organism: Mustela nigripes (assembly GCF_022355385.1). Lineage (NCBI taxonomy): Eukaryota > Metazoa > Chordata > Mammalia > Carnivora > Mustelidae > Mustela > Mustela nigripes. The sequence continues at coordinate 93,199,892 of NC_081559.1, forward strand.
AGGGCACAGCTATCTATCTCATTACGAATATCTTGAACTCATATTCTTGACCAACTCCTACTGTCCTTACTGGTTAAGAAATGAAAGTATTGAAATGTTGAAGGCTATATCAAAAACTAATGAAAGCTAACAACAAAAACTATGTTAGCTAATTGAACATAACAAAAATAAATAATAAAACAGAAAAAGAAACCCCCTTCTGCAAAAGAATACTGAAAAAAGAACAAAGTTATTGGATGTAAATTTCGCAATTTCAAAACTTACTGCAAAACTACAGTAATCAAAAGGTTGTCTGGGGTGCGTTGGTGGCTCAGTGGGTTAAAGCCTCTGCCTTCGGCTCGGGTCATGATCTCAAGGTCCTGGGATCAAGCCTCGCATCTAGCTCTCTGCTTGGCAGGGAGCCTGCTTCCCCCTCTCTCTCTGCCTGCCTCTCTGCTCCTCTCTCTCTCTCTTTTAAAAAATAAAATAAATAAAATAAATAAATAAATAAATAAATAATGTTGTGGTGCTAGCATAAAGATAAACACACAGATCAGTGAAGCAGTATTAAGAGGACAGAAATAAATCCATGTGTGTTTGGTCAACTGATTTTGACACAGGAGTCAAGAACCATTCAATGGGGAAAGATTAGTTTTTCAACAAGTGGTACAGGGGCAACCAAACAGCCACATACAAAAAAAAGAAATAATAATCTGGATCCCTACCATACACTGTACACAAAAATTAACTCAAAATAGATGAAAGACCTAAATGTTAAGAGCCAAAACTATATAATTCCTAGAAGAAAACATAGGTATACATATTTGTGACCGTGGATTAGACAACAATGTCTTAAATATGATACTAAAACCACACGAAAACAAAGAAAAAAATAAATTGGATTTCATCAAAATTAAAAATGTTTGTGTATCAGGGTACTTGGGTGCTTTGGTTCTATGCTCAAAGGGGAATCTTCTTGAGGATTCTCTCTCCTTCTCCCTCTGCCCCCCGGCTCTCTCTCAAAACTAAATAAATGAATCTTTAAGAAAAATATTTGTGGGGGTGTCTCTGTTGCTCAGACAGTTAAGTGTCTGCCTTCAGTTCAGGTCATGATCGTGGGATCCTGGGATCGAGCCCCATGTAGGGCTCCCTGCTCAGCATGGAGCTTGCTTCTCTCTCTCATGTTGCCCCTCCCCCTGCTCGTTCTCTCTCTCTCTCTCTCCAAATGAATAAACAAACTATTTTAAAAAATGTTTGTGTATCAAAGGGCATTTCAAAAAATTGAAAATATAGCCTACACAATGTGAGAAAATATTCACAAATTATCAATCTAATAAAGGATTCACAGGGCGCCTGGGTGGCTCAGTGGGTTAAGCCTCTGCCTTCCGTGCTCAGGTCATGATCTCAGGGTGCTGGGATCGAGCCCCACATCAGGCTCTCTGCTCAGCAGGGAGCCTGCTTCCCCTCTCTCTCTGCCTGCCTCTCTGCCTATTTGTGATCTCTCTCTCTCTAATACATAAATAAAATCTTAAAAAAAAAAAAGGATTCACATCTAGAATGTACAAAGAACTCCAAAACTAAACAACAGAAATAATAAACAATGTAATTGATAAACTGGGAAAGGACTTGAATAGAGAATTTTCCAAAAAAGAAATGCAAATAGTCAATAACCACATGAAAAGACGTTCAATGTCACTAATCATTCAAAAAAAGCAAATCAAAATCATGATCAGATAACACCTCACATCCATTAGGATGGTTACTATCAAAGGCAGAAAGGAAGAAAATGTTGTGAGGAGAATATATATAAATATTTAGTGAATATACTAAAAAAATTGAAGTATACACTCTATCTTTTCTTTTAAGATTTCTATATTTATTTTAGTGAGAGAACAGGCCTGCAAGCAGGGTGAGGGGCAGAGAGAGAGAAAGAGAATCTCAAGCAGGTTCTGCACTGAGCATGGAGCCCAACACTGGACTGGCTGAGATCTGAGCCAAAATCAGGAGTCAGACACTCAACTGACCCAGCCATCCGGATGCCCCGGATTTACACTTTAAAATGGTGAATTTTTGTTATGTAAATTTTATCTAAGTTGAATAAAAAAAAAAAAGGAAAGCAAGAAAACCTGATCACAATGATTTATTTCTCTGGTCACAACAGTTAATCCATTCAACAAATAGTACCAAATACTGTACTCAGTGCTGAGGGTAAGGTTCCATGTGTAACCAAGCAGTTCTTGTCTTCAGGATCTTACTGTCTAGTCCATCCATCTGTCTGCCTCAGCTCAGGCTAGTGTTAGAAACCAATTAACCCATACTACCATGACCAGGTTCATACTGGCCTGAAATATACTAGAGATTGCTTTTGAGTCTTAAATGTTTCACGTCATTTTGTCGGGGGAGGGGGTTATAATTAGTTCTCTGGGGCCATCATAACAAAGTACCACAAACTGAGTGACTTAAACAACAAAAATTTATTGTCTTCCAGTTCCAAGAGCTGAAAGTCCAAGAACGAGGTATCAGCAGAGCCATGAACCCCTCAAGGTGCTAGGAAAGGATCTGCTCTAAGGGATAGAAAGGCAATGCAGTTTGGTCCCTGTGCTCCAGATAATACCACTGAGGCTCAGAAAACCTAAGGGATTAGGGGAATCCAAGTTCCTAGACTGTCAGTTGAGTGCACCTTCTCTCTTGGAGCAGTATTTCTTCTGATGCCATAATTTCTGCTGTTGCAACTGCCAACAAGCAGTCAGATTCCTAAGTGTTCTGACCTTGGCCAACACAGGCATCAAGTTGGTGGGTGGTCCCCAACACATTTCTCTGCCTTTACTGATAGCATCCTGGCAGGAGAGTCAGCACTGGGATAAAAGCCTGTTCTAACACATGGCATTCCTCTTGGGCTGCCCGATCTGCCTGCCTTCTTCAGTAGCAAAGAGCTGTTGGCAGCTGTGGGTGTAGAAAACCAGAAAGGAACTGCAGTGTACCACTGCAGTGTACCACATTTCCTACCAAAGGGGCAAGCTGTCAATCAATCCAATCCTGCTTAGCCTGCCAGTTATCAAATGCTGCTGTGTCTTCAAAATCATCACCGGTGTCATATCTAATTTATTGAGGCAGAGTATGAAAATCTGATATAATCTAGTCTTTAAGCTTGTAGAACACCACATAGTCTTCCTCTAATCTATACCCAAGCCAAATCCTCCTCTTTAAAACAATGCCCGAATAGAAGAACAAGGTTATTTTCTTGAAAGACTTGGGGTTGTGGGGGTAATTAGCTTTGCAAAAACTCAAATCAGCACATGGATCTTAAGGGTCATATCCAGGGCTGGATCATAGAAATATTAACAATCAGATAAATCAGCTGACAAGTAGAAACAGAAAAAGGGGATTTCTATGAAAGCCAGCTGTTAGGGGCTTGGTAAAGCCCTCCTAAAGAAGGAGATGGGACACAAGAGGACCGCCCCACCCGGCCCTTGCTCTGGAGCCTCCACACATCGCTTCCTTCCCCTTGCCTTCCCCAGCTGGGAAACGGAAGTATTTCATTCAGAGAGCAGCAGTGTCTCTTCCTATTCTACCTGGGAAGAAAACCAGGTAAGTAAATTAACCACATGCTCCTAAATGAACAACAGATGCTAAAGAGGTGTATAGCTTCCACACACTGAAAGCCACCAAGTCCCAGTAAATACCATCCCCCTAACACACACACACAGATACCCCAGGCACCGTGGAGATAAATTCTGAAGCTGGAGATAGGAAGATTCTGAGAGGAATCAAGTAGCATGGACTTGTCTTCTCCTGAGAACACTAAGTCCGCAGCCTCTAAGCCCCTAGGGTGGTGGTTCAGGCCTCGTTGGACGTGGAGACAACATAGATGACAGGAGCAGAGGTTCTCTGCAAAAGCGGGTGGGACCTGGTGAGGGGCAAGTGTCGCTGCAGACCAGGTGGGTCAAAGCTCAGTGTTCACCAGAAAGCTGCACTAGACCCTCATCATTAGCTACTTATAGAACCCCAGGAAGACTCAGATCAATCAATGATAAATAATATGCTGGAGGTGGATGGTGGAAACCGTGGGTCAGATTTGAGCAGGGGACTTTTTTTTTTTTTTTTTTTTTAGCCTGTACTATGCTTTCTAAAAATTTAACTGTTTCTGAACTTAAAAAAAAAAAAAACTGGGAGTTTTTTTACATAAAAATACCTATTTCCAACTTCTCTTGAAAATGAGACTATTTGGTAATGTTGGGCCTTCATTCCCACCTGGCTGCCATCATGCCAGGCTGAAGACCACCTACCCATGACAGAGGCCCTGGCTTCCCAGTGCGTCACAGGCCCATCACAGCTTCGCTCATTTATGGTTGCTCTTTGGCCTCACCCAGGAGGAAGGCAAATGCCCAGGCACTGCCAGTGTTGTGTTTGCAGAAGCAGAGGCATGGGTTTTATCTCTGTAAACTTTTCATGTTCCAAAATGGCAATAATAGACCAAGGGCAGCACCCATCCAAATCATAAAGGTAACAGGCAAAAAAGATACAGCAAACAAACTGACCACCAGAAAAGGAAAGATTGCACAAAAAGTGGATTTCAGTGCTGTGGAATATTATTCAGGCTCTCAACCAGGCTCAACCAGGGATAGTTTTTATCCCCCAGGGGACATTTGGCAATGTCTGGAGATATTTTGGGGGTCACAACCTGGGAGGGGGGATAGGTACAGCTGTGATCTAGTAGGTAGTGCACAGCAATGATGTTCAACATTCTACAATGCACAGAGCATCCCTTCCACAGCAAAATTATTCATCCCCAAATGTCAATAGTGCTGAGGTGAGACACCATGAATTAGATCCACTCCTGTTCACATGGAAAGAATTCCAAGATGGTAACTGAGAAAAGCATACACCGTCTTAAAAATAATGCAACATGGGGGGGGGGGGTGAAGGGGGTAGGAGAAGAATAAATGAAACAAGATGGGATTGGGAGGGAGACAAACCATAAGTGACTCTTAATCTCACAAAACAAACTGAGGGTTGCCGGGGGGAAGGGAGTTGGGAGAAGGGAGGTGGGGTTATGGACATTGGGGAGGGTATGTGCTTTGGTGAGTGCTGTGAAGTGTGTAAACCTGGTGATTCACAGACCTGTACCCCTGGGGATAAAAATATATTATATGTTTATAAAAAATAATTAAAAAATAAATTAAAAAAATAATGACAGAACAAAATTATGCACACAAATTTAATAAACAGCATTGTGATATGATTTGTATGAAATAAGATATTTCTGTACCTCTCTGCATAAAAATTTGTCATGAAAGAATAGATCAGGGGTACCTGGGTGGCTCAGTAGGTTAAGCAACTGCCTCTGGTTCGGGTCATGATCCTGGAGTCGCAGGATTGAGTCCCACATCAGGCTCCCTGCTTAGCGGGGAGTCTACTTCTCCTGCTGACCTCTCTCCTCTAATGCTCTCTCTCTCATTCTCTCTCTCAAATAAATAAATAAAATCTTAAAAAAAAAAAAAGAAAAAAGAAAGACTAGATCACCAAATGTTAATGGGAACAATCATAGAGTGTCAGCATTCCAGGTGATTTCTACTTTCCTCCTTATATTTCTTGGCATAGTGTGAATATCCTCTAAATTTTTGTGTGTGTGTGTGTGTGTGTGTGTGTGTAATCAGAAAAACACAATAAATATATTTTTCATTGTCAAGGAATCAATAGACCATTCATGTACATGACTTTCAAGAACAGATTTATCGGTCACCCTGCTGAACCTTACTCCTGTGCCATTAACAAAGACAATCATAATTGATTGGCATCTACCTCTTCTCCCTTCCCTTGCCCAACCTTGAAAGGGCCTTTCTGACCAAGGGCCAGAAAAAGAACATGTGTTTTTAGCAAGAGAATCTCAGGCAGCTAATCAGCGGAAGAGGCGGCACCAGATAGCCCGCCTGTGGGCAATCAGTGATCAACCAGCTGACAGGACAATGGTTCCTCCCCCTTCTCCTAGTCAACAGTCAACAGACTTCCTCTGAGTTCCCAGAGAGAGAACAAAGGCTGAGGACACGGGCCTTCCTCTTCTTAAGCTTGCATACTCTTTAGAAGGTGTACAAAACACAGCAGAATTTGGTAAAGGTGCAGGAGCCAGTAACGAATCTCTGGGCTCTCACAGCACAGCTCTGCCCAGCATTAGGTCAACCTCCCTATCTTCATATCAATCCAATAACCACATTGTGGCATAAAGAGCAGGGCTTCCTGCAAAGGTAGACGTTCCAAAAGGCTGGAGCTGAGTCAGGCTGCGTGAGTGTCTGTGGAGCAGAGACAGTACAGGCCAAAGAGGGCTCCCGTGAGCAGCTCTCTGCTTCTCTTGCTTGGATACCACAGCATCATGGCCAATGACCCCAGGGATAAGTATTATTGGCTTCTGTGCTGCACCTCTTACCACCTTATGCACATGTCTGATTACTTGGTCCTGAAAATAGATTCAGTCTATCCCTACAATGAGTGGGTATGTACGAATTACCTGGATGTGTGGAACTGATTTCGTGAGAGCATGAGGACAAGTGCATACTTTGACCAGCAGGTGATGACTGTGCATAGATAAGCAAGGGTATCAGGACGCATGAGACAGAGCTTTAGGATCAGGGTAAGAACAGTTAGCAATAAATATATTATACCTATTATTCGACAAGTTAAACTTCAACATTAGCTAGAGGATTTAGCCAATGGGCATAGTGATAAAAATGAGATTCTGAACTGTGCTGTGTACTAGATATTTTGCTAGGCACCTTCTAAGCATGTCTTCAAACTTCACAAAACCCCTACAGAGAGAGTCTCATCATCCTTGTTTAATAGATGAGAAAACTGGGGCTCAAAAAAATTACATATCTTGCTCCAGCCCTCTCAGCTATCAAATGTCAGGGCCAAGACTCCAACCCACGTCCGCATAAATCTAATGCACTTTCCATTGGATGATACATTCTCTGTGTTTACCCCCCATAACCCATGAAAACCTGTGTAAAGGGGAGGTCACAAGATCAACCAGAAGAGCCACAGTTCAAAAGCTGCAGTTTTCAGGAGGTTATGTTTCTCCCAGTTACTTATCTGCCCCTTAAAAAATAGTAGTCGGGTGCCTGGGTGGCTCAGTGGGTTAAGTCTCTGCCTTCGGCTCAGGTCATGATCTCAGGGTCCTGGGATTGAGCCCTGCATCAGACTCTCTGCTCATGGGGGAGCCTGCTTCCCCCCACCCCACTGCCGCCCTGTCTACCTCTCTGCCTACTTGTGATCTCTGTCTGACATCAAATAAATAAATAAGATCTTTAAAAAAAAAAAAAAGAAGAAGAAATAGTAGTCAATTAATTATATGTCATTGGGTAAGTAAGATACACAAACCAAAGGGGAACATCCAAAGTATCAATATCTAGGAGATCCATGTTAGTGAAACTAGAGATTTTTATGGTTTTGAGCACACCTAGCACTATTTCATTTTTCCTAAAGTAGGATGAAACAGACAGTGACATGGAGGCAAATGACAAAACCCAAGGGAGGTTGTTGTCAATTTCATATTTTCAGTTCATGCAGGAATTGTTATTTCTACTGAAGGAAGTACAAAGTGGTGCTCGTTATGGCTGAGATCTCCTGTGAATTTCTGTGATGAGCAGGTTAACATCAAATTAAAATTCCCCAAACAAACACAATGGGCATGTCAGTCTCAGCTGGTTTCTCTTACCAGCTTCTCATTAAACACAGGAATGAGTCTCTAGGGAGCTTCCAGGTCAGGCCCAGTTTCTTGAGCTGTGATTACTGTTTTTGCCAACTTCATAAATAAGCGGTGTTTCTCAACAGTTTTTGTACTTTTTAAAATCTTATGCCTCATCTGGTTATATAATAGTCTCATGCAGTCCCCTCTCAAAAAAAAAAAAAAAATCAGACATTGAGTCCACTTCTTGATCATTTCTACCTTTCTAAAGATAAAGTCTGTCTTCAGAGTATCTTCAGGGAGCAAGGCTGGTGTGCCTAGCTTATCATCTGCAGTTTTATTTAAGAAAATAATAGTGTTTTGTTTTGTTGGCTTTGTCTTAACATTGCGTCATGACTATAATTACGGTTCTCAAACTGTACACAACCTGCCTGCCCCTTTCTCAGAAAAAAATGTTAATTTTTTTTTTTTTTTCCCCTCTAGCAGGTCCTGGCACCCTGGTTGAGAATCATGATTCTAAAATTTAATAAACTCCAAAACGAGGAAAGAAAACTGTCCAATTTCATCATGATTGTGTATTTTCTCACACTGATGGGAAAAGGAAGTACTTGAGAAGAGAGGGGGCTGATGATGGAAACAGGAGGAGGATATGTACCTCCTCTTCAGGGGAAAAGTCCAAAGCTCCTCTAGAGAGAGTGGAAGGGGGGCAGGAGAGGGCTCAGAGCTTGGCCCTGTACACCAAGGACACTGGGTAGTTCTCAGCTCCACATCAAAGTCAGACACCCAAGCCGGTTCCACAGAGTTTTCTCACCTTGACTCCTTCTATGTGCTGAGGAAGCAGGCCTAATCCTGAACCCACTTTTCATTTATAAGAAGGGAATTACAAGAATAGATGAAAGAAAGAGAGGGAAATGATGATGGAAGGGGACAGGGGGGAACTTACAGATGGATAAGGAAGGTTTATGGGGAAAGGAGGAGAAGGAACAAGGGGAACAGCCAGGGAGGCATCCAAGTTCAGACCATAAGGAATAGGACGGATCCTTTCAATGGCAATTTCACATTGGTAACAATAACTACCGCATATTGAGCATTTGCAGTGTAAAATGGATGGATAGATAGATGAATATACAATATACACATATACATATATATTTAATTCAGTTTACCTTCATTGCAGTTAATTTAGTCCTAACAAACAATCTCCCTTTTTCCCTAAGGAATCTGAAGCTCTCATAGCTCGTGACTTCTCCAAGGTACCAGAACTACAGTTCAAACCCAGGGTGTCTGGGTCCAAATCGCATGCTATTGATTACTATAGCACTTATTTGTAAGAAATGCCAAAGAATGCTTATACTTAGTTGCATATTTTCTTATTCAAGTTGGTCCTCTTGAGATATGATGCTGTTTTAGTGATGTTTGCTCTGATGAAAATAACTTGGGGACCCACTTTGGTAACTTTCTCACAGCCTTAAGCATATTCTTTTGATTATCTTCATTGATGACATATCCTCATGCTTTCTTGGTGGAGCTTATTTACAGGACAGTCAAAAGTCAGTCAGAACAAAGTTGGTTTAAAACTGGGGATGACACTGTTAGTTGATATTATTTGAGGTTTAAGGGGAAAAGGTGAGATTATTTGTGTGTCTTATCTACTGTCTCAGAGAAATTCCCAAAGGAGAGGTGCTAGCAAGATTCTGACCAATGGCCCATCATTGCAATAAATACAGACCTAAGGTATGTCCTTCAAAAATCAACACTGAACTGGTATATTTGATGAAAACACCATTCTTGTGACAGTAAAATCATACCTAGTCATTCCTTAGAGTACATCAGTCTGATCTTGCTTTAACTACTGGTGAATGGAACATTCCCTGAAAAAAAAAATAGTAAGGACCTAACCATCTTTGACGTTAATGCTATTAAGACATCTGGTGCCCTAACTGCTTGCTGAAAAGTCCAAAGAGAAATGATAATGCCCCAAGGGCATTATTGTCTTTAAACTTCAAACTTTTAATCATGTGTGCAAGATGATGGATAACCAGACAGTTGAGATGGGATGGTCTGCCCACCTCCTGCCCGGAGACTAACTACCCTATGAGCATCTAACAGGGTTGCCTCTAACACATTTGAAAAATGGCATCATATCTGGGCTGAAGTGATTTCTTTGCTGTTCATGGTCCATGTAGCAGGTGCTCTCCTCTGAGTGGTTACTGTTTTTCTCAAGAGCTGCCAATTTTCATTACAGCAATGGACTGGAGGAGTGCTGAAATGTCAAATGAAAAGAAAATTGCTGGGCAGCCCCCTTTTTTTCCAATCAGAATTTTGGCAACATGAGGAAGGCAAGGGCAGACGAGATAATGAAGGGGCTTCACAGGCATTCATTTCACTTTCACTTTCCTTTGAGAAAGTGTTAATAAAATTAGCAGTGTTTCAATAACAGCAAGAATTATAAAAGATACATTTATCAACAATGTGCAATTTTCCTACTGGAATATATAATAAAACTTTTCAAATGCAAATCTCCTATCAATGAATATATAAAGTGGCAAGATAAAGGGGAAAAATGACATTAAGCTAATTCTTACTCATCTCCAAAAACTAAAGGGATTAAAACTTTTAAAGTTAACTGACAAATCTCCCCAAACTTAACTTGAAACTTTCATTCAGTTTTGCTCTGTCAAGGCTTTAGCCAAAGCTCCTTACAAGGAATCATGCTAATTCTTTTCAATTGCAGAGAATGGGTCAAAATCATCAACACTTTCTCATCACCTACCACACAAAGGCAAAAAATCCTCTTACATGGCCCTCTGAAGTCAGGCCCTGTCCAACAATCAAAGTTCTCAGTAAACCAGCCCACGCTGCCCCCAAAGTCATTTTCCCTGCTTGCCCATCATAAATGCCTGGCTGAAAACTAGCCCCTGGAAGGTCTGTGATACTCTCTGCTCTGAATCTACTTCTCCCGAATTCGCTAAAGCCTTTGCAACTGCCTTGCATCTCATCCTGTGTCTCACAAACCTCTCATCCTTCTCATGTCGTCTGAACCACCAACTCCCCAAACCACAATAAGCCATCTCGAATGGATCACAACTTTTTGAGGCACACCTCTTCCCCAGGTGAATGGTGAGTTCCCACGGAGCAGGGACAGTACTAGGCATGTACACATGATAAGTATGTGTTGACTGCATGATAGAGTCTATGGTCCTGCTCCTCCTTCCATGGAGATACAAACATGTCAAAAAAAAAAACAAAACAGGCAGAAAGAGACAAAAAAATGAAATAGAAAGAAAGAAAAGAAAAGAAAGAGGGAGGGGGATGAAAAGAAGGAAGCAAGGAGGGGGGAGGGGGGAGGAGGGAAGGAAGAAAGAAAGGAAGGGACAGCAGGGGACCTAATACTTGGAAAACAGGACAATCAATAGGACCATGGTCTAACCTTGAGTTTACTGTATACATAAAAAATATATAGATAGCCAATGCAATTAACATTAGAAGTGTTTTGAAAACTAGGATGAATTGTTAAATGTTGATTCAGCAAACCTAATATAAAGGGTATTCCCAGGAAAAGCAAATAAGTAAACATAAAATATTTCCTGAAATTTAAATACTAAAGTCATAAATAGGCTAAAGAAAAATTCTCAACTCAAAGGGGTAAATGAAATCCATTGTTGAGATAATCAGACACGTGAATGATGTTGGCTGTCCTTGCTGAAAATAAATGAAAATGTTGAAGTCTTCCAGGAACATGATGAGTGCCCATTTCATACAACCGTTTGAAGCCTCCATCTGTCTTTCAACAGGCTTAAAGTTGCATTGGATCCTTCATGAAAACCCAAGAAGATGCTGCCCACGGCAAGAGTAATGCCAATGTTTCTACCAAACCAAAGCCATAACGATTAGTTGAAAATGCCCAGTATCACAATAGAAAGAGGAGCTGGTGCTAACCTGAAGATGCCAAAATCCACAGTATTTTGTGTGATGAAATGGCATCCATCCCACTGAAGCAAACCTCATGAGCACAGCATAGTGCCATTTTTCGCCTGGTCATTTTTATGGCAGCAAAGTTTCATAAATATAGAGGCTGAGATTCAGCCCGAGGTAAGTCACCAAGAGCAATTCTATAGCTGGAAAGTGTGGCAGGCCAACAAACTTTTTCATCTTCAACTAGGATTTTTTACTCAGCAATACTTCTGAAAGTCTATGACTGGGGACTGCTGTAAATTTCACCATGCTACCAAGAAATGCTTTTAGGAGATTAAGTACCAAAATAGTACAGAATGTATGCCTCTAATCCATTCCTATCCCTCAAAAACATCCTTGTATATATTTGAAAAGTGTATGGAAATAGAAAAGAAAGACACAGACCCTGAAAAATACTTAAAAAAAAAGAAAGAAAGAAAGAAAGAAAAAAGAAAAAGAAAAAGAAGAAAAGATACAGCATGGAACACAACTATATTTGCATTTCCATAGGAATACAAATGGCCACAAGAGAATAGGTACATTATGACTAATTAAAGTGAAACTTACTTGGGGTGCCTGTGTGGCTCAGTGGGTTAAGCCTCTGTCTTCCGCTCAGGTCATGATCTCAGGGTCCTGGGATTGAGCCTTGCATCAGGCTCTCTGCCAGGTGCAGAGCCTGCTTCTTCCTCTCTCTCTCTTTCATCCTGCCTCTTTGCCTACTTGTGATCTCTGTCTATCAAATAAAAAAAAAAACAAAACATATGTAGGGGTGCCTGGGTGGCTCAGTCAATTAAGGGGCTGACTTTGGCTAGGGTCTGGAATGGAGCCCCATGAGGAGCCCCATGTGAAATCCCATGTTGGGTTCCCTGCTCAGTGGAGAGTCTGCTTCTCCTACTGCCCCTCCTCCCCTGGTTGGGTGTTCTCTTTCTCTCAAATAAATAAGCAAATTCTTTTAAAAAAAATACATATGTATATATATTCTATATGGAAAACACCTTTAAAAGTGGTGATCAACCATTTCTATGAATCCTCATGCATGCAATAAATATTTACTGAGCATCTGATACATTTCAGGTCCCGTGAACAAGACAGATCCCATCCTTGCCCTCATGTAGCTGACAACCCAACAGGCATACAGCAATCAATAATTAGTGAGATTTGTGTTACTACAAAGTGCAGTATTTTGTAAAGGGTTAAAAGCAAGTGATCCCAATGTAGCTAGAGTAATGGAGAAGGCTCTATGGAGGAAGAGAAATCTAGGCTGAATTGTTCAGTTGAATAGGAGTTGTCTATGTGAAGGAGAAAAGGGAGTGTGGGAAAGTGTTCTATGGAGAAAAGCACATCAGCCAAGGACTAAAGGCAGGAAAGAGCTTGACATGTTGCTGGAAGAGAGCCAACATGCCTAGAAAAGGGGGACTGACTAGGACAAGGCTGGAAAAGCAAAGAGGGGTCGGATCATGCAGAACTTTGACAGCCATGGTGAGGATATTGGACTTCAAACCACAAAATGTTCCAGGCCCAGAATGGACATCAACAGGTCACATGGTCAGCATCACACAGGCAGCTTTAGAGAGCCTGGGTGGAGAGGGCTGGGGAGCAAGGACAGCAGCAAGCACACTAAGAGGCTCTCTGTCCAGGAGAGAGAGAAACTGCTTGCCCTCGGCTGATAGGAAGAAGCTAAAATTGTCAAGAGATGTTTAGGGGAAAGAAACAAGAGATCTTGGTGATGGACTGGTGTGGGGACAAAGGGACAGAGAGAGAAGCCAAGACGGACTCAGAGGTTATAAGCCTGAAGAACTAGGTTGGTGGCAGGACTCATCCTGGCTTCTTGAAGGAGCACCAAACCTCAGCGTTGAGGGGTAGGTGAACATCAGACTTTCCTGCAACAGGATATGTTCTTCGCTCACTTCAACTGAAAAGTGCATTGATAAAGAAACAGAAATTTTTCCATCTCTCAAAGAACTACATAGTTTCAGACCCATAAAGGAATGATGGGGATCCTCAAGCTAAAATAGCAAGCCTATGGGAACCCACGACATGGGTTTAAAACCCCCAGATTTGAAGGCACAATGTTAGTCCGAGCAACTTCTGAATTATTGTTGGCATCATTAACACTTTTAGAAATAAGGAATTCATCCAGCAGTGTCCTGGGCACATGCCTTGAGGTCCCTTTAAATGTAGAATTCACACAAAACACTAGTGTTCTGGAACAAACAAATCCGTCAGCCAGTACAGAATTTATGCTAAGATTTCTAGAAAGCTAGAGAGAATACTGGGGGTCTTTTGAATGGTTTCACCAAACAGGGACCTCCAGAGTTTATGGTGATTGGGCAAGATCAAGCAGAAAGCTTTCATTTTACCCCAGTGTTGACTTCTTTGTCAAATTTCTCATAAGATAATTCACTTAATTATGTTAGCCCTGGTTAAAAAAAAAAAAGTGGGTGACAATAACAATTTTCACCTTGCATATTCTTAATTCTTTCACCAAAAAAAAATCAATCATTTGCTAAAGCTCTTGGATCACACATTCAGTAGTGCCCCAGCCAGCCATCAGCCCAGAGGACTTTCCCCCCCAGCTGCCACACGTTCCATAACCACCTTCCCCTGCCTCCCTCACTCGGGACTTTTATTTTTTAAATGTCAGAGGCTGCAACTCCAAACACCATTGCCAAATCTCTCTCTTCTCTGATATAATCTCTTTCTGATCTGAATGGACATTTTCTCCTGGGCCCATCATAAATAACACAAGGGAGCGGCTAGGAAAGAGAGATGGGCACATTATAGCTGGCGATTTGGAAATTCAGAGAAACACAAAAATTCTGGGCAGAGAGAGGTGCAAACACAGAGAGGAAGTTAGAAATAAAAGACAGGAGTCGCTATATATGGCCTTGATGTCTATGTGATACATAATTCCCCAGCAGTGGAGTTTAATAAATCCAGGCCAAATTGATAGGGGCTGGGTTCTCAGCATCTAGAAGATATTCTGCATTGGCCCGGAGACCAGAGCTATGTATGGGAAGAGGACAGGGGCAGCTGGCACTGTGTTCCAACAGAGCAGCAAAGGTTGTCGGGACACCAGATACCCCAAAACCTCTAATGGAATAAATATAAAGAGATTCCCCTTTCCGTGAGCCAACATGACCATTTATGTGCCTGAAATTAAGTCATTGGAGGCTGCATACTCTCTCCTGTCAGTATTCTATGACATCATGGGACATCATGAGGAAAAAAAGGATATTTTCAGTCTAACCGAAAACTAATGACGTACTGTAGGTTGCTTAATTAAATTTAATTTTTAAAAAGGATATTTTTTCCCTGCTATCAACCAGTTTTTAGACATAAGCAGAAAGGATATTGAGGTGATTGTTTAAAGTCTTCCTTAATAAAGGGATTTAAAAAATTACTTGCCCACAATTTAGCTGTTTAACAACTAAATCATCACTTGGCCCTACAATTACCAAAGATACCTGATTCCAGTTAATCCACAGGCATTCTGTTGGCCACAGGAGTTAAGGAGATAAAGCTCTCTCAGGCTTTGCCTCAATTTCCATCCCTGCAATGCTCATCTCATTTTGGTTCAAGGTCAGTGACTCCATTATGGGGACTGGGATCCACCTCAGGATTTGAAGCCTTAGTCTTGGGAAATACAGAATAAAAGCCCTAGCCTTGGTTCTGGTAATAAAATCCTTGCTGACACACCTTTGATCACCTGCCCAGTGCCCCAGGTCCTGTGGCATGAAGGCTCTGCTTGGTCACTATCACTGACCTCACCTAACTCTTTCCCTGCCAGCAACTGGCATCTTGACTATGGTCCAGTGTACAGCTGACATAGGAGACAGTGGGTTGGTAGAAATTTAGCAATATACACAATTAAAGAACATGATCATTCTATAGATACTTACTGAGTGCCTCCTATGTGCAAACTCTCTTCTAGATAGTACAGATACATCTATGAAAAGTCATAGTTTATACCCTAAAGGGGAAGACAGATAACAAACAGAGATATAGCTCCTCTAGCGGTAAAGGGAAATTCATAGAGATGGTACAAATGAGGAAGCAACACAAAAGACTTCCACATACAAATGTGACCCTCAAGTACCCTCAGGAGTATGCAGTACTGGTGATCCACCTATGGGAAGGGAGAATTCCAGGAGGTTCATTGACAGGTCGCCCAGACTTCCAGAGGCTTTAGCTACAGGGCTGACTCCTCGACAGGTGCCAGTGGAAATGCTCCTGTGGACTGTGAGATGAAAGAAATCGAAGTTCAGTTCCCATGCCTAATATTCCCTCAGAGAACATAATCTCGGGCCACACTGCAACTGCTCCAGCACAGGGGAATTTCTTAATGTTCTTTTGGGACTGACCTCCAGCAGAGATGCAGGAAGGGGAAACCAGGTGTCACCTTGTATGAAAGCGTTTTCCACTGAATACTGCTATGATTATTTCACTTTGGAAATAACACCATTCTGTTTAGAGTTAGATACTGAGTTTCTTATTTGGCTTAAAACATACAAGAAGTAAGAAAAAGTGTAGATGAACCAATGAGACCCGGTTAGAAACAGGTTTTAATGGGCCAAATGCTTTGCTGAATAAAATAAACTAGCTAACACAGTAATAATTAGATAACCAATCTTCTGTTTTAGGAGGAAATAGGATTAAGAAAGAGTTTACTTTTGCTTCTGGGGAAGAGTCATGCTTTGAGGAACAGGAGTCATAAATCAACTCATCATGGACCAAGCCTGCTGAGAAAGAGAGCACTCATCCTTTTCAGATGATACTTGGAGACTACACACAGATCCCCAAAGTTCCTCCCTAAAGAGCAAAGGGCCCAGAGCAGACAAATTTTGGTCCAGAAGGAGCCATAGCCTCCATCAGTCACATGTATGCTTCAGGGGAAAAGTTCAGGTTGTAAAAGTTTTCTTTCCTAGAACAGGGGCAGGAGAAAGGAAGAATGGGAAGTGTGTGCCACTTTCTAGTACCAAAACAATTAAGCTTCCCTTCCTTGGTGAAGTATCTAATGTCAAGGGTGCTCAATTTGGTCAGTAAATGGCTAGGTTACATTTTGGCTATATTCTCCATGAACCCTGACAATATGGCTTCAGCCCTCCCTCCTCTGATAATCTCAACTGCCTGCCCCAATATCTTAATATTGGCCCCTCAGAAGCCCCATGACAGGACATCGTGTTCACCAGCACCACTGGCCGGAGTACCCTTGTATGCAGCTGCTCAGGACACCAACTTGTGCCATTTGGGTTGGGCTTTCCTCAGCACACACAGAGGATGGCACGTTCATCTGCCCCCCAAAGACATGTCCATTCCCATGACGTGTCAGTTCCCCTCTTGGAGTATCCCTGCCCAAGTCCAGTTATCTTATCTATGCCCAAACATGCCATAAGATATGATAAGAATGGTTTTGGTACACATATACACATACACACTCAAACACACACATACTCTATGGCATAGTATTCAGCCATAAAAAGAAGGAGATCTTGTCATTCATGGCAACATGAATGGACCTAGAAGGAATTGTGTTAAGTGAAATAAGTCAGACAGAGGAAGACAAATACCATGAATTCACTTGTACATGGATGTTGAAAAACAAAACAAACCAACAAAAAAACCTTCTTAAGACTCTAAAATACAGAGAAAAAACTCGTGGTTGCCAAGGGGTGGGGGAAGGGAGAATGGTGAAATAGATCAACGGGATTAAGAGGTCCTTCCAGTTATAAAATAAACAAGTCACAGTGATAAAGAATGCAGTCTAGGGAATATGGTCAATAATATAATAATGTATGGTGACTATTCTTGGCATGTTGAGCTTTGAGTAATGTATAGAATTATCCAATCAATATGTTTTACACCTGTAACTAATATAATGTTGTGTGTCAATTTTACTTCAATTTAGAAAAAGAGTGATTTAAAGCCTTTGTGTAAAACATGAAGAAGACATTAAGAGTCTGTCCAAATTCCTGTAACCCTGACTATGTCTAAGACTCACTCCGTATTTTGCATATATTACTCCATACTATTATCTGTCCATATATATGTATGTCTGGACATAAAAATATCCTTCCTTTCCAACTACATTCCATGTTTCTAGAGAGCGGGATCATAATTTTTTTTTGCATTCTCAGCATCTTATATACCCCTCATTTGTAAGCACAACAAAATATTTACTACCGGTTGTGACAGTAATAAAGATTTGACCAGGACTGCCTCGGTAGCAGCGTATAATAAGCACGGAGACAGTTGCACCTGCCCATGAGTGGGCTACACAGATGGAAGAAAGAAAATGAACCCGTGCGTGTCCTCAATCAACAGAGCAGGCATCAGACGAAATCAGCTTTGGCCATTTTGAGAAGACCTACGAAAAGATCAAGGATACTTTTGGCTTTTTTTTTTTTTTTAAGATTTTATTTATTTATTTGACAGACAGAGATCACAAGCAGGCAGAGAGGCAGGCAGAGAGAGAGAGGAGGAAGCAGGCTCCCCACTGAGCAGAGAGCCCGATGCGGGGCTCGATCCCAGGACCCTGGGATCATGACCTGAGCTGAAGGCAGAGGCTTTAACCCAGGCGCCCCTACTTTTGGCTTTTTGACTGAAGGGATATTTCAAAGACACAGTCCATGCTCTTATGAGGGATTTCCACTAACCAAATCACCAGATGAACTGTCACCTTCCATTTGCTCTACAGAACACAGTGGCTGGTGTCTGTGGTCCAATCCAGGCACATGGCTAGTAGGCCACTTACAGAAGCTCCCATGCTTTTTGTCCCCACCAGTTTATAATCCATGCCTATCAAAGGATGCTGAAATTGTTCCTGAGCCCATTAACAGTTTCACATGCTATTTAAATTATAGAGTACCAGTAAATATTAATTAAACTGATGAAATATAAATGAAAAAAGAGAGCTAATTCTATGAAAATTAGATTGAATACTGTAGAAAGTTTCCAAAGTTGTGTTTAATTAGGTGAGAGTGAAGAAATTTTATAAGGCTGGGAAAATTACTGTATATATCTAAGTGTACTTTGTGCTCAGGAATGCCTGGGTGGCTCAGTTGGTTAAGCATCTGACCCTTGGTTTTGGCTCAGGTCCTGATCTCCAGATGGTGAGGTCAGTCCCACACAGGCTAGCTGTCAGCTCAAAGTCTTCCCTCTCCCTCCACCCCACTCCCACTCCTGCATACACACATACTCTCTCTCTCAAATAAATAAAATCTTTTTTTTTTTAAGACTTCTGTGCTCAGATTGCTTTATAAGAGTCTACGTTTCCTCTCCACCTTAAGAGATGGAGAGAAAGGATGGTTGGTAATTCGTATGCAAGAGTTAAATCTTCAACTCTACATCATAAGATTGAGAAAGGGATATGCATTCACAGATTTTAGACTGACATAAAATGTTTGAGTTGTGTATGCTTCATTTTTTCAGATTCCCATTTTTAACCAGTCTTTAGAATAAAATAACTATCAGTCATGTCACATCTGATAAGAAAGCTCTTACCATCCACCCACCCCTACCTTACTCCTAGAACACAATTGAGAAACTGCTCAGAACTCAGGAATCCAGAAACCTCAGGAGTTTGCCACCTAGATTGCAATAGAAAATGGAACAAAGGAGTCACTGCTAGAGATTTTCTTATGTTTTGCTGGTTTTCATTTGTAATCATATATATCTCTAATCGTGCACGCACACACACACACACACACACACACATATCCCCTGTGCTTTTGTAAGTTTCTGGGTCTATGTAGAATATTTATAGAAATACGCTACATAATTAAAATCAATAGCAACAAATAGGAACCATGAATTACCTGCCAAGTTGAGCAATTCACCTTCAACAGGTCACCACACCGATTCCACACAGTGAAGCATTCAAATGGTCAGTTAAGCAAACAGGCAGAGCAGTGCATATAGGATCTGGAACCACAGTTCTGGGGTAACCCACAGAGGAGATTAGATATGGTCCTTTCTCTGCAGAGCTTACAGTTCAATAATCAACCCGGGGCCATCAAGTTGCATTTTGTTCTTTATAATAACAGCAGGCAGGAGTAAAGATGGAGGGGAGGGAGGAAATGAGCCAGTTTTGAGCTTTCCTCCTTCAATAATTCTGTACTCCCTGCCAAATGGATATTGGAAAGTAGAGAGCATGAGAGTAGAAATGGTTTATACAGTATCACTGTAGAAAAGGTTTTCATAGATTCATAAAATGTTAAAAAAGGAAAGGTGATCTTAGAGACATCTGGTCTAGCCACCTTATTTTATAAATGCAGAGACCAAAACACAGGGGTGGTTGAGTAGGGTAACATTGCTAGTTAGGAGCAGAGGGTTGGGACCAGAAATCAGACACCATGACTCATTAAGTCCAGTGCTCTTTCCAGAACACTGTACAGCAATGTCCCCCCTCTTTTGTTTAGTATCCTTCCTTCTCTATTTCATGGCCCCAAATCTATCCAGAACACTGAGAATGATCAGAACCCCTAAAAGTTCATTTCTTTCTTTTTTTTTTTTAAGATTTTATTTATTTATTTGACAGAGAGAGAGAGATCACAAGTAGGCAAAGAGACAGGCCAAGGGAGGGGGAAGCAGGCTCCCTGCTGAGCATAGAGTCCAATGCTGCACGGGGCTTGATCCCAGGACCCTGAGATCATGACCTGAGCCGAAGGCAGAGGCTTAACCCACCGAGCCACCCAGGCGTCCCTGAAAGTTCATTTCTAAACAAAGTCAAAATTCCTAAATGAATCAGTTTAGAAGCTTTAACAAATGGAACCAAACATCAAGTTAACAAAACCTTATGCTAGTTGTGTGGTTTCCTGTAGACAAAACATTTAAAGTACTCAAAGAATCACTGATTGAGTTATATCACATGAGAATACAGACCCCATTTACCTGGAAGATATGCTAGTCAGACACTTATCTACATTTCATTCAATCAGCATATACTCTCTCCCCTCAGGAAAAGAAAGAGAGAGAGAGAAATGAAGAAAGAGAAAGAAAGGAAGGAAGAAAAGAAGAAAGAAAGAAAGAGGAATGAAGAGGGAGGGAGGTAAATTATACCAGAATTATTCCAATAATTTATGCTTCTTTCTGTGATGCTAGTTTTTCTTTCTTTCTTTCTTTCTTTTTTTTAAATGATTTTATTTATGTATTTGGGAGAGAGAGAGAGAGAGCACACATGCACAAGCAAGTAGGGGGAAGAGCAAAGGGAAGAGGGACAAGCAGACTCTGGGCTGAGCACAGATCCCAGTGCAGGGTTCGATATTACAACCCTGAGATCATGATCTGAGCCAAAATCAAGAGTCAGATGTTCAAACAACTGAGCCACCCAGGCACCCCTCTATGATGCTAGTTTCTAAGTCACTCTATCCAGCAAGTATTTCATGAGTGTTTACTATGTGTAAGGCACATCATGAGCAGACACTGTGTTCAAGGCTGGGTGTTACAGGTGATACCTGGAAAGGGTCTCCCTTCTCAAGGAGTTTGCATCTCAGAAGCTGCACTCAAATAACAAACACAGACCAGAGTGTGCTCAGGGTTACAGATGGAAGAAAAATGACCTGGAAACACAGACAGGGAAAAGGGTGTAGGAGGCAATTTACTAGATGGGTCTGCATTTGGGCTGGGCCTTGAAGATGGGATGAGACACTACACAGGTAGAATTCAAAGATTCTGGTCCTAAAAGAGTAGCCCACTTTTTTCCCTACTCTTCATTCTTGGCTCATGTCCCAACCCCGATACACAGATTCCACTGCCCACATCTGAATTTTAACTATTCACACCAATTTCTCCAGTGACCTCCTAGCTGCCAGATTCAACTGGCATTCTTAGTTCTAATTATAAATTATCCCTTTACAAACCCTGTTGGCCTTGACCTTCTTGAAAGGTCTATTTAGTTAGGAGGTCTTGCTAGTTATGAGCAGAGGGTTGGGGCCAGAAATCAGATACCATGACTCATTAAGTCCAGTGCTCTTTCCAGAACACTGTACAGCAATGTCCCCTCTGGTTTTCATCATCCTCTCCCTCCAGCTGGTCCTCGGCCTCTCTGACAGCTCCTCTCAGTCCTCCTGTTCTCCATAGCGTCATGCTCGTATCTTTGAGATTTGGGCCCTGTACATCCTACCTGGGTCCTTTTCCCGTCTCCACAGTTCCAACTTCTTCCTTGTGCTGATGACATAAATTTAAATGTCTCATTCCCTATTTTTAAAATCCAATCCCATCTTTCCAACTATTCACTGACCCGCCAATGTGGACAGCCTAAAAATGCCCCAAACTGGACATGCCTGAAACCCAAAGCACCCTTTTTCTCCCTAAAACCTCCTTTTCCTCCGATGCTCCTTATCTCTGCTCCTAACTCTAATGCACACTCTTTCATACCTCTGTACCTTTTTACATCTTATTCCCTATGTGAGGAATTCTTTTCTACATATGAACTACTGAGAAAAGTTCATCTATAAACAACTGACACATCTGTCACTTCCTCTGTGACAGCCCAGAGAGCAACGTGCTATGCTGAAAAGGTAACAGATCCAATTTTGAATCCTGGTCCCAACACTTACTAAGTAGTCCTATAACCTTTAGCCCACTGAACTTACCTTTAATCAGCTATAGTATTGACCTCAGAAGGTCGTAAGCTTCAACTGAGATGTCTATATGAAGGCCATGGAGCAGGAAACGGCAACTGGCAGGTCCTCCAGGAATATAGGTCAACTTCCCCTACCTCTTGTCGCTGAGCTCTGGCTATATGATGTTCTCACTACAATTCTCCAGACCTAAGCTCAGCGGTGCAAAAAGCCTACAACCCAGCACTACTAATGGGCACTCAGCATGTATTTATTTAATTCAGTAATACTGGATATAGCTCAGCACCCAACCCTAGAACTCAGGATTCTGAGTCAGTGTCACTGAGGAAATGATAGTACTATTAAGAAAAGTAGAGAAATCAAGGATAAATTCCTTTGAGGTATAATGTGACAAATTTCATGTGGGGTTCATGGACATTTAAAGGGCAGAAGGAAGATACCAAGCAAGCAGCTGGGTCTATGCCTGGGGCAGAAGCCTGCATTTAAACAATGGGGGCGGTTGGGGGGTGGTGGAACAGGAGACAGCAGCAAGGGAAAGAGGCAGGAATGTATCAGGACAATGCAGTGACAGAGAAACAAAAAAAGGAAGAAATTCATGAAGAAAGCAGAAAGTCCACAGAGCTGAATACAAAAGAGAGTTCCTCAAATTAAGACAAAAAAACAGGCTCTGGGGTTTCGGTCAAGAAGGAGAAAACAATTTCAACAAAAGAATGAAGGCAAAAAAGGTTCCAAGAGGTTAATAAGTGAGTGGGAGAAACTAGGGGAAAATCTCCAAGGTAACTAACTCATGCTAGAGCATCTGTATGTGTGTAAATGTGCAGAATTTCCCATTCCTGATGTCTGATCCCATCTGCAGCAGAGCAGAGGGTAGAGCCTGGGTTTCCTCCCTCCCAGGAGTCATGATTCCACCACTTCATGCTGGAAGGCATGGTGTCTCTTTTGTATCTACTTAATTCTCCCCAACTACACTGCAGCACAGCTATGTGACTCTTACTTAGACATCAGCCAGCAGTTTCATTCAACTAAAGACTGAGAATCTGATGTGCTCCTGCCTCGCATCATTGACAATTTCATCACTCAGAAGGTGAGGAAGCAATGAGAGCAGCAGCTTTTCCT
Organism: Mustela nigripes; assembly: GCF_022355385.1. NCBI lineage: Eukaryota > Metazoa > Chordata > Mammalia > Carnivora > Mustelidae > Mustela > Mustela nigripes. The sequence continues at coordinate 93,223,202 of NC_081559.1, forward strand.
CAATTAATTTTAATCAGCAGTCAGCCTTGAGTGACAGAATGGAAGTGGCAGCTTTCGTGGAACTTTGGGAGAAAGTGATGAAATTGTTTTGTAATAATCAAGGAAGAGAAAGCTGGTTATAGTCAGACAAAACTCATGGCTTAGGAGATGGGTTTTATGTGTGACTCCCCAAGGCAGAGAACTCCTAAAAGGAAAATACAGGACCCTGAGCTCAGTGCCAATGGTTTTGTTTTGCTTTCCTTTTTAATGACCTGGATAAATTCATGCATATTAAAATTGAAGATGACACAAAACAAAAAGAGAACCTGGAGCAGTAGAATGAGAACCTCAAGATCACTCAGTGAACTGGTGGGATGAATTGAAACTAAGAATAATTTTATTTTAAAAATATAAGGCTCTGCCCTAGTTAGAAAAAAAAATACAGGATAAAAACATTAAATTTTAGGCTTTTAAAATTGGGGGAAGAATGTTAAAATTGTTAATGATAAATACTTAGAAACTAGAAATATAATCTATAACTTGCAATAAGAAAAAAAATGGGATCTTTAAAAATTGAACAGAAAACAGGAAAGGAGGAAGGATGGAATGATAAAAGTACAAAATATGTGGCATAAATGAGTCCAATTGTATCCTTCTTCTCAACAAATATAAATGAATATGCTCACTTGTTAAAATTCAGAGTATTAAATAGGATTTTTAAAACCCAGATAGACACTATATCCAAGAGATAATTCTAAGACAAAATAATATTAGAAATTGAAAATAATGTAAAAGCAAAAAATGCAGGGAAAATCTTGGCAGAAAAGTTTTAATACAGTAATAGCTTTATAAAACAAAATAGATTTTAAGGTGAAAAACATTTATATGAATTAACAGGGTGACTATATATTAATCAAAGGAAATACTCCAGGATCAGATAACGATCATTAAATTGCATGCAGAAATGTAGGACAGAAGAGCTCAATTTAATAGTAGTCCATGTAAAAATGATGGGGTTTTATTTTTATAAGTTTAATAATGGCCACAGGGTTAACACAGTTGTCTCCAAAAGTCATTGCAATCTTGGTTAACATTGATAGTGAGCAGAACAGCTCAGGTTAAGAGCCACTTTCTCTGCACTGTCAAAACTTATCTGGAGTGCAGTGCTCAGGGTATGTCATCTTGAGACAGACATTGGCAAATTGGAGAACTTCCAAAAGAGATGAAAACAGCATGGAAAAACATCACCTAAGTAACAGTTGAAGGACAAGAGATATTATTTAAGAAAAATTCAGAGCAGCATGTCAACCAAAGTGGGGATCGTAGCAAGTGGTGGAGCCATGACTAAAACAGAGGAAATCTCACTACAAAGAGCATTCCAAGCATTCTTAAGTACTCTATCCTGTGCTGCCTCTCTATAAAAATAACAGAAGAAAATAGAAGAAATAGCTTTCATAATATCAGAGTGAAAAACACATCCTTAATTGTACCATAAAGACCACTGCGCTAAATGAAAAGAGGACTTTTTTAAACAACATTAATTTTTGAAATTTTGCATAAAGAAAGATACAGTAAACACAGATTAAATAAAGACATGATCAACAGTGGAGGCAATACAAAATGCTAGTGAAAAGGCAGAGAAACTGCACTGCTCACACATGATTGGTGAGCATGTAAAATGGTACAGCCACTTTGGAAAACAACTTGGCAATTTCTCATAAAACTAAACAGTCATTGACCATACAACCTGAACCCACACTCAGGAATTTATTCCAGAGAAATGAAGACTTAGATTCACACAAAAACCTATACATGGATGTTTATAGCAGCATTATTCATAAAGGCCCACACTGGAAACAACCCGAGCTTCCAACTATGCGTGAATCTGTACATAAAGTATGGTGCATCCAGACCAGAGAACACTACTCAGCAATGAAAAGAAATGAACTACTGATACACACAACAACCTGGATAAATTGTGAGAGAATTACACGGAGCTAAAAAGGTCAGTCCCAAAAGGTCACTTAGTGTACAATTCCATTTTGTATTTTTTGAAATGACAAAATGGAGAACAAATTAGTCATTGCCAGGGATGGCAGCAAAGAAGGGAGGTGGATATGGTTATAAAAGGGTTTTATGAGGGATTCTTGTGGTGATGGAACCGTTCGGTATCTTGATTATAATGGTGGATCCAAAAAACTACATATGTGATCATTAGAAAATACTTCGGAAGTTCTTCAAAATGTGAAGCATAGAGTTACTATTTGACTTAGCAATTCTACTCATAGATATAGACCAAAGAGAAATGAAAGCATACATCCACACAAAAACTTGCACATCAATGTTCATGGAAGCATTAATCAGAAGAGTCCAAATATGTAAACAATTCAAGTTCTATCATCAGATGAAAGGATAAAATAATATGGTAAATCCATACAATGGAATATTATTTTGCAATTAAAAGGAGTGAAGTACTGATATGTGCTATATAACATGAATGAAACTTGAAAATGTTATTTATGCTAAGTGAAACAAATCGGTCACAAAACAGCACATATTGTATGATTCCACTGATATGAAATGTGTGGAATAGACAAATCCACAGAGAAAGTAAATTTGTGGTTACCTAGATCCGGAGGGAGGGATGGGAACTGAATATTAACAAGAACAGAGTTTTCTCTTTGTGTTCATAAAAATGTCCTAGAATTAGATGGTAGTGAAGGTTTCATAACTCTAAAAATCATTGGATTATGTGCCCTAAATGTTAATGAAGTGAATGGATAAAGATGTGAGATATACACACACACACAATGGAACACTACTCAGCTATCAAAAAAAAGAAATCTTGCCATTTGCAACAATGTGGATGCAACTAGAGGGTATTATGCTAAGCAAAATAAGTCAGAGAAAGATAATTATCACATGATTTCACTCATATGTTGAATTTAAAAAAAAAAATGAGGAACCATGGGGAAAGAGAGGGAAAAATAAAAGAAGAAGAAATCAGAGGGAGACAAACCATAAGAGACTCTTAATCACAGGAAATAAACTCAGAGTTGCTGGAGGGAGGGGGGTTCAGGTACAGGGGTAACTGAACATTAAGGAGGACACATGATATGATGAGCACAAGGTGTTATATAAGACTGATGAATCACTGAACTCTACCTCTGAAACTAATAATACATTATATGTTAATTAATTGAATTTAAATTTAAAAAGAAAAAATAAAGGTTGTAGAACTAAACACACACACACATTAGTACAAGTAAAACTGGGCAACTGAATAATACAGGTAAATACTATCAATGTCAACATCTTCGTTGTGCTATTATACTACCATCTTGCAAAATGGTACCATTGGGGGAAATGATAAAATGTACACAAGATTTCTCTGTGTTATTTCTTACAACTGCATATGAATCCACAGAAGCTGTTTCAAAATTTCGCATTCACCATATGCCGCAAGACTTCACATTCACCTCCATACACTCACTCATCACTGCTAGCGGAGCAATACTACCTTCTGCTTCTCTCTGCTTTCCAATCCCGTGTGAGTTCTCTCACTGACGGAGTCTAAATTAGAACCCAGCTGGCAAAGGATTCTGGGACATGTTGTCCCAGCCCCTCTGATACAGGGAGATCACAGAAGAGAGTGGGGATGAAGGCCAACATATATCATTTATATTTACATAGACATATGAACAATATGCATATATATAAATATAAATTATAGCCAATATAAATACAAGTTTATATGTATGTATGTATTTATGTGTATATGTATACCTACATGGATATATATATATATATATATATATATATATATCTCCTAAACTCATAGCATAAAGTTTAAATGAAATCTGTGTTGAAAATTGCATATATAGTACCTTAGCTTATGTTCTCCCAAAAGAAACATCTACAGCAATGTTTGATGTGTGGGTGGTTTATTGAGGAATATGATCCCAGGGAGTAAGAGTAAAGGAGTAGGAGGGTTGAAGAGAGGAGGAGGGAGAGAGAATATAAAGATGAAGTATTGCATTGGTCTCTACAAGAAGCCAGACTGCTCCATCTCTTTCTGAAAAGCCTGAGGAACAAAAGGGTGTGTCCCTTTAGTCCCATGTTGAGCAGTTCTCTGAGATGTGTCACATTGGCACCACTGTATCAGAGAAGCAAGAGGCACACAGAATTTTCCAGAAGTGAGGTAATATCAGGTTACAACTGGGGTAAGCTGGTTGAAGCCTGCAGAGACATGGCTGGTGATAATAAGGAGATCTGAAGCTGGGCACAAGAGATATTTGATAAATAAAAGATGACGCCAATTACAGGAAACACATGTATCAAAATGAAAAAAGATCTGGAAGGAAATTGAGTGGTATGCTAGCAGTGTTTGTTGCGGGGTTATGGAATTATGGATTGTTTTTGGTTTCTTTTTTTATATGTTCTTATATTTTCAAGTTTTCTGCAGTTAGTATATACTATTTCTGTAATCACAAAATGCAACATAAATTATTTTTAGGGAGCTGAGCGATATGATTGGAGGATGAATATTCATACATAGGCCAGATTACTGAGATATATAATTCTACAGGATAGAAAGATCTGACCTCTCAGATCACCAGCCAGGACTCTATGATAATCAACCTGACTGCAATGCTTAGAAGAACCAGGCACCAGATTAGCATTCAGCACAGCATACATTTGCCAAAACAATGAATGTACTATAGCAGCAAGACTGAAAAAGTTAGAAAACCCGTGCTCCCAGGAGCTCACAATCTCTTAGATTAATAACAAAGACTTACAGTCATAGGGTCACCATATGACCCAGCAAATCCACTCCTAAGTAAATATTCAAAAGAAATGAAAACGTAAGTCCACACAAAAACTTGTATACCAGTGTTCATAACAACACCATTCACAATAGTCACAAAAGTGGAAAGAACCCAAATGTCGGTCAACAGATAAATGAATAAACAAAATGCAGTATATCTATAATGGACTATTCACCCATACTAAGGAGTGAGATATTGATACATAATACAACATGCAAGAACATGAAAAACTTTATGCTAGGGAAAGAAGCTAGACACAGAAGGTCACATATTGTCCGATTTTTTTAATATGAAATATCCAGAATAGGCAAATCCATCAGGAATGAAAAGCAGATTAGCAGCAGCCAAGGGCTGGGGGAAGGGAAGGAACGGGGGTGATCGCTTAGTGAGCATGAGGTTGATTTGGGTTAATGAAAATGTTCTAGAATTAAATGGGGGTGATGGTTGTACAACGTTGTGAATCTACAAAAAAACCCACAGAATTATCCACTGTAGAGTGGTTAGAATGGTAGATTTCATGTTACATGAATTTTATTTCAATTAAAAATGATAGCAAACAGTTCTGGGTAACATGTAGTGTGTGGCAAATAATGGTATTAGAGTCTGGGGGAGAGTGAGAGAGATCACATGGGTCTAGGGGCATCAGGGATGGCTTCATGAAGCAGGCCGGAGTCTGGGACTTTGATGGAGTACGATAACAGACAGTCCAAAGATGCTTGCGGAATTGAATTCAACTACAAATGAGACCCTATAATGAAATGCTTGGTACCATACTTGCCTCAGAATCATCGCTGACTAAAATGACCAGCTCTACCAGATAATAAGTTCCTTGTAGGCAAGGACTTCATTTTACCTACTGTAATCAACGCCTAGCACATGTCCAGCATACTCTAAGTACTTCAGTACCTGTTTGGTAAAGGAGTAAATTAATGAGTAAATGGATGAATTAATATATGCTTGCTAAAGAAAATTTAGAAAGCACAAAAAAGTATTCAGAAGAAAAATAAACTTACTCTTTTTAATTAACGTCCAATGCACAGGGAATGCACTGGTAAGCAAGTTACGGGTCCTTTTTAATTTACATCCTTTCTTGCTCTGACTCACATCTGATGCAGAAATCAAAGCTTGAATGCACAGACTGTCCTTCTTTTGGAGAGCTGAACATAATTCTGAATAACCTTTCTAGCACAGCAGGGCAATAAACAGTCCTTAGGGAGCTCTGCAACCACACAGGTACTGGATTGTGCTGGGAACTTCTTGAAGGTGAGAGTAAGAGGCAGGAAATGGAAATTAATGCCAGACTTGCTCTTTCCTGGGGTGGGGGTATCCAAAGTATACATTTACTTGTCATCAACTCAAAAGAGCAGAGAAGTTCTTCTTGAGATTTTTAAATTTTTTATTTAGAGGCCCATAATTTAAATTTATACCAGTAGATATGGGAAAGAGGAAATACAAGTAAAAATTGTGACCAAACCCCACCCTGACTAAATGTAAAATTACATCTACTTCTTTTTCACATTCCTTTCAAATATATGAATTATATATTAAATTTGCTTTTATAATATACAAATTTTCATTACTTGTTAGACCCCTTGATTGACATAGTCCATTATTACAAAAGTTTACTACAGGTAAGATAATGTTCCCCACACACCACACACACTCATTCATTCACACACATGCCCAGACACACACATATGCATATACACCCACACTACATGCATGAGAAGAAACAAAATTGCCATCTCTTCTAAGGGCTCCTCTAAGGAATAGAAATCCTTGCTCTGTGTAGACTAATTAATAGAGGCCACAAGGAAACATTTCTCAGTTAAATGGAAGACTTCTCAAAGAAATAGCTTTTAAAGACCCTGAGATGCAATGATACTGATAATAACCCGATCTAGCCTAAAGAGCCCACTGGGCAAGTGTTCCATTATATTTATGGTTCTTTCTGTGCCCTTAGGGTCTGACTACAAACACTTGTGAGCACCTGTGCTCTGTCCCCCACTGTGCTAGAAGTTATGAGGGTCATCAGACTCAGGACTACAGACTCCTCTGAGGGGTTTACCCTCTACCTCTCCAAAAAGGACACCTTTAGGAAGTTCAGTCACATGGCCAACAATGACACAATGGCTCACAATGTCACAAGAAAGAATGAGGTCAATTGCCAAGAAATAAGTACAGACTTTCAGTGCAGAGTGATGGACACATACACAAAAATTCACTCTCACCACTGCCTAATCAACAAACTTAGAGTAAAGACGCTATCAGCAAAACAGATTTTTCAGGTTGTCTCTAGCAGATAGTTCAGAAAAACCACCACCCATTGTCAAGTCCCCAACTCCGCCCCCAATGCCAGCCCCCCATAAATACACACTTACATGCACAGTCATGCCTCCCCAACTTCACCTCATCCAAGGACCTCCTGAACCACACACACACACTCAGGCACATACACGTGCACACACACACACACACCACATGCACACATTATGACTCTGTGGGGAAGGCTTTTCAGTAGAACAGCTCCTGCACTGTGAACTGTACCACCTTTATATTCCTCTCTACATTTTTCTCTTTTGGTCTGATCACCTGCTCATTGCTAAAAGCCAACTGCTTCCTTAGAGGGCTTTGAAGCTTGGCTAGACAATCAAAACACTGCATCTGATCTGTTGTAGGTACAGGCAAGACTTGAGAGGGACTGTGAGGTCATTCTGAGAAGATGAGAACATGACCTCTGTTCTTCAAATATTTAAAAGGAAAAAGCAGGCTTGTCCTGTCTGAACTCAAAAGGCAGAAGTTAGTGTGATAAGATTTGGCTCAACCCACAACAAAACTTTGAACAGGCCATGTTGCCCAGTGATGGGCACTGATGAGCTCTTTGTCACCAGGAGAGTTCAAACCAAGGAGTGGCAAATCCCTGGCAAGGGTGATCTCAGAGCCTGGCCTGAGGGGCCTTCAGGCATGCTCAACCCAGAGAGTCTCTGCTCTGCAATCCTAGAAATGCATAGGGATTGCCAGGGAAGAGAGATTGGAGCTGGGTGAAAGCCACTGAGTAATAGGTTAGAACAAATGGACAAAATTCCTGGGACAAAGGCCTGAGGAAAAGCACAGGGATCAAGATCATTTGGGGACAGTGGAGGGATTAGACCTGTGTGTCTCTGAATGAGAGACTTCATAAGGCCGGTAAGCAGGAGATGACAAGGAGAAATTGGTTGAGATTCAATTTTAGATAATTGTAAAGATGAAGATTAAAAATGTAGGTTTGGGGGTTGCCTGGTAGCTCAGCTGGTTAAGCATCTGCCTTCAGCTCAGGGCATAATCCCAGGGTCCTGGGATTGAGTCTTGCGTTGGGCTCCATGCTCCACAGGGAGCCTGCTTCTCCTTCTTCCTCTGCTTGTGCTCTCTCTCTCTCTCTCTCTGTCAAATAAATAAATAAAATATTTTTTTAAAAATGTAGGTTTTGTCTTAAAGGCCATTGGTTACAAACTGATAGCCACTGACACCTTTTTACTTGCTGTGAAGTGTGTAAACCTGGCGATTCACAGACCTGTACCCCTGGGGATAAAAATACATGTTTATAAAAAATTTAAAAAAAAATTAAAAAAAAAAAAGGCATTTGGTCCCAATACATGGAGTTTAGAGCCTGGTGTCTAACATTCAACAGAACTTTACACATTTGTATTACCTGCCAGCCTCTGTGACTGTGGCCACAGACGATGATAAATCACTGATTTTAAAGTGGGGAAGTGGAATGACCACAGTTGTAGGTAAATCGGTACAGCAGGGATGTCCATCTTAGATCTGAGGCGAGGGAGTCTAGAACATTCCCATTGTGATAGTCTGTGTATGACAAACTTGGGTCCCAACCTGAAGAGTGTTGGTAGAAGAGGAAAGAAAAATGGAGATGCAAGATGCGTCAGGGCAGAAGAAAGGGGTTGGTAAGAGAAGAGGAGCTCCTACAGGGGAGAGCCTCTATTGTGTCCAAATCCCCATTCAGCCAATATATGCTGTATGTTTTAGGGAATGTTACCTGACAGCTATGTTGCTTTACTTTATCACCCAATGGGGATAAAATTTTCTAACCTATAAAGAAGATGTGGTCCATATACACAATGAAATATTACTCAACCATCAGAAATGATGGATACCCAACTTCTGGATCAACATAGATGGGACTGGAGGAGATTATGCTGAGTGAAATAAGTCAAGCAGAGAAAGCCAATTATCATATGGTTTCACTTATTTGTGGAACATAAAGAATTGTGAAACATAAGGAATAGCACGGAAGACATTAGAATAAAAAAGGGAAAAATGAGAGGAGGAGATGAATCATGAGAGACTATGGACTCCTGGAATGAAACTGAGGGTTTCAGAGGGGAGGGGGTGGAGGGAATGGGTCAGCCTGGTGATGGGTATTAAGGAGGGCACAGATTGCATGGAGTACTAGGTGTTATGTGCAAACAATGAATCATGGAACATTACATCAAAAACTAATGATGTACTGTATGGTGACTAACATAACACAATGAAAAAGTAAATAAAATAAAAATAAAACTGAAAAAAATTATCTATCCTGCAATGTTGTTCTAAGGATTTGTAATAATTTATGTACATCTATACAAAGTTCTGAGCACAGGCACTGCCACACAGTAAGCATTTCATAAATGATACAAAATTTTATTGTATATGATGAAAATAAAATTGTCTAGTTATGTGTATGTGCATATATGGTATATTTACAGCCTAAAAGAAGAAAAAAGTAAAAAAAACACTAATTTTCATACAAATTTGAGACGCAGATTGGAGGACAAGAGGAGTCACTAGGTTAGATATTTTGAGTCTAAAGAATAATGGTTCATGGGATATACCTAAGTAGCAATTTTGGACTGGAAATTGAAAGCATGCACAAGCAAGTAGGGAAAAGTTAGACTGAAGTTTCGGACTAATTGGGAGGTTTTGGGCTGCAAGTAACCAGAAACTCAAACTCAACTGACTAAAACAATAAAGAAAACAGATTAGTTCCTACAATGAGAAGATAGGAAGTCCAAAGTTGGGACAGCTCAGGATTATTATTTTAAGGGCTCTGTGGTGTCCTGAGGAATCCCGGTTCTTTCCATCTCCCACCCACACCCGCCAGCAACCTAAACCCATGCCAGCTTAGCTCTAGGCCTCTATCCTCATGGTCACAACATGGCTGCCGCCATTTCAAGGATCAGTACATCAGGACACGACAACGGAACCACTCTTTCCTGTGAGAAAACATTTACCAGATACCTCCCAATTATTTCTCCTCTCTTTGACTAAATTTGGGATAAATTCCTCTTCCTAAACCATCATTGGCAAGAAGAACTGGACTCCTAAATTTGGCTTGGATTAATCTAGGGGTAAAGCTGAGTCCTGCCCCTGAATCAGGAGGCAGAGGAGTAGACTCTCAGATGAAAGACAAGAATGGCTGGTGGGTAGTGGCATCACGAGGAGTCAGCGGGTCCTCCGCTCCAGTCATCAGATTAAATTAGTCGCCACTGTCCTAGAATTACTTCAGTGAAGCAAGGTAAGATTGGTGGCAGTTTCTCATTTCCCCACCACCATCCGCAGCAAACCCTGATCTGGCATTGTCTTTGCAAAACCATAGTGGACCAGATCAGTTACATGGACAGCCTGATTCTCCCCCACCGAGTCACACAGCAGGCAGGGAGCTGGATTGGCTGGCTGGCTAGCAGATGGCAGCAAGGGTTTGCTAGCAGATGGGAGAAGGCTTCTTGGCCCATTTGCCAAGAGAAACAGTAAAAGCCAGTCCTAGGAGAACATGAGCCCTTTGTCTCCTTGATCCCCATGATGATCTCACTCTCCATCAGCCTAAGATCCCTCTGTTTCTGAGTGTATGACTGACCAGGAGGAGGCATCAGAACATTGGACAACATGGCTGGCCCTCTGCAGTTCTCTGATGGAACAAAGTGGAGGCATCCAGAGGAGCTTAGTACCCTCACCTCACACCAAACAGGACACTCATAACAAGCCAGTGTAAAAAGGCCAGCAGGAAATGATCATTAACCCACATGTCTGTGTCTTGCAAGTCTGAATCGAAGTCATTTTGGAATAACAACACTCTCTTAGAACATTCCTGGCCATACCACAAACTTTCCATGGACTCCCTTGGTAACAGACATGCCTCCAGTAAGACAGTTCAGTTTAAAAGTTGAGCCCGCTACTGATGGATAGACTTGTCAAATCACTATGTTGTATACCTGAAATGAATGTAACATTGTGCATCAACTGTACTTCAACTAAAACTGAAAAGAGTAGAGCCCAGAGGATTATTTTTATGAATTTTATTATTCAAGTTAAAATAAAATAAATTTAAAAATAAGGTCCCTGGCCCTGAAGCCTTTCCCAAGTGGTCCCCCAGGAAATTGTTCATTATATTTTTCCCCAGGGTTGGGCCCACATTTAAAAAATTATTGCCTTCCGAACAATTTTTCCAGCAACAATTAATTTCCTCTCTCATATTATGAAAATCCATATTTAACTGGGCATGCAATACAAAGCTGAAATGGCTATCATTCAGCTTCCATGAAACATTTTTTTAAAAATTTGAATGTAAGTATAACATGATGTAGAAAAGCACAGGTATCAAAAATATACTACTCAATATGTCTTCACAAACTGAACATACCCACATACACCAGAATCCAGATGAAGAAAGAGAACACCATCAGTACCTTCATTATCAGCACCTTCTGCCTCCCCTCCAGTCACTTTGCACCACCACCACCCTTAAGGATAACCGCCATCCTGATTTGAGTAGCAGAGTAGTTTCTCTGTCTTTGGACTTTAGGTCAATGGTTTTTACAGTATGTGTTCTTTGTCTCTAGCTACTTTCTGTCAACATTAGCTACCATCTGTGCTACACATAGTTAAAGATCATTCAATCTCAGGCATAGTGCACTGTCTATTACACACAATAGAACAGATATGATACATTGTATAGTATATAGCAATTTCCACGTATTGGCTATCACCACTGGTGCTGCATTGAACATTCTGGCACCTGTCTTTTTTAGAACATATGTGAGCGTCTCTGTACTGAATGCTCGTATCTAGTGGGGGAATCGCTAGGGATGTGCATATTAAGCTTTAGTAGTAGATAGATTCCACCAAAGAGAATCTGTCGAAGTGGTTCCATGAGGCATGAGGGATTTTTGAGATGTGGAAAACAGCTTGTAGATCTAACTATTGCCTTCATGGGTCCCTTAAAGGTCTAAGGACATCAGTGAAGGACTTCCACTTACAAGAGATTTGTTGTCTTCTGTTCTCAATTAAAATGGGTAATACCTACTCTTCCTCATAAAATGCACTTCAACTATTTGATGAAATCCTCTCAACCCCATTACCCCTGGGTAGTAAAAACCTTTTCTCACAGGTAATGCCCAGTCGAGGCCTTTGTGCTCACCTGCGTCCTCTCCATGATGAGGATGATGAGGACCCTGAACCTCAGAGTCTTGCATAATCACAGTGAGAAGAGGTAGGTGAGTTCCAGAACCATATCCTCTATAACACCCAGCCTCTCTCTTCAGTACAAAATAGAAAAGGAGGCAGAACAGGATAAAAAAGACACACTTTGGGGTAGACGGGTCTCAGTCTGGACTCTTGACTTATGACTAACAATATTTCCATTTGGTCTAATTCCATCCATGTGCCTACAATTAACTTTGCTTTTCTAGACGTAGAACCTTCTTTTTGCAGGTTGAAAGAGGCAATTACAATGAAATCCAAATTCCTTTTCTTGCCAATAAGGTCCCACCTGCACCGTGGGCATTCTGATCCTGTTTCCTCCCATTCTCTCCCTTGCTCATGAGCTGCAGGTGTGTAGGTCCTTTTTCTTCCCTCAAACACAGGGAAGCAAGAGTGTGTGTGGTCGTTGCTCCCTCTGCTCCAGGTGCTCTTTTCCTAGATCTCCGCATGGCTGCCTCATCCTTATGGCTCAGGACTCAACTTAAATGTCACCCCTTGGAGTGCCCTTAACTAACCAGCTCTCAAAAAGTAGCCTCCCACGTGGCATCCTTCTATATCCCATTAGCCTGTTATTCTTTACAGCATATATCATATGACATCATTGCTTATATGCGTATTGCCTTCCAAAACAACAATGAAAGATCCATAAGAACAGTGACAATGTTCTTAATTCATTGCTAGGTCCCCAACACCTAGAAAAGTCCCTGGCACATAGTAGGTGTGCAATACATGTTTGCGGAATGAATGAATGACTGTGGTGTCACTGAAGGAGTGTGCAGACCCAAATTCAGCTACCATTGATGGCTTTTGGGGAAAAATAATGGAAAGCCCATGTCCCATGCACCATAGTTCAGTACCTTTCACCTCCTGAGCCCAGAATCAGCGATTTTGCTGGACTTAATGACACCCACTCATCAGAGGGCCCAGCACCTCTCCGACTTCATTTCAATATATCAATGCTATAAACTTTCTGTTCCACACAAGCTTGCACTAATGCCTTGCAGGAATCACCAATACACCAAGAAGACTATTTAACTTATCAAAATGAAAACTGTCAGCTGTGGGAAATGCAAACCTGGAGGCTGAAGGCCCTCCAAGGCCACGATGCTCCCCCTGCCAACATTTCGGGGTCTCAGAGGCAAGGCATGGTCAGTAGGGAAGCAGTCCAGGAGGTCAGACCACATGCAGGCAGGGCATGCTCCATCTGCTGGGCCCAGCAAAGGCAGGAAGCAATGCTCAGCTCTTTGCTTCATAGGGTCACAGTCAGCAGCTTTGAGGGACTCCAGAAGTTCTGCCAGGAGGAGCGGGTTCATTTGTTGGAAGTCCTCAGATTTAAAAACAATATCCATCAGTGGTTTTATCTTTTCCCGGAAAGTGTGAGTTCCACGAATATGAACTAATAAGTTTTTGTTTTGCTAACTTCAGTGCTGGTCAATACTTGTAAGAGATCCAGACACAATGCAAAATAATGAAAATCTCAAGAAGCTGTAAATGCTCTTCGAACAGAATCCTTCAATGCATAGGTTTCATCTTCCAGAAAATGAACGAGGACCATGTAATTAACTCTAACAGACCATAGAATTTTCAAGTTGTCCTGGCCAGGTCCTTTATGCTGACATAAATACAGACCTCGAAGAACCTTTGATTATTCACAGCTTTGACCCTAACCACCTATTCCGATCCATCAGTAAATGAGAGCACAGACCACCCCTTCTGGCAGGACCTCTCTTCTATCAGAATATAACCTTGCCTCCTCTCTTGGCCAAGTCCACCACCATAGGCTATAATGTCAGTGTTGCCACTGTGCTCATCTCAGTACCCGGTGAGGAATAAGACACATCAGGAATCATCATGGCCACAGTTCCATCCTGAACCAGCTATTCAGAACTCTTTGGCTGAGTGCATAATGTGGATCATGGTAGTCATGTCATGAGCCTGCTTCTAGAGAGGACAAGGAAGGTCAGGCTGGGAACCAGAAGCACTAGGTGAGATTTTTGTTGACGGACACAAAGAAACCACATTACATGGGTAGAATCCACACATAGATTTCTACCTAAAAGATTCTCAGTGGAGTAGATGATGAAGTTGACCTTGTAGGCAGGAGCAGCACAGGGATCAAAAGTTGAGGTTCTGGGGGCTCATGGAACCTACCTGGGGAAAACCTCATCTCTAGCAGAGCTTCTTTGTGCAGCGACACAACTATGCAGGAGATCCGGCCAAAAGACAACACAAAGAATGTTAAAGCCCAAAACACAAAATTGAGGAAACCAGGAGGGGAGTATGAAGTTGACATGGAAACCAGTGTAATCAGTACAGTCACACTGGAAAACCAACCCTTTGGAGGGTTGGGAGGCCTCTGAAAGTGACAGTGGCCTTACAATGTTTCTCTAAAAACCTTGGATAAATAAACTTTTGTGTATGATATCCACTTTCCCACAATCATGGCTTATACCATTATTATTATGTGGTGCTCACTCCATATCCTAATGGGGCTGGGTCAGATAATAATGTGAATTATTGGCCAACATTTTTACACAGGCAAATTGCACATAAAAATCTATATTTACTACCTCTCTTGAGAAATGCAAAGATCTGACAAAAGTGAGTCTATAATCCAGCATGGCTACATTCAACCAAAGCTAAGTAGCAGTCTTCTCTCTGGTGCAGTCACGGGCTCTAGATTCACTGCCATCCACATAGCTTACTTTCTTATTTAAGCTCTTGCCTGGCCTGGTAGGAACCTGAGTTTGAGACCCCTAAACTCAGCACTGAGTACATCAGCCAATGATGGCACCATGGGTAACATTAATCATAGCAGAGGCTGATGTATTTGCTATTGTTCTTATTGTCATTGCTGAGGTTTGTTGCTGGAGATTCTACATGGTACAATACCTATTTTAGGAGACAAGGTAGCCATAGATCTTCACTGCAGGAGGCTTAAACCAATGGAAAGATCAACATAGGTTGATTTTGTAAGACACTGCAAAAATTCAAAGTGACATTGATTGATGAGACACAGGAACAGAGGCTCCATAAAGAGAATGGGAGATCATAAACTGGAATTTCATTGTTCACTGTCATATAGGGAATGAAAAATTCAGCATACAGCCGCAGATTATGAGACAGACAGCAGCAGTTGGCCCCCTTCTGTGTTTTAGTTGCAAAGCTATGGGCTATCCATAAAGAGGAGAACCCCTGACTCTAAAGCTTGACCTCTAGTCAACTCAGTAGGATGCCCCAGAGGGGCAATTTTGAGCACTTAGTATGTGCTAGCACTAAATGAGGTACTTTGCCTACACTGGTTCAAAGGAGAGGCAGGCTTGGAGTATAGGCTCATTGTTGGCTGACTGTGTTCAAATGTTGGTTCCATGCCTTACAAGTTGCCTGAACTTGGATACCTAAACTCTTCAAAATTTTCCTTCTCAATGTATAAAAGGGGAAATGAATGGGGAATAATAATAAATAAAAGGGGAATGAATATCATTGTTAGGTGGATTAAAGGGTTTAGGATAGTTGCTGGCTTCTAGTAAATACACAAAAGTAACTATTAACATCATTATTACTATTAGTAAGCTTCCTTTTAGCAGGTGAAAAAAAAAGTGGTCGTCCAAAAGGGTTAGAACTTGCTCAAAATAATCATATAATCAGAAATAGAACCAGTACTCAAACTCAGGTTCATCGGCCTAAGAATATCTATGGTTCTGGCACCTTCCTTCCAATGATGTCTCAGAGATCCTAACAGAGAAAGAGAGAAAGAGTTTGGCTAATACTTTTGAAGTACAGCACTGCATCATCCCTAGTTTCTGGAACTTCTTCCCCCTAATTCCCATTGTTCTACCCATCAGTGATGCCATTCTCCATGCACATGTTAAGCCCAATTCTCTGTGGAAAGACAATGTCATCCACCCCAGGCTCAAGTCATGCTTAATAGAGAATGGCAGGACAGGGTCATCAGCAAAGCCTGGATCTCAGCCAGTCCTCCCACACAGAAGGTGAACTCACTGCCACTCAATCCCACTGTCCTGGACATTCTCCAGGAACGAGTGACAGGTCCCACCATG
The DNA here is from genome assembly GCF_022355385.1 of Mustela nigripes. NCBI lineage: Eukaryota > Metazoa > Chordata > Mammalia > Carnivora > Mustelidae > Mustela > Mustela nigripes. Next base: position 93,239,586 of record NC_081559.1, read on the forward strand.
TGCTCAGTCAAAGGCATGGGGGTGGTAGAGATCGTATGGGAGATGGAGGAAACACATTGGAGATGAGCAAAAGCCAAACAGATGGCATGGCCTCGCTGCAGGAGGCGAAGAAACCACAGCAGCAAGCTGACTAAACAGGCATACATACAGCGGAGGGAGCCAGGAGAGGGGCAAAGAAGTCAAGTCCAAAAGGAACCAGGTTTGGCAAAGAACAACCACAGTGCTCATGGACTAGTAAAGAGTCAAACCCCAGTGGTGTGAGGGGCTCAGAACTGGGGGTAGGGGGGTTGGGGGGTAGGACCAGAGGTAGGAGGCAGGGAGGGAAGAAGTGGAATAATCAAGAATGCAGGGCAATTGAGAACAGAGCCAGAGGAGAGACTGGCCAGGTCTGAAAGAGTCAGGAAGAAGGGTTTACTAACACAAGGATGGTGAACGAAGTTAGAGAACCTAAGCGGACCAATGCCAAGGAGTCTCCTGATGTCTCAACAAGGCGAAGGGACCAGCAGGATTTCTGGTAGCAGCCCCCCTTCCACTTCCCAGAGATAACCATCATTAATGGGCATACACACATACATACAAACAATAGATGTGTATATATACGAATACACAGACACAGCTATCCTCAGATATTCAAAAACGGAATTTGACCATATATACATTGTCCATTTTTTTTTCACTCAACTAGATTAGGAACATTTTTCCTTGCCTGTGTTTGCACTGTTGCTTTATGGTCATTTTAGTGGCCCTGATGTATTCCATCACATATGTGAACCACAACCCACTCAGCTACTCCCTATGGAAAGGCATGAATGTAGGGTGTGCATGATTTTCCTCTGTGATAATACAATACAGTCATCTTCATCTGTTTCTTCAGCATTAATTCCTAGATGTAGAACTGGTAAAGCAAAGGGCAACAGCATTCTAAAATCTTTCACTTATAAGAAAAAAAAAAAAGTGAGGAGCGCTTAGTGGCTCAGTTGGTTAAGCTTCTGCCATTGGCTTAGGTCATGAGTTCATGGTCCTGGGATCGGGGCCCTCATCAGGCTCGAGTGTCTCCTTTTTTCTCACTCTCCCCATGTGCTCTCTCGTATTCATACTATACATGAATAAAATATTTTTAAAAAGAAGAAAAGTGAAAGGCTACATTACTTTGTCCTCTCTCCAGTAGCGTGAAAGGGCAATTTGCTCCACACCCTCCCCAACAGTGGGTATTATTATTTTGTCAGTTTGCTAAGTAAAAATTACCATGTCATTTTTCTGTCTGCATTCCTCCATTTATTGGAGAGGCTGAACCTTTTCAAAAGTACATTCATAACTCCTAAGTACAAGATTGAGTCCCTTATAGAAAGATGACAAAAGAGGATGGGTGGGAACCAGCGACCAGATGCTCAGTCCTCTCAGAGACTGTCTTCATGTCTGCAGGCTCATTCAGCAGTCATACAGATTACACATAAGCTTTGCAGATGCAAAATCTGACTTCTCTTCACCCAAGTGTGTTCTCGCTCTGGGACCAAAGGTTTGCTAAGAAAATTCACAGGTGATAGGCTAATAAACCAGGATGTTAAAGAATCAACTTATAATAAAAAAATATATATATAATCTTGGGGCACCTGGGTGTCTCAGTAGGTTAAGCATCCAGGTCATGATCTGGGAGTCACAGGATGGGGCTCAATGGGGAGTCTGCTTGAGATTGTCTCTCTCCCGCTCCCTCTGCCCCGCCCCTGCTCATGTGTACATGGATGCTCTCTCTCTTTTTAATATATAAATAAGAGTTTATAAAAATATATAATCTTTGCAACAGTAGAATACTCATGTACAATATCTAGGATACTCTGTTCTGAAACACAAACTAGGAATCAGAAGGTTATCTGATGAATAAAAATATATTCCCAGAGATAGAGAGGAGCAGCAAGACAGCATTTCTAGAGACCATACTATATCTGCACACAGAGTCAGAAGCCCACCCACTGGAGAATTCTTTCTCCATTCCACGTGTCCTGAGGACAGTTAGTTTCACCAAGCCCATCCAGAGACCCACTCCCCTCATACACATGGCCAGGAGAGGGGTCTGTGGCTGTGGGTGACCCATATGATGCTAAACTAACAACTTCAGTCTCAGTTACCCTCTAGTCTACAAAACTAATCAGCCACATAGGCCAAAGGGCACAGAGCCAACAGCTTCCATTAATACCCTGTCTTAACCTTCCAAGCCAATCAATCAATCAATATCCTCTCTCTGTCTCTGTCCCGTCATGTCTCTGTCTCTGTCTCTCCCTCTCTCTTTCTCTCTCACTTAATTTTCTTGTTTTCTCATACAGTGGTATAAATGTTTTCTATTTTGCATTACCTTCTTTTATTACATGAATCCACCCTTGTCTCCACAGGTTATACCTGCCTGAGGCCACCCACTGGTTCCCAAACTGAGGTACATATACCCTAAAGGGTTCACCAAAGTTTGATTGATTTATACTTGGAGTCAGAGGGGTGAATATGGCTTTATCAGAGAAAACTCATTTTTCTTAATGTTACATGATATAAAACATTTCAAAAGTAGAAAAAAAACATAATATGTAGAATACAATATGTATGAGTTCTTCAAATAAAATGTCATTTTAAAAAATGACTCAAAGAAATTTCAATTTGTCTACAGCATCTGATTCAACTCCTAACCAGACCCCCACCTTCCCACATCCATACCTGCCAAGGGAGGGCAATGCATCTGAGCTACTCTGCCTCTTAAGAACACTTTGGTGGTAAAGTTTAGGAAGCACTAGGATAAAGTAGGGTAAAGTTTAGAGGCAAAGATCAGATAGACCTGGCATTCTATAGACCAGAGTCATATAGACCTGACCTGGCAAACAGAACCCTTTTACGAGGTGGGTGCCTTCAACTGTGTTACTTAATACCTCTAAGCCTCCTTCCTTCACTGGCTAAATGGGATAACAAAATAATTGGTAGAATGTTTGATAGTCATGAAAGCCTAATAAAATTTGTAAAATTGATTTTTACAAATTTATTTATAACTGATCTCAACTTAGCTTTTGGATTTCCATTTCTGCGGAGAGTGGAAAACTGCTCATTCTTCAGTACAAGATACCCTGGTCTTTTCTAATTCAAGACTTTCTTTGGGGGTAAATATCAGTAAGCAATGAATAGAGGCTCACCCTTCAAACTTCTCCATCCCTGAAGGCATTTGGATCCAAGAGGCTTCTTCATGATATTGGGATGAAGGGATTTCTGTCAGGTCAGCTCCCCTGCTGGGGTTCACATCTGTTCCAGGGCTCATGCTAGAAGTATGCCAGCCATGGCCACAGCCAGAGCTAGCCGAGGGAAGGCTGGCCTCCTTGTTTGATATCTGCATCAATCAAACTTTGGTGATTTCTGCTAGTAAGCCTCATCCAAGGTGGTATGCAGGTTTTTCTGACAGCTTTCAGCTGCCTCCTAGCTTCCCTGTGTGTAGACTCCCAAAGAGGTAGCCAAGGTACCCTGTGGCTACTCCAGGGGCACATGCTCCACTGCAGTGTCCTCTCCAGCATCTTCTGTGACTTGGTCATGCATTGCCTAAGGCAACACATTGGTACTAACTCCTGGGCTCATGCTCATACATTCTCCACTCAAGGAGCTGGGGTGCAGGTGAGTAGAGGTTTGAGGCTGCCTGTCTTTGTGAAGCCCACTGGATATTCCCCCAGGGAAGGGACCAGCTAGAACTCAGGACAACTCCGCTGTTCATGACCAACTTGCTAGTTAATCCCCTGCCATGGTGCCCCTGTTGTAAACCTCTAACTCTGAGGAACATATCTAGGCAGGACGCAGGACATTTGAGGTCAGCTCTGAGCCAAAAGCTATTCAAATAATGGCTGTGCATCAAATAGAAGTTATCATGGGCTCCCAGTCCACAAAGAGTGCAGTAAAAAAATTAAATGGAAGTCTTCGTGATGGAAGATGAAATAGCTACTGACAAAAAAAGCAGTCAGAGAACACTTATAAACTTGAAACATATACAAATCAGGACTTGAAATGACACTTATCTCTAAGTATCATGAGCACTAACTAATGTTGAGCTCCTGGAGAATATAAGTGATATATAAATGCTAAACAATTTATGTTTGCTGAACCACTTAGGATGCTTACTGAAATACCATGTAATACTTATATTCTAGAAGATTAATCCTCCCAAAATCAAATGACTTCCAAAGTGGCTAGACAAACGACAAGGAAATAGCAGTTTTATGAATCTGATACTGCTGTTTTGTGTGACAAAGGGACAAGTATTAAAAGAGAAAGATCTATCAGTATCTCCAGGATAATATTATGGTGACTGGGTAGTTGCACCTGGCTTTCTGAAGAAAGCTGTACCAATGCAACAACTTTCCCTAAAGCAACTGGCACATGAAGAAATGACTTTGCTATTTCAGCGAACATTTTGTGAACACTTAAGATTCTGGTACTATGCAAAATCTTGGGAATACAAAAACAAAGGGTGACACTTCCCTGAGATCACTCAAACTCACTTGATAGTTCACCTATGATCTCTATCTTGACAATACCGTCCCTGGGACTCTCCCAGTCTTCCTGACCTCAACAAGCTGGCAGCCATCCTGTATTCTTCTGTGTCTCTCAAATGCCAAATCCAATCAGTTACCAGGACCCAGGGCCACTGCTCCAATCCTCCATAGGTTGAGAGTTGCCCCTGGGGTGAGGACTCTCCTGCACTTCCAGGCTGCCTCGGCGCTGGAAAAGTTCCTGAGGCAGAGAAGAAAGGAGGGCTTGAATGTGTCCTCCACAGCTGTGGCTAGAATCACTGATAGACCCAAGGTTGTGACACTAAACACCCAAGCATCTGTCTCACCAGTTGTACTACTCGAGAAGGGCCAGAGAGCACTTAGTGAGGAAAGAGTAGGGATGAGGGGCCAGAGAGAGATTGAGGAAGAAAGAGAAAGAAAGGTGGTAGGAGCAGAGACAAGGAGGAGATAGAAAAAAGAAAGGAAGGAGTCCACAAGCCAAATGAGAGGAAATAGTGAGGAACCCAGGAAAACGTCAATCACTTGTTCAGAAGAACAGAATGAAGAGCAGAAAGTAGGGTTTCAGACAAATAAGACAGTACTATTTATTGAAGTGGGGTTAGAAGCTCTTAGTCTCCAGTGGACCTCTCAGATCATGGAGGTGGGAGTCAGGAAGGTATTATACAACATAGTTGTGAAAATTAGGGGGGAAGTGGCACTGGGCTTTACCCCCAAGTATAGTCATATTCTGAACAGAAGGATCTGAGAATTTGAATTTTGAAATTTGCAACGTGGGGGAAGAAAAAGCAAAGGCTATTAGTTGGCCTATAAATTCCACAGTGATTGGCAAACTCGACTCTGGAAAAAGTGTGCTTCCTGCACAATCTGACATTCCTAATGCAATGTGATTAGAGAGTGAGAGGCGAGGAGAGAGCCGGCACCTAGAAGACCTCTCTCCTCTAAAACTCCCTCTCACTAACTCACTGATGCCTGAGACTACACAAAGTTTTGTACCTGGTAGAAGAAAAGAAATGAATGACTGGGTATTGAGGGCCATTCTCATGCTAGCTCAAAGCCAGCAGATTTACAATACATCATCTCATTTTCTTCTCATGTCATCCTCTGAAATAAAGAGGTTTAATTCCCCATTTTATAGGTGAGAACATGAAAGCTGAGACAGCTTAAGAAACACTTCCAAGGTCACAAAGCTAACAAGAAACAGAACCACAACTCAAATGATACCGCAGTCCCCAGTCATTCCCCTATACATGCCGTACCCATCAAGTTTAACACCTTATCTCTTGGTATCAATGCCATCAACCCTAAAAAGAATCACACTTTTACACCTGACTTTGTTCATTCATTCAAAGCGTATCTATCTATTGAGCACTCTGCTGGATTCATTTACTCAGCAGGTATTTATAGAGTCTGACCATGTGCCAGGTATTATGCTAGGATACCTCAACAAATGACTCAGATGTGATCCTTATGCTTTGGTGGGATAAGAGAACACAAAACAAATAAAAGAATTAAAAATTACAAATTGTGGAATGGGCTATGAAAAATATATGAAGGAGCCTGGAACAGAGAAGACTAGGGGAAGGGTAGTCCACCCTGGAAAACAACAATTTAAAATTAGTTCTGAGGAATGGGAGGGGCAGCCTGGGAGAAACGTACTCCAAGCAGCAGAAGCAAACCAGGAAAAGATGCCGGAACATGAAACAGCTTAAGGAAGGCTCATCTGACTGGCGAAGGCTGATTATAGGAAATGGGTACACAAGATGCTTGAGAATCACACAGGGCTCCATTCTGCAGAGATCTTTAAGCTCTTTGGGGACTTGGGGTTTTACGCTATGTGTGTAGGAAGCCATGATGGATTTCAGTCAGAGAAGAGACACGATCCAATTATTTTTTAAAAGATTTCCCTCACACTCATGGAAAATGTGCAGTCAGAGGCCAATGGTAGAAACAGGGAGTATTCTACAGTATTCCAGAAAAGAAAGATGGCCTGGATTAGAGTGGTGGCGTAGAGGTAGAGGGAAGGAGCTGGCTCTGAGCTCTTTTGCAGGTGGAGCCAAAAGAGATTGCTAATAGATCAGAAATGGGAATGAAAAGGAAGTACCAGGTTTCTGCTGGAGAAGTTAGATGGAGAGTGGAGCCATATATCGATATGTTTTGATAAGGGAAGAAGAGGAGCAAGAGTTTTGATTCTGAACTCCTGGTTTCTGAAATTTGACTTGTCTCTGAAACATTCAAGTGAAGATGTCTCATAAAAATCCATCTGTGTGAGTCCAGCACTTGGAGAGGGCAGCTCAGGAGACACCAGTTCTGGAGTTGGGAGAAAAAACAAAGAGACAGATAAACCCCAGCAAAAAGCTGACATTCAGAGAGCTGGGTTTAGAAAACTAAGAAGGAGCAGCCAGTGAGAGGTCTGAAAGGAACCAGGGGAGGACGGTGTCCTGGAAGCAAGGCAAGACCACCGTTAGGGCCATCCTAAGGATGCTGAGGTGAATGAAGATTCGAGAGTAAAATGATGAATACGATAGAATGCTCATCCCAGAACAGTTCACACTCTGATGAGAAAGAGCAGTATGATTGATGAAGGAATAAAAAGCTAGCATATCATTTATTGAGCACTCACTACCTGACAGGAACTAAGCTAAATGATTTGCAAGCACTATCATCAAAGCCCCTGATGAAGGAGGAATTGTTATTTTACATTTTACAGAGAGAGCTAAGGCTCAGCAAGAGCTGCTCACCAAAGATCACAGACCTAGTAAGGGGGAGATTTGGATTTAAAGATAGGCAATGTGATGCCCAAGGCTTAACCACAAAGATACCCACTTCTAGTTGGGGACATAGGCATGTAGCCAGTTCCCTTATTATTCTCTGTGATTGTCTCCTGCTTATCTTGCTCCTAATTCCTGTTCCCATATAGGTCCTTGCTTAGAACCTGGGACAACTCTTCTTCCTGCAGTGACCTTGTTCAACATAATGATGATGTCCAAAGGCAACCTCAGCCCTGGGCTCTCACAACATTGAGCTTTTGCAACCCCTCCACTCTCTCACACCTTCAAGGTTAACTTATGGGACACTAAACCTTGCCTAAGGTCCCCATGAGGCCCCAACCCCAAAGCCTGGCCTGGGGATATGTAACATTTATTTTACATCAGAAACTGATCAGATCCATCTCAGGCACTATTAGATGTGGGTTGACATGGCAGAGCCTCAAAGGGTGTAATCATTCCTGATAAAATTGAGGGGGAAAAAAAGGAAAAAGCTATTTTAGCTTAAATTGTTTCCTATAAAAGAGTTTTGAAGGTAAAAGGTACTATCTTCTTGTCAGTGTCAACATTTCTCTTGCTGGATAAGTGAAATTATGTTTCTGTCAATGATGAAATCTTTCCAAAAGGGAGGTGACATTTTGTTTGGTTTCTGGCAAGGAATGATTAGGTCTGATAAGACTGGATGCATAAAAGAACATTTCCACAGTGTTCACAGAAGTGGGAGATGAGTGAACATGAGTGAACATCACCAAATTTCTACTGTGTGCAGTGAATGTGTAGCCAGGACTCGCCTATACTAATTTGGCTCAATGGCCTTAATGAATATTTTTCACTGAATTTTTGCCCATTGGTTGGGTGATAGATATGCACAGAGACTGTATGCTCCACCTTTCTCTCTATTACCTACTATCCAAACTCATCACCTAATTGTCAGCAGCCAATATCCAGAGGGACATCTTTGTTCCCTCCCCTGTAACTTTCAGCAGTATCGTCCTCCTGATCCCATCAGCTCTGTAGGCTATCCCACTTCCATCTGAGTTCAGTTGTATCACAAAATCAAAATGAGATGAAGAGACTCCTGTTCCTGCATGAAAACACAACATTCAAGACTCCTGACCTGAGGGTAGTACTGGTTTTCCAGCTTCACGGACTCTCCTTCTGTGTGACGGATGACATGCCAACTAAGCCCTTCATAGTTAATGTCTTCATCTCTAAGTGGGAGTCCAGCAGCAGCAGAAAGGAACAAAAGGAATTCCTCTGAAGGGTTCGAAGCATTCCTCCCAGTGAGAGAGAACCAAGGCTCCTTTATTTCATAGTTATGGAGCTGAAGCTTGCAGTTTCTTGACATTGAGCATGAGCTTGTGCCCACAAAACCCAAAACTAGAAAGAGAAGCAGAAGTATAGCTTGGGCAGACATCAACATGTTTGGACTTAGCAGAAGGGGAATTCCCTAAGACATCAAGGAGCCCCTGTGTCCCACCTTACTGATTCTTCTCAAACTAACAGTTGATCTAAGTCATGTGAACCTTTTGGGAGGTTGCAGGTGTGAAGCTTGCACCAAGCCCAAGTCTCAACTATATGAGACACAGAGAACGGGTAGGAGAAAAACGTGAAGGAGAATGCAGAGGGAAGAGTTGAACAGTTTTCATGGATTCATCCAAAGAATACAAGTAAATGTCATTTTTATTCCCAAATTGTCATACAAATAAAAAATAAACAGGTTTTTCTGAATTATGCCATTATTACCAGGCATTAAATTGTCTCCCACTTCTGTCCTCTTCTTCCTTCTCCACCCCACCTCTAGATAAATCAAATTTGCAATCTAAGATGTGGCCAATTATAACAGGCAACATTACTTTATAAGACAGCATGAAAGGAAAAAAAAATGCTGCCAGTTAAACCCTGACACAGACATCTTGGTTTCAGAGATGTTAAAATGTAAAAAAGGTGTTCATCACAAAATCCACAAACCACAGCACACACACACACACATGCACACCCACATCACACTCATCGATGAATTTTGCTAGCAAGGGCAGAAAAACTGTCATCAAGAACCAATTTTCCAAACAGCTAGAGCTGTGCCACCCCTAAAAACGAGGAGGTGTAGAGTTTAAAGTTTATTTTATGGCATATATTTGCTGCCTGAAGACAGCTCAGAACACCATTGGCAGATAATGGACCACATTTCATATCTGAGAAATGTGTCTTATTTTTAAAGCTGAAAGCAGAGAAAGTCATTAGATTTGCTTTCACTCTTGCCAACAGAATGGCAGGGCAATTTTCATTGAATCTGCTCCTCTTTGTTTTCTCCATTTTCCATTTTCCTCTCTTCTTTACATTCATCTTTATTCTGGCTTTCTTGGTTTCATGGGTTTTGTTTTGTTTTGGTTTGGTTTTTTTACTTAAAATCTCATTTAGTTGTCTCAATGCCTCATTAATGGGGCTTGGCTCAAAGGTCCTTAATAATAACTTATTGTACATGATTATTACACTTGAGAGGAAGTAATTTTATTGAAGCCCCCATGGTCACCTCATTTGTAAGTAATCTTGTATCTCCACACCTGTATTACTATTCCTAAGGAACTAGTATTCTTAGCATTATACTTGTTTCTTAGAGCCAGGGAGATGATAATGAGAATTCATGAGGCTAAAAAGCAGGGACATTGACTCCATCTCCAAACCAGCCCAGTGCCAAACTATAACGAAGATGATCTGTATTGATTTGGTATAATGTTCCTGACACCTTTTAGAATGACTACTTTCTCTTCAAGACGAAGGATTTGTTTAGATTGACTTTTCCCGTTGCATTGGTTATTTGTGAAAGCCTTAACTAGGTCACTCATACAAAAAGTTAGTGCCAATGATTTCAAATTTAATTATTCATCAAGTCAACATTTACAAAGTATCTAACTTCTGCCCAGACATTCTGGCAGGCACTGAGGAGAACTCAAGAGCTAAAACATAGTCTGTGGCTTGAGGTTTAGCAGAAAAGAGAAACACATTGGAAATAAAAATGGCACAGTTCATTGGTCTGTACCAGCTGCTATAACAAACTACAGACTGAGCAGCTTATAAAGAACAAAGACTCTTTTCCCCACCATTCTAGGAGGCCAAAAATCTGAGATCAGACTACCCAGCATGGTCAGCTGAAGGCTCTCTTCTGAGTCGCAGACGTCTCATCATATATTCATTGGTGAAAGGGGCTCCGGAGTGACTCAGGGTCTTTTTTTTAAGAGCACTAATCACATTTGTAAGACCTCCCCACTCTTCACCTAATCACTTCCCTAATCACTGCCCCACCTTCTAACATCATCACATTAGGCACTAGAGTTCGACATGTGAACTTCGAGAGGATGCAAACATTTAGAACATAGCTTCCAAAAACCCCCAAAGTTAAATTAGCACTGCCCCCTCATAGTTCCCCCAGTTGACTGGCACTTACCATCTCTGGATCCTTGTTCTCCTCAACTGAGAGAGCCCAAGCCTATGTCAACAGCACTCCCACTTCCTAATCCCATAGACATGCTCAACATGAATCTGTGAGAAAGAAAGAAAAATGGAAGAGTCAACAAGAGGCATGGTCAATTCTATTATTTATGTCTTCAGCTGCATTTCTCTAAGGCCTTCAAACAAAAACAAAAACAAAAACTAGAACGTGTTTCACTTATACGGTCACCATTGATAATGGAAATTTTCAAATATATAAGGTAGAAAGAACAGAATATAAACCCCAAGAACCTAGGTCCAGCTTCATTAATTACCAGCAATTCTGCCATTTTGATTTTATCTCTGCCCCATGCCTTTTTTCTTACAGCATTTCAAAGCCAATCCCAGATGTCCTAACATTTTACCCATAAATACCTCAGCATGTATCTCGAAGTGACTGAGACGTTTTTCTTTTTAACATCACTGCAATGCCATTATCTCATCCAACAAAATTAACAATTAAAAATTAACAAGAATTTCTTATTATCACCTAGTAACCTGACTTATTTTTCCCTGGTTTCAAAAATGTGTTTTTATAGTCAATTTGTTCAAATCAGGAACCAAACTAAGTCCACAAACAGTATTTATTAGTATTAGTATTAATTAGTATTTTATTAGTTTCATAAGTCTCTTTTAGTCCTACCTTTCCTTCCCATACCATTTTTTTTTGTTGAAGAAAATTAGTCATTTGTCCAGTGGCTGAATGCATCACTGTGGTTTTCATCTTTCATGTTTCCCTTTCTGCTCATTTTCTAGAATCTGGTAGCTGGATCGAGAGATATCTAAGTTCAATATTTTTGGTAACAAGATGCCGTAGATAATGGTGTGACTTCCTACTGCATCACACTGGGAAGCATAGAATGTCTCTCACAGAATGTCTCATAGAATCCACTTTTTGTGATAATCAGTGGGTGTAGGAGATGTCAGCCTGATCCTACGAAAAAGTCTTCCCGTGACCTTCAACCTAGTGCTTGTGGTAACTGCTGAGAATCATTACTTAGAGAAACAATTCCATTAGGGGTTTTAATTTTGATTAATCAATCCTTTCGTATTATAAGTATTTTGCAGGATGAGATGATTTATCCTCTTATATGTTAAAGTTATATCAGAAAAAACTAAATTTCAAAACATTTTTTAAAACACAAAAACATTCTTGAGATAGTCATCAAAAAAAAAAGTGGAATTTTTCAAACTGTAGAGTTTTCTACCTTTTTTGAGAGGAACCCTAATTTAATATATGAACATTTCATAGCTCCCCTACTTGATAGTAGTTGTACTTTTAATACTTGTTGATTAAAAAATTTTTTACTTATTTATTTTAATTGTATCTTTTTTATTATGTTATGTTAGTCACCATACGTACATCATTAGTTTTTGATGTAGTGTTCCATGATTCACTGTTTGTGTATAACACCCACTGTTCCATCCAATACTTGCCCTCCTCAAAATCATTCACTGGGCTAACCCATTCCCCCACCCACCCTCCCCTCTAAAACCCTCATTTTTGATTCCTGGAGTTCACAGTCTCTCATAGTTCATCTCCCCTTCTGATTCCTTCCCCTTTAGTTTTTCCTTCCTTCTCTTAACGTCCTCCACACTATTCCTTATGTTCCACAAATAAATGAAACCATATAATTGTCTTTCTCTTTTTGACTTATTTCACTCAGCATAATCTCTTCCAGTTCCATCCATGTTGATGCAGAAGTTCTGTATTCATCCTTTCTGATGGCTGAGTAATATTCCATTAACAATATGGACCACATTTTCTTTATCCATTTATCTGTTGACAGGTACCTCAACTCCTTCCATAGTTTGGCTATTGTGGACATTGCTGCTATGAACATTGGGGTGCATATGGCCCTTATCTTCACTAAATCTGTATCCTTTGGTTTAACTTTTTGATGAAACTCCACACCCTTTTCCAAAGTGACTGTACCAAACTTGCATTCCCACCAACAATGTAAAGATTTCCCCTTTCTCCACAACCTTTCCAACATTTGTTGTTTCTTGTCTTGCCAGTTTTTGCATTCTAAATTGCAAAGGTGTAAGGTGGTATCTCAATGTGGTTTTGATATCAATCTCTCTGATGGCTAATGTTGTTGAACATTTTCTCATGTGTTCATTAGTCATCTGTATGTCTTCTTTGGAGAAGTGTCTGTTCATGTCTTCTGCCCATTTTTTTGACTTGATTATTTGTTCTTTGGGTGTTGAGTTTGAGAAGTTCTTTATAGATTTTGGATACCAGTCCTTTATCTGTAGTGTCATTTGCAAATACCTTTTCCCATTCTGTGAGTTCTCTTTGTTTTATTAACTGTTTCCTTTGATATGCAGAAGCTTTTTATCTTGATGAAGTCCCAAAAATTCATTTTCACTTTTGTTTCCCTTCCCTTTGGAAATCTGTTTTGAAAGTTGCTGTGGCTGATGTCAACAATGTTACTACCTATGTTCTTCTCTAGGATTTTGATAGATTCCTGTCTCACATGGAGGTCTTTCATCCATTTAGAGTTTATCTTTGTGTATGGTATAAGAGAATGGTTGAGTTTCACTTTTCTGTATATAGCTGTCCAATTTTCCCAGCACCATTTATTCAAAAGACTGTTGTTTTTCCATTGGATATTTTTTTCCTGCTTTGTCAAAGATTAGTTGACCATAGAATTAAAGGTCCATATCAGGGCTTTCTATTCTGTTCCATTGATTTATGTGTCTGTTTGGAAGAAATTCAAACAATTGGAATCTAAAGACCATCCTGCTTAAGAATGTTTAGGTCAACCAGAAAATCAAAGAAGAACTTTAAACAATTCATGGAAACCAGTGAGAACAAAAACACATTGGTCCAAAACCTCTGGGATACTGCAAAGACTCTCCTAAGGAGGAAATACATAACCACCCAAGCCTCACTCAAAAAAAAAAAAGAAGAAAGAAAGAAAGAAAGAAAAGAAAAGAAAATCCCCAATACACAAACTCTCTTTACACTTTAAAGAACTGGAGAATCAACAACAAATTAAGCCTACCCCATGCATGAGGAGGGATATGATTAAGATTAGAGCAGAGATCAATGAATTAGAAACCAGAAATACAATAGCGCATGTCAACGAAACTAAAAGCTGGTTCTTTGAAAGAATTATTAAGATAGTTAAACCACTGGTCAGACTATCCAAAAGAAAAGGGAAAGGACCTAAATTAATACAATTATAAATGAAAGAAATCATGACTAACACCAAGGAAATAGAAACAGTTATTAGAAATTATTATGAACGACTATATGCCAATAAATTAAGTAACCTGGAAGAAATGGATGCCCCCCTGGAAACTTATAAACTATCACGACTGAAACAGGAGGAAACTGACAACCTGAATAGACCAATAACTAGTAACGAGATTGAAAAAACAAAAACCTCCCAAAAAACAAGAGTCCAGGGCCTGATGGATTCCCTGAGGAATTCTAACAAACATTCAAAGAAGGAATTAATACCCATTCTTTTGAAGCTGTTTCAAAAAATAGAAACAGAAGGAAACTTCCAGACTCATTCTATGAGGCCAGCATTACCTTGACCCCCAAACCAGGCAGACTCCATCAAAAAGGACAATTTCAGACCAATAACCCTGATGAATATGGATGCCACGATTCTCAACAAGACCCTAGCTAATAGGATCCAACAGTACATTAAAAAGATTATCCATCATGACCAGGTGGGATTTATCCCTGAGATGAAAGGGTGGTTCAATATTCACAAATCAGTCAATGAGATAGAATATACAAATAAGAGAAGAGACAAGAATCACCTGGTCCTCTCAAATGATGCAGGAAAAACAAAATACAACATCCTTTCCTGATTCTTCTGACTCTGCAGAGTGTAGGGAACATCCCTCAATTTCATAAAATCCAGCTATGAAAAGCCCACAGCAAATATCATTCTCAACAGGGAAAAGCCAAAAGCCTTTCCCTTAAGATCAGGAACATGACAAGGATACCTACTCTTGCCACTATTGTTCAACATGGTACTAGTAGTCCGAGCAACAACAATCAGATGACAACAAAAAAATAAAAGGTATTCGAATCAGCAAAGAAGAAGTCAAACTCTCTCTCTTCACAGATGACATGACACTTTATGTGGCAAACCCAAAAGATTCCATCCCCAAATTACTAGAACTCATACAGAAATTCAGTACTGTGGCAGGATACAAAAATCAATGCACAGAAATCAGTAGTTTTCCTATACACTAATAATGTAACCGTAGAAAGAGAAATTATGGAATCGATTCCATTTACAATAGCACAAAAACCTTAAGATACCCTGGAATAAACTTAACCAAAGAGGTAAAGGATCTATACTCTAGAAACTACAGAACACTTATGAAAGAAATTGAAAAAGACATAAGAAGATGGAAAAACATTCCACGCTCAAGGATCAGAAAAATAAACATTGTTAAAATGTCTATGCCACCCCAAGCAATCTATACTTTCACTGCCATCCTGATCAAAATACCAATGGCATTTTTCAAAATGCTGGAACAAACAATCTTAAAATTTACATGGAACCAGAAAAGACCCCAAATTTCCAAGGAAATGTTGAAAAAGAAAAACAATGCTGGGGTCTTCCTGTTGCCTGATTTCAAGCTATGTTACAAAGCTGGGAGCACCAGGACACCATGGTATTGGTTAGGAAAATTAAAAAGATGAAAAGCTTCTACAAATTCAGTGACCCCGTAAACCGATTTCTATTACTTTGATCATAACAGTACTCTAAACATACTTGAGATTTAGCAAAGTCATATGTCATAGGAATAAAATAAACCACTTTAAAGTATAGAAGTTGCAGTCTTTCCCCCTTCTGTCTTACATCCTAAATCATGCCCTGCTTGAGAGAGGAAGCATTTGAAGTTGCTGGTCCAGACCCATGCACTCCTCTGGAGAGCAGATCCCCAGTAATTAACTAAGAAGTTATATGTGTGTGTGTGTGGAGGAGGGAGGAGGATTGCGAAGGACTCAGCCCAAACAACCCAGAGAGGGTACACAATAAAGAGTTGACCGAGAGAGAGACTGGTAGAGGAAGAAGCTCTTTGGGCTAAGTGTTAGGGAAAGTCTGTGGGAGTTCACAGAAAACGAAGAACAAGATTTTATTTTCTGGCTGGATTTGCTCCCCTCTCCACTCTCCACCCTCCACCCTTTGCCATTTTCAAAAGAAACTTCAAAAGCCTCAAATTCCTGTTCTAATTATCCTAGGCACCAGGATGCATATGACTTTTAGATGTAGAACGTGAGACACCATGTTGATTCAACAGATGTATCCTTACAGATCTACTACTTAAGGCAGACACTTGTCCTTCCTCTAACCCCACTGGGTCCACAGTCAAGCAACTGCCCACTGTGGATATATGGTACTTTGGTTTCTAACACCTAACCTATAGGCTCTACCATCATCACCATCCCACAATAACATCAAGAATACTCTCTATTAAATGACATGTCTATATAAATTCAGAGGTAAACAAGTATATCCCCCCACTGACAGAGCACCTTTTAAGCTAGAGATTGATCCCCCAAGAGCCATCAGAGATCCCACAGGACCATCAGTCTGCTGGTCATTAAGGTAAGAAGCTCCATTGGCCTACTCTGCTGTTGAAACCAAAAATTCACCCAGTGTAATTATCTGGTTAGGCTGGTTGATCACTGATTAGATACTGGGCTACTTGGACCAGTGACTAAACTCAGGTTTGGAACATTCTTTGGGGCCCCAAACTCAACCCTCCTTTCATCTATATAATAGGCCACTTGATACTTCTGCTGATATTCTTCACTCAGTGAAGCCATTTTGTTCAAAAACTCATGAAGTGAAACTCTTGAAATTGTGAAGGAATGAAGTGATTTGTTCTAGGCCGAGTTGGCTTTATCAAAACGCTGAGAAGGTAAGTGCAACTTCAATCTATCAATCAGAAAGAAATTGCAAAACAACTTGAATGAGTCAGCTCCCTGGGCAGACAGCTAAGACTAGTGGTGGGGAGCATAATGGACCTGAGGGGAATGGTAAGGCTGCCAGCTAAGCAAGGGCGCCTTCCCCAATTCTTAAATCCTATTCTCTTGAGGGCACTTTTCCTAATATTAAAAATCCAGAGGGAGGGGCGCCTGGGTGGCTCAGTAGGTTAAAGCCTCTGCCTTCGGCTCAGGTCATAATCCCAGGGTTCTGGGATCGAGCCCCACATCGGGCTCTCTGCTCAGCAGGGAGCCTGCTTCCTCCTCTCTCTCTGTTTACTTGTGATCTCTGTCAAATAAATAAACAAAATATTAAAAAAAAAATCTTGAGGGAACAACTTGCCATGATCCAAAAAGTTAAATTCACTTTCTTCATCAAGCATCTAGCCTAATACTTTTAAGCACTTTTAACTTTTTATTAGAATTGCTCAAATAGGCAGAGGCTGGGTGGCTCAGTGGTTGGGCATCTGGCTCTTTGTTTGGGCTCAGGTCATGGTTTCAGGGTCCTGGGATCAGGCCTGCATCACGATCTGTGTTCAGTGAGGAGTGTGCTTAAGGACTCTTTCCTTCTTTCTCTGCCCCTGCCCCAGCACACTCAATCTCTCTCTCTCAAATATATGTGTGTGTGTATATATATATATATATATATTTTTTTTTTTTAAGAATTGCTCAACCCTAACAAACACCTACAATGCAAATGAGTAGAAAGAAAATAAAACAGTATTAGGTTGACACTGATTCCAGCCTTGAGAAATGAATCTTGACAAGAAAATCCATGTAACATATCTCTTACAGAGCTACTGCTTCTGACACAGCTTCCCCCAAGTAGAAATGAGCAGTAATAAAGCCAGGTTGAGAATTCATTCATTCATTCATTCATTCATTCATTCAACAAATACTTACTGGATACCTTTGAGCTAGAGATTAATGGGACAGGAAAAAGAAAGATCTTTTAACAAAGATCTACTCCAGATGAATGAGGATAGCAAAGATGAGGTGAAGAAGGTGAAGTCCAGGCTCTACTTCATTAACTAATTAGAATTTTAGTAAAGAAAATAGTAGCATCACATGCAGTTGCAAGAAATAATAGAGGAATACCCTTTTACGCTTTTCCCAGTTCCCCCATGCTAAAATTTTGCAAAACTATATTACACTATAGCAACCAGGATATTAACATCCATGCACTCCACTAGTCTTATTCAGATTTCCCAATTTTCCCTGTACTCATTTTTGTGTTTTTAAGTTCTATACAATTTCATTGCCTATGTAGGTTCATGTATCCAATACCACAGCAAAGAAAACATACAGCTCCAACACCAAAGGATTCCTAATGTTGCCCTATTATGGTCACACCCACCTCCCTCCTGCCACTTCTAATACGTGGCAACCACAAAATCTATCTTCCATTTCTAACTTTGGTCACTGCAAACTGTTATATAAATAGAATTATACAATACGAAACTTCCTTGAGATTGGCTTCTTCTCCTCAACATAATGGCTTAGCTATTCCTTCAAGTTGCTGTATCAGTCCATAGATTCTATGGTATGGATGTAATACAGTTTAACCCATTACTCAATGAAGAAAATCTGGGTTGTTTCCAGTTTGGAGCTATTATTTATTTTAAATTATTTATTTATTTTAGGAAAAAAGAGAGGGGAGAAGGGTAGAGGGAGAAGAAGAGTCTTAAGGCGACTCCATGCTGAGCGTGGAGCCCTACACGAGGCTCAGTCTCACAGCCCTGAGATCACAACCCCAGTCAAAACCAAGAGTCCCAGCCTCAACTGAATGAGCCACCCAGGTGCCCGTGGGACAATTATGAATGAAGATAATATAAACATTGATGTACATTTTATTCTTTCAAGATT
Organism: Mustela nigripes; assembly: GCF_022355385.1. Lineage (NCBI taxonomy): Eukaryota > Metazoa > Chordata > Mammalia > Carnivora > Mustelidae > Mustela > Mustela nigripes. Next base: position 93,258,200 of record NC_081559.1, read on the forward strand.
TTATTTAAATTCAAATTAATTCATATATAGTGTAATATTAGTTTCAGGGGTAGAATTTAGTGATTCATCAGTTGCAAGTACAACCAGTGCTCATTCTATCAAATGCCTTCTTCAATACCCATCACCCGATTACCCCATCCCCCCACTCACCTCCCCTCCGGAAACCCTATTTGTTCCCTACATTTAAGGACCTCTTATGGTTTGCTTCCTTCTCTGTCTTTACCTTATTTTATTTTTCCTTCCCTTCCCCTATGTCCATCTGTTTTGTTTCTTAAATTCCACATATGAGTGAAATCATGTGGTATTTCTCTGACTTATTTTGCTTAGTGTAATACACTCTAGTTCCATCCACATCATTGCAAATGCCAAGGTTTCATTCTTTTTGATGGCTGAGTAATATTCGTGTGTGTGTGTGTGTGTGTGTGTGTGTGTGTGTACTGCATCTTCCTTATCCATTCATCATATGATGGACATCAGGGCTCTTTCTATGTTTTGACTACTGTGGATAGTGCTACTACAAACTTTTGGGTGCATGTGCCCCTTCAAATCATTATTTTTGTATCCTTTGGATAAATACCTAGTACAGCAATTGCCAGGTCATAGGGTAGCTCTATTTTTAACTTTTTGAGGAACCTCCATACTTCCTTTTCTAGAGTAGCTATACCAGTTTGCATTCCCACCAACAGTGTAAGAGGTTTCCCCATTCTCTGCATCCTAGTCAAGACCCACTGTTTCCTGAGTTGTTAATTTTAACCATTCTGACCTCTGTAAGGTTGCATCTCATTGTGGTTTTGATCTGTATTTCCCCAAAGATTAGTGACATTGAGCATCTTTTCATGTGCATATTGGCCGTCTGATTGTACTCTCTGGAATTTGGATTCTCTGCCCATTTTTTAAATCAGATTTTTAAAAAATTTTGAGTTATATGTGTTCTTCGTATTTTTGCATATTGACTCCTTATTGAATATATGATTTGCAAATACCTTCTTCTATTCAGTAAGGTATCTTCATTTTGCTGATGGTTTCCTTCACCATGCTTTAAAAACAAGCTTTTAACTTTGATGTGCCCCATATATTTATCTTTGCTTTTGTTGCTCTTGTGTTTGAAGTAAGATCCAAAAAACATCACTAAGATATGTCAAGGAGCTTACCATTTATGCTTTCTTCTAGAAATTTTGCAATTTCAGATCTTACCCATTTTGAACTAATTTTTGTATATGGTATAAAAACAATGGTCCAGCTTTATTCTTCTGCATGTGGCTGTCCAGTTTTCCCAACACCATTGATTAAAAGACTATCTTTTCCCTATTGTATACTTTTGCTTTTGTCATAAATTAATTGACCATCTATATGAGGGTTTATTTCTGGGTTCTCTATTCTGTTCTACTGATCTGTCTGTTTTTTTTTTTTAAAGATTTTATTTATTATTTGAGAAAGAGAGGAGACACAGCCAGAGAGGAACACAAGCAGGGGGAGTGGGAGAGATAGAAGCAGATTTCCCATTGAGCAGGGAACCCGATGTAGTACTTGATCCCAGGACCCTGGGATCTTGACCCGAGACGCAGACAGATGCTTAACAACTGAGCTACCCAGGCATCCCTATGTGTCTGTTTATGCCAATATCACACTTTTTGATTACTGTAGTTTCACAGTATAGTTGGAAATAAGGGAGTGTCATACTTCTAGCTTGTTCTATCTTAAGATTGCTTTGTTTATTCAGAGTTTTTGTGGTTCCAGTACAAATTTTAGAATTGTTTGTTCTAATTCTATGAAAAATGTCATTGGAATTGTGGTGAGATTGCACTAAATCTGCAGATTGCTTTGGGTAGTATGAACAATTTAATAGTATTAATTCTTCCAATCTATGAGGACGGAATAATTTTCCATATATTTTTGTTTTCTTCAATTTCTCTCATTAGTGTCTTACAACTTTTAATATTTCAGTATTTTGCCTCCTCAGTAAAACTTATTGGTAGGTATTTTATTCTACTTGATGCAATTATAAATAGGATTGTTTTCTTGATTTTTCTTTTGCATAATTTTTTGTAAGTGTTCAGAAAAGCAACAGAATTCTGTATATTGATTTTGCACCCTGCAACTATACTAAATCATTTATTAGCTCTAATAGTTTTTTGGTGGCCTTATAAAATAAGTTCAGAAATGTTCCCTCCTTTTCCATTTTTGGAAGTGTTTGAGAAGGATAGGTGTTAAATCTTCTTTGAATGTTTGGTCTCTTGTTCTTTTGAATTTGGAACATATTCCTCTGTCTGACTCTCTGTTTCTTTTTACATTTTAGATGAAATGGCTACCTCTCCCAGTCTTTTTTTTTTTTTTTTTTTTAATTTATCAGAGAGAGAGAGGGAGAGAGAGTGAGCACAGGCAGACAGAATGGCAGGCAGAGGCAGAGGGAGAAGCAGGCTCCCTGCTGAGCAAGGAGCCCGATGTGGGACTCGATCCCAGGATGCCAGGATCACAACCCGAGCCGAAGGCAGCGGCTTAACCCACTGAGCCACCCAGGTGCCCCTACCCCTCCCAGTCTTGAAGGAGCAGACTGACGTAGGACATGACCCGTGGGGCTCACAGGCAAAATCGCTCACCCCACAAACACAGCCAGGCCCTCCAGGTCTACATACACCTGTTAGCCTTGGTGGAGCATGGCGGCAGGGCTGGGATGGCATGGCACTTGCCAGCATGTGGTGCAGCTGGCATGGGGAAAAGGGGCGTCCATCCAGCTGTGGTGTTGGCTACACCGACCCCCAAATGATCACCAAGCTTTGGGCTCACTGTGCACAAATGAGCTGTGGAGGTAATACATTTCCATTCCTTAGACGTTGGGCAGTTTGCCAAATCCGTGGCTTTGAAGAACCATCAAAACATTCCCTCCGGACAGTGCTCCGACTGGCTTGGAGGACTCTCAGAAGCACCGGCAGGAAGGTATGCCTGATGTCCCTCACTGTTTAGCAGACTTTCGAGCTATCCTACAACCTTGTTCTCCCTAGGTGTCTCTAACCATAATATGAACGGGAAGTACTGGTGGAGTTGTTACAATGCAGATTCCTGGGCCCTGCCCCAGAAATTCTAATGTAATCAGTCCAGGGTGAACCCAGCTACCTGCATTTATAGTAGGTAAACCAGCTTTGGCTCCCCCAGCCACTCCCTCTTCCTGGTTCACACTTCTGTGTAATCTCCTGAGTCTGTGTGGGACCTGTGACTTGCTTCTCAACCAAAGAAATAGGATAAAAGTGATGGAATCACATCCCTATGACTAGCTTGTGTTATAGAAGACTCCATCTTGCTAGAAGACTCATTCTAGAAATTTCCTGCTGGTTTGAAGAAGTGGCCATGTTGGAAAACCCAAGTGGCAAAGAACGGCAGGCAGTGGCTAGGAACTGAGGCAGCTTCCAGCCTCTGCTGGCAAGAAGGCATAACCTTCAGCCTGACAACCACAAGGATGTGAATCCTGCCAGCAACCTGAATGGCAGGATTCTTCCACAGGGAGCTCTTCCACAGCCTGGGCAGTCAACATTTCAACTGGGGCCTCATAAGAGGACACAATCTGGATGAGCACTCCGTAGGTTCCTGACCCATGATACCATGAAATAACTAATGTGGGTGCTAAATTTGTAATTTGTTACACATCAGTAGAAAAAAAAAAGTACTACAGAATGAATGTCTCTGTTCCCTCCTCATTCCTATGTTGAAATGTTATCCCCAATGTGATGCTGATTGGAGGGGGGGCCTTTGGGAATGGGATTAGGGTGCTAGAAGAAGATGCCACAGACACGGCTCGCTTTTTTCCAGTCATGTGAAAACACAAGTCAGCAGTCTGCGACCTGAAAGACAGTCTTCACCAGAACTCAACCATGCTGGCACCCTGGTCTTGGACTTCCAGCCTCCAGAACCAGGAGCAATAAATGTATGTTGTTTATGCCTCTAAATCTGGTATTTTATTACAGCAGCCTGAGCTAAGGCACCAGGTGACTCCTACTTATGCAGCAAGGACACCAACATAGCAAGTGATCCTGGTGCACAGAGTAGAACCTACCCTGGTCCCCACCTTGAGAATCACTGATCCAAATCAAGGTGGGGCTAAGTCTTAGGGCCTCCAGTACTCCCCTGTCTTGAATTAAACCCTAGAGTATTCTTGACGTTAAGGAACCGCCTAGCTCCTGGAGAGGGAGAGAGGAGGTCCTTTAATTCTTCAGGACTACTTCGGAGTTTCACTGTAGCTACCTCCTGCCGCCAGGCATCCAACTGGACTGTCCAATCCAGAGGTGGCCCAGGACCATATTCATGGAAACCAAAGAGCAGACACTTTGTAGTTTGTTCCTTTCACTACTCTTCAAGGTAGTGGGGAGCACCTGGAAAAATCTTAGGGGTCCTAAATATCTCTGCTTGGCCTTCTAATACCTAAATGATCACAAGATCAGGTTTTTTTTTTTTTTTAAGATTTTATTTATTTACTTGTCAGAGACAGAGTACATGAATAGGGGGAGCAGCAAGCAGGCAGAGGGAGAAGCAGGTGCCCTGCTGAGCAGGGAGACTGACGTGGGACTCGAACTCAGGACCCTGGGATCACGACCTAAGCCAGAGGCAGATGCTTAACCAACTGAGCCACCCAGGAGTCCCACAGATCAGCTTTTAAATGACAAGAAGACTGGCAGGTACAATTACGTGTACATGAACAAATACATATAAATATTTGTTTCAGTGTTCGTCTCCCTCTACACATACACACACAGGAACATAAGCACTGTACATAAGGCCAGAGACTCTTTCTGATGTATCTCCAGAGCCTGCACCTTTGCCTAACATATTTGTAGGCAGGAAAGAAGGATGGATTAGAGGGAGGCAGGGGGGCTACTGTAATGGTCTCCCATCAGGACAGTGTTCATCTAAGCAATAAAACTAAGCCCGTGTTAATGGGTGATCATAGTCTCATCCTTTTATGCCTCAGAATAGCAGCCAATAGAAATATTCCAAGGCCCTGACACAGTGATTCACATTCCAAAGACAGTTGTCCATTTCATCCCCTTTCAGGGAGAGCGGGGCATCTTAACTGTATATTCATCTGTCATAAAATGCCCCTGGCAATTTGCAGCCAATTGAAGACAGCATGCATATTTTCAGAAACCCTTACAATGACATACCACTGTTCACCCATGAGACTTTTGTTGACTCACAACCTGTCAAACAGTGGAGTCACACAACTGGGTTGGCACACTGGGGAGAGCCTCGTTAATGCACAATAGCTTTAAGGGCCAATCTTTAAACAGACCACCCAGTATGGAAGTGGATTAATAGAACCAAGTCTGAGAGAGACATTTCTCTTTAAATTTTAATTTCCCTTTCTGGCTAAAGACAGATCTGTGATGTGATTTTAACGTGGCTTTTTGCAGCTCCAGATTTCTCTAGCACTAAAACCAGCTCCGTGGCAGTATTTTTCCTTCTTAACCACTTGTCTAGCTTTGGGGATCACATTCTTTCAAACCTGTCTGCAGATGAGTCTGATGAGCTGCCTGCATTATTTATCTTCAAGTAAATTAGGAAAACCATTACCAGCTTGCCTCGTGTTTCTTGGCAAGTCTAACCATTGAGCATACTGATGTCCTGTTTAATCAAATAATTTATTTACACAGAACCAACATTTCTAGTCATACCTTACCTTACAAAATGAAGGAAGAAATGCAAAGTTCTTAAATCTCTGGTCTTTAATTTGGAACCTGGTCCATCACCATCCCCTACCTCTCTTCACCCCAGGGAGCAGGGTCGGAGAGGAAGGGAAGGTACTAGAATGTGCACTAACAAAGGTCTGCTTGGCGTGGTCTGCCTGGATGAGCACATGTGTGGGGTGAGAGTAAGCATACTGTCTTGCACCATACATTTCCCCCGCAGCGTGATGCTCAGCTAAGCTCTCCCATAATTTACACTAGGTTCCAAACAGGAGATCAAAGAGCAGCACTGAGATGGGCTCTCTGTCTCTGGGGTTTGGGAGAATGCTGATTCCCTGCCGCTGTCCATGAACGAACAAATCTTAAGTGCTCATTATGTGCAAAGGACTGATTGAGGAGTATGTGAAGACAGAAGGCCACCAAATGAGGAGAAGGGAGCCACTGTGTGCCACCTTTGGTGCAAGGCACTGGCGCATGTTTTCTCCTTTAATTTCCAAGAGATACAAATTTATTCTCCCCCCCACACACTTTACTCAGGCAGAAACTGAGGCTCAGAGGAGTTAAGTAACTTGCCCAAAGTCACACAGCTGATTATGATTTTGAACACAATTGTATATATATATCACAAATTATATATATATATATATATATATATATATATATATATATATCACAAATTATTCCTGGTCTGCTATTACCTACCACTCTAGCCCACATGGCTTCTTTATGTTTCTACCTCCATTCACAAACAGTCAAGGATACGTCTGTTTAAAAAAAAAAAAAATACTGCAGGATTAGGGCTACTCTTTGCCCAGATAACTTCCAACAGGTTTGGTATTTTATGTTACTACTAAGTTCACCCCACAAACTGGGCCAGATTTCAGAAGAATGGGAAGCTACACCCTAAAGCACTCAACATCAACCTCCTCCCAGTACAGCTGGACAAACAAGAGGATATGAATCTTCACACCAGGAGCTGAAAAGCAGGGATGTCACCCCTAAGAAGAACAGGTTTTGGCGGCACAAACTCTTAAAAACATAACCTTTATTTCTTCAATAGAGGTCTTCCACTAATCGCACAGATAAATAGACAAATAAACAAATAATGAATCAATAAAACTTCAAAGGAAATAAGGACCATAGAGAAAGCCTAATGCATTCATGCTTTGCTTTCACTGATCAAATCAAATCAAACACCCCCCCCCCAGGTGCTTTGGGGTGTCTTTTGCTCTTCTATGCATTTGCCTATAAGAGCAATGACATTTGTTGATCACACTCATTTGGTTTTTAGAGGCCAAGGTGGATTGTATTCGCCTTTTCTATTAGCCTCGCAATACCTCCCTGTATTTCTTGCAGTAGATTTTCTGAACAGCAATAGGTTCTAATCAATCTTCCTGGCTTCATTTCTCAGAATCTCACAATCTCCTCAAGGAACATTTCAAAGCTGATTTATCATCATTACCAGACCCTAAATATTCACTAGATTCTTTATTATTTATTACACCTAGTTAATTTCCCTGTTCTGGCCTTATGGGTCAAATCACAGAGCATGTGAAAGATTATCCCACAATATGTCATGAAGACTGTAATGCACAGTCACATTTAAGAAGCATTTTATACATACACACACACATACACACACACACGCGCGCGCACGCTCTGAACCACAGCTGAGCCCTTCTGCTTCTCTTCAAGACTTGGACCCACAACCAGGCATTCATTCATCCCTTCCTCTGAGCACCTCCTGAACTACACACACCCAGAGGCAAGCCACAGCAACTTCCCCATCTCCCTCCAGCTGGGCAAAAGCCCCATCTGTGCTCTCCATTAAAAAGCCTGGCATGGGACTGCATGGGAATAAGCGATTCCAGGTCAGTCCTGTGTGGGGAGAAAGTGTCCTAAGGTTATAATAAGGTGAGAAATGGAAACAGGTTACATTGTTACCCTTCTGGGATAAAATGACACCCCCAGGTTGACCCATCCCGGAGAACAAAGATTTCCCAGTGGTGACCCTTTGAGGGAGACCCGTCACACCCACACCCCTCATGCCACCCACCAAATTAGCTGTGGCTTACCAGTCCACAACTCCCAGCACCCTTCCTTTTCCCCCAGATAAAGAAACTTTGGCCCAGCCACGAGCAGTCCAAACTTGTGTTCCACTCATCACATAGTGATGATAGAAGGGGTTCTATTTGAATTCCCCTTTTGAGAAACATCTCTAGCTCATCCCACATTCCGCATTCTATTTAAGAAGATCTTTCTCCCAGAGCCTGACTCTGCCCAGGAAACAGCTGTCTGGTGTGCAGTAGTGAATGGAAGCAGGCTCATCCAGGACTAAAGCTCCAAGACACCAAGGACGTATTCTGGGTTGGTTCCAGATGACAGAATTAGAACCAATCACAGAAGTTGTTGAACAAGTCGTTCCTTCTTCATACAAGGAAGAGCTTCAAACAGAGTCCCTTTTCATAACAGTCTGTCTTGTGGAACAGCTAAAGAGGTTAGATAACCATTCCAAGCGATGGTGCACTAGAGGCCAACAAGAGGCAACCCACACACCCGCTAGGACCTCTTCCAACTCAGAGCTGGTATAAATCTCAGAGGATGTTCTACATTCAATTCACAGAGCCAAAGCATTCTATACCTGGAACAGATTTCCAGGTTCATCTTGTCTAGACTTGGCAAATTAGCAATCCCAGGCTGAATTTAGCCCAGGGGAAAATTTCGTTTTGTTCATAGAGTGTTGGTGCGCACAGGTTTACTGTTTCATCCCATATTTAAGAATATTCATCCAATATGAAGAAAATACTTTACATAAGATGTGGATTTTTCAGCTTCTCTTAAAAAAAAAAAAAATCAAAAGATCTGGTCATATGAGGCCTGCATGCAACTTGAAGCTGAATAACGGCTGCTCCTTCTAGATGGGTCTGTGTCCTGTCACCGTCCCCACCATCTTCCATTGCCCCCCAGCCTCACATTAAAGTTGGGGTTTTATTGGCTTTCTGTTTTATTGGTTTGTTTTGTTCTGTTTTGTTTCAAGGCCTTCTTTATTCACATGTATTTTCTGTCTTCCCTGTATCCATGAGTACTTGCCTTTTTTGGCCTAGTGAAACCCTAGATAAACCAAGTCTCAGAGAAGTTTAGTGACTTGTCCAAGGTCACCAGCCAGCTAGTACAAAGCAAGTAACAAAACTCCGTTTCTCCTGTGAGCCAATCCTCCAACAACGGGGCCACGCTGCCAGCCTTTATACAGCTTATTTCCCTGAAACGATTTGAATATTCACATTCAGGATGTGCCAACTATCCCTCTGCATTCCCATTTAATATATCCTAGTGATATGGCTCCACATTTGCCCTTAAAAAATAATAATAAAACAGCAAAATACAAAAACAGAAACAAAAAACACCTCTTCTCCAGCTGACTTTGCAAGTTGCTAGCACCCCAAGATCAAACACCCTTTTGTGTGTCCAATAAAAAATCGATCTGATGAACACATAAGATTTCAATCTTCCTCGCAAAACCAGGAATAGGCCAAAACCTTATTATTTCAGACTCTGCATTGATAGTCTAAATCAATAGTGCAAACAAGATTTCTGGGGGAAAGGTTAAAGTAATTGGCAGAACACACTAGTGTCAAGCTACATGAGCACGTTCAAAGCAAATAATTAAATATAAATAATTGATAAGCTCACCATAACCAATTCATATATATATATATATATATATATATATATATAACTTTATACAGCATCTCCTTAGAATAGAAGTTACTGTCTGCACTTGAAAATGATATAACCATACACCTCTTAAAATCTTCCATGATCAGGGCACCTGGGTGGCTGGGTGGGTTAAGCCTCTGCCTTTGGCTCAGGTCATGATCTCAGGGTCCTGGGATCAAGCCCCACATCAGGCTTTCTGCTCAGCAGGGCAGCCTGCTTCCTGCCCCCCCCTGCCCCCCCCCCACCTGCCTCTCTGCCTACTTGTAATCTCTGTCAAATAAATAAAATGTTTAAAAAAAAAAAAAAAGAACTTTTCTATGGTCAGACCCATAGCTGATTTAACCTACCTATGCTTGCTTCACAGTAGTCAGGAATTTAAAATATTGAGGAAACCAAAGACTGATGAAGGACTTTTGGGTTTTTTTGTTTGTTTGTTTTTGTTTTTTTGTTTTTTTTACAGTAAGAGTGCATGAGTGGGGGAGTGGCAGAGGAAGAGAGAATATTAAGCAGGCTCCACACTGACCATGGAGCCAACATTGGGCTCTATCTCACAACCGGGAGATTGATCATGAGCTGAACTGAAATAAAAAAGTCGGGATGCTTAACAGAGGCACCCCCGATGAAGGATTTTTTAAAAGCTTTTAGATGGGGTGAGAGATCCCTCTAGGCAGGGCCTAGGTTAACTCACTTTCCCTATGTTTTAAGCAGTTCTGTTTTGCCCTGGCAATAAACAGACACAACTTGGACTCACTCACTGTCAGGTCCCCATGGCGAGGGAAGTTAGACTTGGCTGGGACAGGTCCCATTTAGGCTCAGCTTTTGGATGAGACCAATTTCAAGAAAGCGTGTAAAAGACTGCCTAATCACTGGGGCCACAGATACCAAGCTGTCAGACTAGAAAACAGACTGGGGATTCCCTTAGCTGTCTTTCAAGCCTAACCTTAGCTAGAGACATAACAGACTTAGTTACCCACTGCCTACCCAGGATCTATTCTCCCTTCCTCCTTCCTAGGAAAACTCTTATTGTTGTTACCTATCTAGGATTGATCATCAGCTAGGACACAACAGACTTACTATTGTTTAGAGCTAGCACCCATTCTGACTGGTCATAACCAAACTGTACTAGATGTGACATATTTAAAGATTTATTTATTTGCGGGGCCCCTGGGTGACTCAGTTGTTTAAGTGTCTTGGTTTGGCTCAGGTCATGATCTCAAGGTCCTGGGATCAAGCCCTGCATCAGGCCCCCTGCTCAGCAAGGAGTCTGCTTCTCTCTCTCCCTCTGTGTTCTCTCTCTCTCTCTCAAATAAATAAATGAAATCTTTTTTAAAAAAATATTTATTATGTAACTAATGAATCGGTGAACACTACAACAAAAACTTGCAATGTAGTAAGTATGTGCTAGCTAACTGAACATACTGAATGGAAAGAAGGAAGGAAGGAATGGACTTGCTAAAAAACATATTTATTTATTTGAGAGAAAGAGAGAGGGAGTGCATACAAAAGTGTGGTGTGCAGGGCGGGGGATGAAGGGGCAGAGGGAAGGGGAGAAAGAAAAATCTCAGGCCAGCTCCCTACTGAGCCCGGAGCCATGCAGCACAGAACACAGGGCTCCATCTCACCACCTTGATGACCTGAGATGAAACCAAGACTTTGCTGCTTAATCCACTGTGACACCCAGGCCCCCTTACCTACACCTAACGCATTTAGGTGGGAAGGCAACGTACCTACCTGATTAGTATCGGCCAATCACAATAATCCTATTCTTCTTGCCGATGATAGGTTTAAGTACCCTGCCTTCAGCCAGTCAGTACAGAGTATTCCCTTGTTGACTGCTGTTCTTTCAGGGTTGGACCTCAATCTAACTAGCCCAGTCAGGCTAAAGAAATGGAATATTTAGTCCATGATTCAGGGAAAGATTTTTCTTCCACTCACACAGAACAAAGTCAATAGTCCTCTTCAAGCTCTGAGGGCAGTCCTCTTTAGGACAGAGCCTATATATACATAGGACTAGAGCTATAATAGGTCCAAGGATTAGGGTACTGTGCTTGGAGCTTCCCCAACTCTTGTCCTCCGTCATAAGAAAGAGCAAATTTCCAGACTATTTAAACTACTTTAGGTGGGAATTCTGTTCCTTACAGTTAAAAATATTCAATATTTGTTCAAGCCAATATAGTCAAAGAAGGTTAGAGGGACTCTCCAGGTGAAGACCGTGTTTTAACCCATCCCCACGCAGACTTTTCAATCAAGCAGATAGAGCAACTGTTTGCAGCTGCAAAATTCAGTTTGCTTTTTTGTTTTTGATTATAGGTGAAACACAATGTTACATTAATTCCAGGCGTACAGCAAAGTAGTACAACAAATTTATACATTATGCTATGTTCACCACAAGTGTAGCTGCCATCTGTCCCCATACATCACTATTACAATATCATTGACTGTATTCCTTTTGCCGTGCCTTTTATTCCCATAACTTATTCATCCCATAAGTAGAAGCCTGGATCTCCCACTCCCCTTAATCCATTTTGCACCCCACCCCCACCCCAGCAACCATCACTTTGTTCTCTGTATTCTTAGGACTGATTCCGCTTTTTGTTTGTTTATCCTTTTCTTTTTTAGATTCCACATATGAGTGAAATCATATGGTATTTCTCTTCCCCAATCTTATTTCACTTAGCATAATACCCTCTAAGTCCATCCATCTATATGGATAATGGCCATATCTACTACATGAAGAGGCAGTCTTTGTGTGTGTGTGTGTGTGTGTGTGTGTGTGTATACACACATCCATTTATCTACTGATGGACAGCTAGGTTGCTTCCAATACTGGCTATTATAAATAATGATGCAACAAACATAGTGCATATATCTTTATGCACTTAGTGTTTTCATTTTCTTTGGTAAATACCCAATAGTGGAATTATTGGGTCATAGGGTACTTCTATTTTTAATTGTTTGAGGAACCTCCATTTTCCACAGTGAATGCACCAATTTACAGTCCTACCAACACTGTACAAGTGTTCTTTTTATCCCACATTCTGTCCGACACTTGTTTTCTCTTGACTTTTCATTTTTAGGCACTCTAAGAGTGTAAGGTGATATCTCACTTTGATTTTGATTTGCATTTCCCAGATGATGAGTAATGTTTTCATGTGTTTGTTGGCCATATGCAGGTCTTCTCTAGAAAAATGACTATTCGTGTCCTCTCTGCCCATTTATTTATTTATTTTTTTAACCAGCCTCTTTTGGAAGCTGGTTTCTTATATTCTTTTTTTTTTTTTTAAGATTTTATTTATTTAACAGACAGAGATCACAAGTAGGCAGAGAGGCAGGCAGAGAGAGGAGGAAGCAGGCTCCCTGCCGAGCAGAGAGCCCGATGTTGGGCTCCATCCCAGGACCCTGAGATCATGACCTGAGCCGAAGGCAGAGGCTTTAACCCACTGAGCCACCCAGGCGCCCCTCCTCTGCCCATTTTTAATCAGATTTTTTTATGTTGAGTTGTATAAATTCTTTATATATTTTAGATACTTATCCTTCATTACCATTTGCAAATATCTTCTCCTATTCAGTAGGTTGCCTTTTCATTTTATTTATTTATTTGCTGCATAAAACATTTTATTTTGATGTAGTTCCAATAGTTTATCTTTGCTTTTGTTTCCCTGGCCTCAGGAAATACATCTATAAAAAAATGTTTCTATGGCCAATGTCAGAAAAATTACTTTCTGTGATTTTTATGGTTTCAGCTCTCAAATTTAGGTCTTTAATCGATTTTTAGTTTATTTTAGCAGGGGAGTTAAAAAGTGGTCCAGTTTCATTCTGCATGCAGCTGTCTAGTTTTCCCAGTGACATTTATTGAAGAAACCATCTTTTCCCCATTGTATATTCTTCCTCCCTTTGTCATAGATTAATTGATTATAAAATCTTGGGTTTATTTCTGTGCTCTCTATTCTGGCCCACTGCCAGTACCATACTGTTTTCATTACTTTGTAATATACTTTGCAGTATACTTTGTAATCTGGAATTGTAATATTTTCAGCTTTGTTTTTCTTTTTTCAAGATTGCCTTGGCTATTCAGTGTCTTCTGTATTTCCATAGGAATTTTAGTATTATTTTTTCTAGTTTTGTGAAAAATGCTGTTGGTATTTTGATAGGGATTGCACTGAATCTGTAGACTTCTTTGGGTAATATGGACATTTGTTAAAATGTTAAAATTAATTCTTCCAATCCATGAGCATAGAATATCTTTCCATTTGTTTGTGTTTTCTCCAATTTCTTTTATCAGTGGTTTTTTTTGTTTGTTTGTTTGTTTGTTTGTTTTTAATTTTCAGGGTACAGATCCTTCAACTCTTTGGTTAAGTTTATTCCTAGGTATTTTATTATTTTTCATACAATTGTGAATGGTGTTGTGTTCTTAATTTCTCTTTCTCCTACTTCATTATTAGCATATAAGAATGCTACCAATTTCTGGGTATTAATTTTCTATCTAGCAACTTTGCTGAATTCATTTATTACTTCTAGTAGTTTTTGGTGGAGTCTTTGGAGTTTTCTGTGTATTGTATGATGTCACCTACAAAGAGTGAAAGCTTCACTTCTTCTTTAGCAATATGGATGCCTCTTATTTCTTTTGCTTGTCTTACTGCTGTGGCTAGGACTTACAGTACTATGTTGAATAAAAGTGGTGAGAGGGGACACATCCTTGTCTTGTTCCTGATCTTAGAGGAAAAGCTCTTTGTTTTTCACCATTGAGTATAAAGTTAACTGTGGATTTGTCATATATGGCTTTTATTATGTTGAGGTATATTCCCTCTAACCCCACTTGTTGAGAATTTTTATCATGAGTAGACGTTGAATTTTGTCAAAATGCTTTTTCTGCAACTATCAAGATGATATGATTTTTTTTATCCTTCCTTTTGTTGATGTAGTGTATCAGTTGATTGATTTGTGAATACTGAACCATCCTTACATCTCTGGCATAAATCCCGCTTGATCATGGTATATGATCCTTTCGCTGTATTGCTGAATGCAGTTCCCTACTATTTTGTTGAGGATTTTTGTATCTACATTCACAAGGGTTATTAGCCTTTTCATTTATTGTGGTGTCTTTTTCTGGTTTTGGTATCAGGGTAATGTTGCCCTCAGAGAATATATTTGGAAGATTTCCTTCCTCTTCTATTTTCTGGAAGAGTTTGAGGAGAATTGATATTAACTTTTCTTTAAATGTCTGATAGAATTTCCTTTTGAATTCATCTGAGCCTGGAGTTTTATTTTTTGGTAATTTTTAAAATTACCAATCAATTTCATTGCTTGTAATTTGTTTGTTCAGGTTTTCTATTTTTCCCTGATTTGGTTTTAGATTATGTGTTTCTAGGAATTTTTCCATTTTTCTTGGTTGTGCCATTTGTTGGCATAATAATTTTTCTTTAGTATTCTCTTAAAATCCTTTGTATTTCCATGGTGTCAGTTGTACTTCTCTTTCATTCCTGATTTCATTTGGATTCTTTCTCTTTTTTTTCTTGAAAGTCTGGCTAAGGATTTATCAATTTCATTTGTCTTTTCAAAGAACCAGTTCTTGGTTTCACTGGTGTTTTTTCTTTCTTTCTTTCTAGTCTTTATGTCATTTATTTTTGCTCTGATCTTTATTATTTTCTTTCTTCTACTCACCCTGGGCTTTGTTTACTCTTTTCTAGTTCCTTCAGGTGTAAGGTTAGATTGTTTATTTGAACTTTTTCTTATTTCTTGAGATAGGACTGTGTCTTTATATATTTCGCTCTTAGAACCGCTTTCACTGTATCCCAAAGATTTCAGACCATTGTGCTTTTATTTCATTTGTCTCTGGGTATTTTTGTTTATTTCTTCTTCAAATGATTTACTGGCCTATTTGTTGTTTAATGTGTTTTTGAGCTTCCAAATGTTTGTGTTTTTTCCTTTTTTACTTGTGATTTATTTGTAGTTTCATACTGTTGTGATCAGAAAAGATGTATGGTATGATTTTAATCTTCTTAAATTTATTGAGGCTTATTTTGTGGCCTAATATGTGATCTATTCTGAAAAAGATTTCACGTACACTTGGAAAGAATGCGTATTGTTTTTGGATAGAATATGCTGTCTATATCTGTTATGTCCATCTAGTCGAATGTGTCATTCAAAGACAATGTTTTCTTGTTGATTTTCTGTCTGGATAATCTATCCACTGATGTAAGTGGGGTGTTAAAGTCCCCTACTATCATTGTATTACCATCAGTTTCTCTCTTTATGTTCATTAATATTTGCTCTGTGTTTTTATGTTAGGTGCTCCACTACTGGGTGTGTATTTATTTCTTATGTCCAATTGTTGGATTGATCTTTTATCATTATGTAAGACAGCTCTGAGTTTTTAATGTACCCATCCAGTGCATGCCCAGACACTTGTAACTGGGTAAGGAAAGGAGTTTAGTAAACTGGGGAAAACAAGGCTCTGGTATAAAATAGTCTTGGGTCCATCTCAGATGTTGCGCTTATAAATTCTGTGACCATAGGAAAGTACCAATATCAGTAAGCAATGGGAAAATATAGATCTTAAATCATTATTCTGAGAATTCAAGTAACTGCACTGCACAAAACATCTAGTACACAAGGTCGAAGCTTAGTAAATACAAGACGTCCTCCTTCCCCCTTTTCTACCCCATCTTCTAAGAAGTCTTTTCAGACACCCGGACCCTCACGTTCCAGCCACTTCAGTTGCTCCAGCTCCTTTTTCACCCCTTTCCCTTCTTCCCCTCCAGCTCCACACTTGTCTCATTTCTCTCCCTGTTTTGTTTTGTGTGGCTGGTATATGGTTTTCATTGACTCCATTTACGGGTATTTAATATGCAGTAGGTACGGTTATGACACATAACCCTCACAACCACAATCACCGAGTGAGAAAGTTGATATGCTCATTTTATAGTAGATGAAATGAGGCTCAGGGAAGTGATTATAAACTTGTCCATGACTTTTTTTTTTAAGATTTTTTTTTTTTTTAATTTGACAGATGGAGATCACAAGTAAGCAGAGAGGCAGGCAGACAGAGAGGGGGAAGCAGACCCTGCTGAGCAGACAGCCCGATGTAGGGCTCGATCCCAGCACTCTGGGATCATGACCTGAGCTGAAAGCAGAGGCTTTAACCCACTGAGCCATCCAGGCATCCCTCCAAGACTTTTTTAAAGGTGAATTAAGAGGAAGGAATTCTAGGCCAGGGTAACTCCAAAGGCTATGTTCTTATCTACTTCATTACACTGCCTATCCAAGGAATAATTTATATATGTGTTTCTGTATGTCTCTTCCAACAGACTGAGTTGTTAAAAAATAGGGCCATTGCCTTCTGTGGAAAAGTAGGTAATGCAAGGAATATACAGTCGCCAGTTCTAAGCTATCACTAACAGGGCACACTTTTGATTGCCCATTGTATGAGCCTTCTTGAGGCCTGGGATACATGAAAAGGCATAAGACACCACTCTTACTCAAAACTAGATGTAGAAATAGGACCTTTACATGGAAAGCAATATGAGATAGCATATCTTATTTCTCCAGGGAGAATTGCCAAATCCAAGTGCCAGAGGAGGTCAAAGGAAGGAAATCATCAAGAGCTGAAATGAGATAAACAGAAGTGAAGCAAACACTGCAGACCCATGGGAACTAAGCAGAACTTTAGAAGGGAGATCCTGTGCACATGGGGCAAGGAGAGATGATGGGGGTGAGGGGCAAGTGTTGGAGGTAACACAGAACAGAGAAGGTGTCAAAGATAAACAAGCCAGAGACTAGTTAGAGTTGTAAGGACCGATTCTAATCAATAATATCCTATTGGAATAGAAAAGAGTCCAGCATGAACTGAACTCAACTTTGATTTACACAGAGATGACTCGGCATTTTAAAGGGAGGGTGAGGCAGTAGGGAGGGGGTGAGCAGGGGCTCAGCAGAGTCAGGAAGAGGGTTGGTCCCTGTGAACCCCATGTAGGTTTGCTAACTGGTGCTTATTAAAGTTAGACTCCTACCCTCCACTGAGATTGAGAACCAGGGCACCATCTTCAGGTGTTGGCTGAAGAAAAAGTAAATTATTTTACCAGTCTTGGGTTTTCTCAGGCAGGCAGTTTAAGGGAACTAGGAGCATCCTAGGGATGCAGTCTTGAGCTGTTAAGAACTATGCTAGTGTTTGTTAAAGACTTTGGAGGTCAAGGTTGAAGCCTGGTGGAGAAGAGAGCTCAGAGGAGCCTGGCTGCAGTTTGGTCAAGGACAGCCTCTGTCAGGGAGCAGCTGAGGGGTTTCGCAGCATGGGAAACATTTGGTGCTAACAAAGGAAAAATCAGGCAAACAGCAAACCGTGGTTCATCACCCCACTTGGAAACATCAGGCACCTGGGACACGTTATTGAGCAGGAAGGCCCTGTAAGAAATAATGATTTCAGGCGATTCCTCCTGCTGTAAAACATTAAGGACCCCAAGCCTCACTGGCCATTTAGAGGGTCGGGTTGTGTGGTGGTCACCATGCTGGGGCATTCTAGTTCTGGTCGTCTTAGTCACTGTTCCAAAGTTTCTGAGCTGAGTCTGGGTCTGCCTCCTTTGCTTTGAGAACCTCGGACACACAGCATTGCACTTTGCAAATTATCTGAGAAGGTAGGACCCCTTGCTGGTAGGTCTGCCTTTAAAGAAATGGAGGAATTTGACTCCAGAGACAGAAGGACCAGATTGGAATATATTCCCCACAGTATCTAGCCCTGTGAGTCTGTGCACGGTCTTTCTATTGCTTAAGCCTCAGTCTCCCCATATGCAAATAGAGATTGAAAACACCACCTAGCTCACAGGGTTACGGGGAGAATTAGATTATGTATGAAAAGCCCTTAACAGTAATATATAAAACATTAAGTGAATAGCAGCTATTGTTATAATTGTGGTAGTTGTTTTTGCTGTTAAGCATGGAGAAGAAGCATGATTTTATTCAGCATTTAAAGGTCAACAGCCTGAAATATTTCCACAGGGTTAGATTTTCAGGTGCAAGAAACAAACACGAGGAATCTGTCACATAAATAGAAGTTGACCCTGGGTCCCTCAGACTTATGTAATGGCTACTCAGAGACGTGTGGGAAAACAAAGTAGACTCGTAAAAAATGCTTGGATTGCCCTGGGTGCCATCCATCAGTGGAAAAGGCCTCACCCCAGATTTTCTTTTCTATGTTAGGGAAAGGCCAAAAGAAGGGGAACAAAATTCAATTAACAAAAACATAACTGATTTCAGAAATCCACACATAGAGCATCGTTCTTGCTCCTCAAGGAAAACACTATCAGCAACAAGGGTGGTTAACACAGAGAGTTAAACACTTATTTATTAATTTTTTTTTTTTAAATATGCTCTTCTTTTAAAGCCTCAGGAGTGAAGTATAATCAAATCGCTCTGTAAAATATTGACACTGGATTATTGCTGCAATGATGAGCAAAATCCAAATGAGCCGTGCAGCAAAGCACCTGTCAGGACTCCCCCGCACCCAGCCCCAGTCTCAGGAGGCCTCTGAAAGGGGCGCCGTGAGCAGCTAGCTTAGAACCCTTTAAAGGCGCCCCGAGCATGCCCCAGCCACAGCAGTCCTGTCATTACCCTGAACACACAGGTGCCTACATCTCCCAGCCTGGCCTTCTCCCAGACTTATGGCCCCAAATAAATCCTGGCTTTGTCACTTGCAAATTCTAGTACCAGATGTGATCTCTCTAAAACCTCAGTTTTCTCGTCTGTGCAATGGGGAAGACAAGATTTACTAGCCAGAATTATTTTGAAGATTAAAAGGAAGTGCATGCAAAGTCCTTATTTCCATGCCTGGCACACAGTGAGCGTCCAGCGATTTTCCCCTATCTGTCCTCTAAATCTCTTAGCCACTCTGACTCTTCCAGACTGCGAACTCTCACTCTTTCCCAGAACATTACAGTGTTGGGTTAGCAATCATGTCTCATTTCATCAGGATCCATTTCTCCAACCTAACGACAGGGTCAGTTCTTTCAAGCCAGAAATGGCTGATTATTTAATAAACACATGGAGTGTGTGTGGCATTGTACAAGAGAGGCAGCTGAACTCGAGGCCAGGCGAGTGAGACAGAGGCCCAGCCCGGACGCCTCTCAGGCTACTGCTTGGGGCAAATTTATATTGACTTCAAACAAGTATCTCTCCTACTGGAGGTTTTCCAAGCCAAATTCTGTTTCTGGCGTGCTGTGGAATTTTCTTTCAGTAATCATTTTACAATTTTTTGCCACTCGGTAGTTCTTAAAAACTCAAGAGAATAAATTCCTAATTTTAACCATTTATAGTCTATCGATATGTTATCTTATGCTACCAAGAAAACTCATTGTTTTGCAATCTGGGCATGGTCTTAGTACTCAGGGAACTGGGTTCCCTGATCTCCGCCCAAATCTCCAACCCCTGAACTTGGTATCTGTCGGGTACTGGGCCTTGTGCCTCACCTTCCTCATATTTAAAAGTGTAATAAACACAGTAACTACCTCAGAGAGGCTTGTTTTGAGGATTAAATGAGTTATGTATATGTATGGGTATACATATGTATGTACATAGATCGTATATATATGTACACACATGCACAAACATATATGCATATTGTATACATACTACATATATGCATATGTATGCATAGTGTTGTGTATAAACTATATATACACACATAAATATAACTATACCTGTGTAGTATATAATTATACCTATAGTATACTATACCTATATATAGTTATATAACTATACGTCCATATATAGGTATAGTTTATACACTATATATATATATATATAAACTATACACCATATATATAAACTATATATATATATATAAACACAATTTAACCCCAAATTTTATATATATATACACATGCATATATACATATATATACACTATATATGTATATATGCATGTGTATATATATGTATATATGTGTATACATATATATAATATATACATTTATATATATAAAATTTGGGGTTAAATTGTGTTCCCCCCAAAATTCATATATAGACATCTTAACCCCCAGGACCTCAGAATGTGACTATATTGGTATAATGGGTTTTTACAGAGGTAAATCAAGTTAAAATGGAGTCATTAGGATGGGCTTTAACTCAATATGACTTCTAAGAAAAAGAAATTTAGACACAAACGATGTACAGACGTGTGAAGAAACATGGAGAACACAGCCATCTACAAGCCAAGGAGAGAAGCCTGGAGGAGGAAGAGTTGGAGGAGGAGGAGAAACAGATTCTCCTACACAGCCCTCAGAAGGAACCAACCCTATTGACACCTTTCAGACCTGTAGCCACCAAACTGAGAAAATAAGTTTCTGTTGTTAAACCACCCAAGTCTGTGGTACTTCATTACAGTAGTCCTATAAAACCAGAAAAACAGTATGTGTTTGTTTCTGTATATGTGTGTAGGAAGAGAGGGACCACCACTCAAAAAGGTATCCAGACAAAAAGGGACACAGAACATGTAAGTAGCAGTACTTAAACAATTAGCTATTAATAGTAGTAAATATGTTATTAATCAGAAAGTTTGTAGTTTTACACTACACTTTTTAAAAGAGCAAACCTGTGAGGGGTGCCTGGGTGGCTCATTCAGTTAAGTATTTGCCTTTGGCTAAAGTCATGATCCTGGGGTCCTGGGATCGAGTCCCACATTGGCCTCCCTGGGATCGAGACCCACATTGGCCTCCCCGGGATCAAGACCCACATGGGCCCCCCCGCTCAGCAGGGAGTCTGCTCCTCCTCTGCCCCTCCCCCCACCCTTGTGCACTCTCGCTCTCTCTGTCTTTCTCTCTCTCACTCTCATTCGCTCTCTCCCAAATAAACAAATAAAATATTTTTTGAAAAATAAAAAAATGAATGAAAATGCAGACCTGCAGAATACAAAATGGCACATGAGGGAATCTAGAGCAGAAACTCCAGGCTGGCCTGGCTCCTCTGAGATCTAGGCCCTGCCCATGAGAGCTGCAGCATAACCAGTAATAATGGAGTCCCTCTACAGCTTGTTTCTAAGTCCTGAGTGCTATTCCCGGGCTGTGATAAGTCAAACATGAGCCTGCATCATCACTGATTAAGTGTTGAAACAAACACTTCCAGAGGCTCTTCTTTCCAGTTTCCAAATGAGTTTAATAAGAATGTATTCTGTTACACAAAGGCAAGCTACCAAAAATGTTACATTTTATAGCTAAAATTATCTGCAAATTCACCCCAGTACTGAGCATCTTAATCACAGTGGGACTGATTGGGGTTTGGGGAACTGAGGCTAATGTAAGATTGCACGCCATCCATAACCTCTTACTGCACATTTTGTGTTAACCAAAACAGCCTCATGTTCCCTCACTGACTTGATAATTATAAACTTGAACGTATGTGAGATAGATTTGTATTAATACAAACTCCTGATTCCTATCTGTGTCATGAATTAGAGAACAATAGAACATTATGTTTGAAAAAGAGGGGGACTGTGATGGTTAACTGTATGTTAACTGTACCTTGCTTAGGGCCACAAGGTCCCCAGAGATTCAGTTGAACATTACCTTGGGTGTGTCTGTGAGGATGTTCCTAGATGACATTAGCATTCAGATCATTAGACTGAGTAACACAGAACCCCCTCTCTAGGTGGAGGAGCCTTATCCAATCCAGTGGACACATGAAGAGAACAAAAAGGCTGAGTAAAGGAGAAACGCTTTCTCCCTGCCTGCCTATCATTGATCTGGGACATAAGTCTTCTCTTGCCTTCGAACTTGGACTGGAACTCAAACCATCAGCTGTCCTGGTTCTCTGGCCTCAGACTCAAAACCCCACTACACCACCAGCTCTTCTGGGGCTCCAGCTTCTAACTGCAGACCTGGGACTTGTCAGCCTCTGTCATCACACCAGCCAATGCTTTACTGTAAAATTGACGGCGGTAGAGATGGGAGAGAGAGAGGGAAGACAGCGGGAGGGGTGAGAGGCAGAGAAGGGAGGAGGGAGATCTCCCATTCATTCTCTTTCTCCGGAGAACCCCAACTACTCATGTAGGAGCTGTTCTGTTACTGGTTAATATTCCCTATACTATGCTCTTGGCAAAAACTGCTCTGTTCAAATAAGCTTTGCCTCCTATAAGTATCACTGCTGCCTTCCTTTCTGATGAGGAAGAATGGTGGTCAGGAAGCTCGGACACCATGTTCTACTGAACCACAGCACCAGCCCTGACCCCCTACAGCTGACATCTTTGCTCCTTCTTCATTCTTAGGGCACATTATAGTTACTAAAGTGGTTTAGTCATCTCATTGCACATACTAAATTCTTTTTGGAAAAGTGTAAAAAATAATCAATAAATAATCTTTCAGTTAACCTACAAATCAAATTTCATCTGTGTTTACCATGATATGATAATGGTCAGGTGTTTCCCATGAAAGAAACAAGTGAACAATGTTTGGCTTTTCTTCCCCGCTCTTTCCTCCATTCCACCGATACATATTCCCTCTAGACTACAACTGAATAACGTAAAAAAGTACGATCTAAAAATGTCACATCACCTGACAGTTTCTGAAGCATCACCATGTTCTCTGTAATTATTTTTAACTGTAGGCTCAACAGGCAGATATATTGGCTTATCTCTTGCTGCCCAGGTTCCTGAAAGACAAAACACAGCAATTACTGTTAAAGGAGAGAATTCTAAAAAATCATGCATCTTTAATGAAAGCCACAGGAATAGAAATATTATTGTCTAGCTCGGTTGGTTCCCAGTTTGAACCTCTCAGGAGCCTATCCTGCCAGTAATTCTGGGGGAAGTGGAGAGAACCTTGCACTGGGGAATCAGGATCCCAGGTTTCAGGATCCTGGGGTTCCAGTCCTACCCCTGCATTTACGAGCAGCTAGATGATCTTGGGCAAGTCAATTATTCTTTGCAGATCTGAGTCATCTGTAGAATTGAGCCTCTGGAATATATCATAATTAAGGAAGTTTAGCATAATGCTCATAGTATGGTTCCTGGGCCAGCCAAGGTGACCTTGGATGAGTTACTCCACTCCTTGCTGCTGTTCCTTATCTGTGAAATGAAAACAATAACACACTTCCCTCATAGACTCTTTATAAGATATAACCAAATTAATACATGTAAAGGGCTCAGAGTAGTACCTTGCCCAGAGCAAAGCCTTCTTGAAATGTCAGCTATTATGATTATCTCCAAAGTACCTTATCATTTGAAAATTATTCAAATTGACCCTGATACTTCCCCCAAAGCTCTTAGTATTCTGCGATCTCATCATCAGGATAGAAAGTGTAGAATGTATTCATGGAAAGAAACTGTGGAAACTGAAGAGTCATTTTTCTCTCTTTACATCCATATTAGTAGAAGTTTAAAAGTAACAGAAATTTCACAAGTAACCAACACTGATTTAATACGCCATCATAAAATGAGCGATTTCACATGGTAAATGTCTTAAAAGAAGTGGGAAGAAGATGGAAAAATTGTCTTTGTGGGAAGAAAGTTAATATTCACTAAGCACCCCTACCTGTTGGATTCTCTACAATCTTATTCCATCAAACCCTCCAATATCACTATGAAGCAATCAGTACAGATGAGAAAACCAATGCTCAAGGAGGCTAATTACTGTTCCAAAAGTATATGGAGGAGACTCAGATGCCACCCAGGCCTGACTCCAAGATGGTACTTCTTCCATACTAGAAGACTGGCCCCAGAACACAGGCATTCTTTACTCAGGGTAATGGTGGTTTTTATAAAATAGAGCATAATTTAAACGCACTGGAAAATTTTTCTCTTTAAAAGACCCTTTACAGGAACACTTGGGTGGCTCAGTCGGTTAAGCGTCCGCCTTTGGCTCAGGTCATGATCCCAGGGTGGTGGGATTAAATTCCGCATCCGGATCCTTGCTCAGTGGGGAGCCTGCTTCTCCCTCTGCCTGCCGCCCTCCCTGGTTATGCTTGTTCTCTCTCTCTAATAAGTAAATAATTTTTAATTAAAAAAATACCCCTTATATAAGTTTTGATATAGAGCAAAAAATAAAATTGCAAAATATGACATCATTTTCCAATTTCTTAATACCAGTAACAGGATTAAAGTTGTCAAGTTAAGGATTGAGGGGAATAGGTCATTGGAATACAATGAAAAAGAATTCGAAATCTATGAGGATAAAAAGTACTTCACACGACATAGTGGTGCTGTGAGAGTGTTATATGGTGACACAGTAGCTACACTTGTTATGAATACAGAGTAATGTATAGACTTATGGAATCACTATGTTGTAATCCTGAAACTAATGTAAACTATGTCAACCATACTTCAATTAAAAAGAAAAACTGAAATCAGATGACCTAAATTTCAAGCTACTTTGACACCTGCAAGCAGAGTACAGTCACTGTCTCAGATCTACAGGTCTTCCTCATAATCTGTGAGGTTGGAGTAAAAGATAAGGAAGACTCCCATTTCTGCAATGACCATTCTAATTATTTGATTTTATCTTCAGAAAGACAGTGTTTCTTAAGTGTCTGACAAATTTGAACACTCAGCTACAATCTGAAATAGCATATCTACAGATTCTTTCCTGACTCCTCCCATCACCAGGCACAACTGGGAACTCATATCTGCTTCCAGATTTGGCTCTCGTGGTTCCACAAGCATCTGTGAGACTGGAGTGCAGGGATATGTCCTGAAATGACATATCCAGGAAGACCAGGAAGCAGAGACCACCTCTTCATTAATCTTCGTATCTCTTATGGCTGGTACTGTGGTGTACTGAGTAAATGTTTGTTGAATGAGTGAATAAATCTCAGAATTCCATTTAGCTGTGCTTGGGTATAGAGCCAGCTACATAATTTATGGGGCCCAGAGCAAAACGCAAATTTGAGGCCCTTTGTTCAAAAAGTAGAGGGAAAAAAAGTGATGTTAAATGTACTTAAATATAAAGCTTTTTCCTTTGTTCTGTGGTTCCTCCCTTCACTTGTCATAGTGCCTTTATTTGCTATTTCATGTTATTCTAAAGAAAAATTAAATATTTAAATTATTAGGAAGAATCTTGTTCATCTTTATATTATATAATGCTAGCTCTAAATACAACTATAAGGGACTTCAAAAATCATATGCCTATGAAGTCAGCCCACCCTGAGTATATTTCTAACAAACTAAGGAATAAATGACAAAATTCAAGTTATTTCCTGGCATGAGCTTATACAACAGTAGCAAGCAAAGTCAAGAAAATCTGCCTGTGATCAGCGAAAGGCATTGTGGAGTAGCTTTCTCCAACTTGTAACAACACTGAGAAAATCATCCATTGAACTGACTGCAAAACAGATTTATTCCCATGGAGATGAAGTCCTTCATAGTACATAAAATGTTCAAATAAGTGAAGTTTCTATCTTCTTGGAAAAAAGAGAGAAAGAATAGAGAAAATATGCTGTTGATATAAAGAATTACAGACGGAGAAAATTGCTGGGTTTTATTTACTCATATTCCAATCTACCTTCATGCATGCAAGAGGCTGGCAAAATATTATATCATAATTATGGACTCCCCTAACAGCTTGAGTATCAATGGGTCCTATTGTTCCAAGGTTTGCACAAACCCATGAGCCCCAGATTGCATCACACAGAAAAAGAGCAGGCGCTAATTGCATTGCATATTTATACTTCCCCCCACGCTGCCATTACCTACATAATTCCCTGTGGGTTCTAATTAGCTCAATCAGGGCAGAAGGGGAATAAAATTTTAAGCAATTTCAAATAAATAGGGGGTTTGCTACCACCAAAATTTGGCAAAATGCTAACCTTACACAAAAATACTTTATCTCCCATTTCTGGAGAAACTGGATAGCTTTTTTTTGTTGTGCTTAGATTGAATCAAGGATAATAGCTCTTAAATAATAACAGCCTAGGTGGTTTGCATTTTGGTGTTTGCCTGGAATTTGAACCAGGAAAAAAAAAAAATCCCACCTTGAATATAATTTTTGTTGGGCTCTTATGTGATAGTTGTGAAGATAACATCCAATAACTGTCCCGGGTCCCTTTCCTCTCCTGTTTTATAATCTGCACTGCCCACAGTCCTTATCTTTTAATCCTGTGCAAACTGTAATGAAAGGTGCTTAGGAAAAGGATTTTCCTGACGGGTTGGTCATACTCTGCAAAAAGGAGCTTAATTAATCCAGGTACCACTCAGACTGACTTAATGTTTAGAGAGATGCTTTTTTTCCCCCCTTACAAAAGCACCTAAAACTTCTTTTAACATAACCAAGTGCAGTGTAAGAGTCTCTCCTTCTCCCTATCACCTCTTTATTAATTCATCTGGCTTTAGAATGAATCTCAGTTCTAATCAGGGAGTTGACTTCTGCAGCTGCATTTACAATCAGCTTGATGCCAAAACGGCCTCATGCAATCACCCTCCTCAAATCCACGGAGGACTCTTGATGAAGAAAAACATTTGGAAGGCAACATGACACTGAGACCAAGTTCACAGTGTCTGATACTGAAGCTTGGGGGGCTCATACTCCGTCTTCTCTTAACCGTCCAATCTCGTCTTCTCTTAACCGTCCAATCTCGATCTTGGGGCAAGTCAGGCCAAACAGGGAGAAGAAGCCCCAAAATGCCTTTCAGATGGGATCTAAGGAGGCAGTCTAGACCAGAGCCAAGCCTGGCCACCCAAGGACTGAACGCAATCCCCCAAAACATTTTGGTGTTTTCCGACTTTCCTCCTCCTGTCCTGATAACATAGTATTTTATAAGTCTCTAGTGTTTAAATAATACAAGTAGTCACATAAAACCCCAGAAATGGCAGGCTTGTATTCTGACCTATTAAAATTGTTAAGTACTGAGATGAAGCAACCATCTTTCCACAGGACAAAGGCTCCTTGTTCTGTGCTACTCCTACCCCCACCGAGTTGGTTCATTCTTTGATCTGTTTAGCTCCTACAGATATTTGAATTTGTTCCCCAAATCCAAAACTCATGGTCCTCCCCATGGGACATTTCTCCAAGTATCTCCAGATGGTGGTTGGCCTGGACCAAAATGCCAGAGAGACAGTCAGCCCATTAACAGAGAAAAATATATAAAGCAAAAGCTTCATGTAAATGGTTTTATTTCTAGAAACTGAAATAGAGGAATGAATGATCAGGCATCATCCTTCCCTCATTTATACATATTTCCTGAGTACCTACCATGTGCCTTGGAGAAGCAATGGTAACAAGACTAGACCCCTACCCTTACCAAGCTTCCCTTCTCTTGTGAGACAAGCAATAACTAGAAAAATGAATATGCAGCACCTTCCGTAAACAGTAAGTGCTGACAGACTAGATATACAAGCAGCTGGTGTCCAGGCTATATATAGAAATAGAATTCTGACCTGCAACCTACAGCAACCTGCCCAGGAAACCAACCCAGGAAGCCAGCCTGCTATAAGTCAGACTTGTAGGAAGTCAGACCACAATCTTCAGTGATAGTTCAGGAATCCAAGCAATAACCCTTGTAACAATTGGCCAGGACTTAGTACTAATAACTGGGAGCTTGCTTCCAAAGTAGAATTAACTGAGAAAGCCAAATATAAACTCCTGACCACATGAGAGGCCCTACTTCTGCTTAGCCCACCTGAGATTCCCTAGGACTGTAGCCTCCAGGCAAGCCGTACCTGAAGCCTTCCCTTTTTCCACTGTAAAGATTTCCACTCCTCTGCCTGCCTTTACATCTCTGCCAAATGTAAAGGATGATGACTGACTTTCTTACCATAGTGAGCTCTGAATAAGTGGCCTTTGCTTGTTCTCATTGGGGTGGTCTTAATTTATGTCCATAGGGCTTTGAAGCAAAACAAAGCAGATTAATGGGACAGAGTAATGAGTGGATGTGGAGATGAGGAACGAGAAGACACCAAAGCCAAGTCCTGAAGGAGAGTCCTGAAGAAGGAGACATGGAGGGAGGCATAAGACTCTGGTAGAGAAGCATTCCAAGCAGAGGGAGCAATAACACAAGGCCAATGGAGAAAAAAAGCTGGTCTGTTCCAGAATCACCAAGCAGAATTGAGGGAAAGAGAGCTAGGGAGCAAGTCAGAAAGGTAGCTGCCAGCCAGAGGCCAGCTGCATGGAGCTTGCTAGACATGGCCGGACGCTGCTGACTTTCCTACTCGGTGGAACAGAAAGTTTGTTTAAGGTTCTGAGCAGGACCGTAACATGCCCAAGCTCCACACTCAGCCTCCTGCGTGGAGAATAGAGGGCAAGGGTAGAGGCAGCACAGTGGTTACAGGCAACTACAATGGTCCACATGAGAGAGGATGGCCACTGGGCCTTGGGAGCAAGGGAGCTGGTGAGAGGCCATCAGGTTTGGAATATGAATATTGCTAGGGTGTTGAATATGAAATGATAAGGAGAGTAAGGAGTCAAAGACAGTTCCTATTCTTTATTCCTCCTATTTCTCAGCCAAAATTATTAACTCTCCCTGCCTCCATATCCCAACACTCCTACCAGCACCCTCTCCTTGCAGTACAAATAGATACACACTCACGAGGCCAACAGTGGATGATGCCAAGCATGTGGCCCACAAGTTTCTGAGGAGAGGAGAGAACAACAGGAGTCCCAACAGCCAAGCCAGGATGGTCTTTGTGAGAGAAGGCCTGAAGGACTCAAATGGTCCACTCAAGTCAGAAAACCTCTAGGCCTCCCAGTGTACCTTTCCTCAGAGAGCCCAAAGCTCTTGTCTCTGTTTCCCAGTCACCTTCGCCACCTTTTCCTAGTGGTGCCGGTACCTGATGACCAGTGTTGTTGGTGCCACAAGTTCCACCCCTCTCACCATGTCTGCACAAACAAGCCTGATTTCCAGCCACCTTTCTAGACTAGAGGAGCCTGGGTATGAATGTCTTCCTGCAATCTGCATCTCTATCCACCCCACACCCCACACCCATACAGCAGCCCTGCACCAGTTTCTAACAGGCATGGGCTGTACACACTCCAGCTTTCCTGCTGGAAGTTTTGAAGTGTGTGTTGTACACTATTTTCCATAGTGGCCCACTGTGGTAGGCAGCCTGACAGTACCCTTCCTGTCTTGACTTACCCTCACCTAACACCATTCTTCCCAATCAGCAGCTTGCCTCTGAATTCTTGGCTTGAAGGTCTGGTTCTGGCGAACATAAAATGAGACCATCTTTTCTTCTCTGGATGTTTGTGCCCCCTCTGCCAAACTCATATGTTAAAATCCTAACCCCCAAAAGGACAAAGGGACTTTGCCAGGTGATTAGGTGATAAGGTTGGTCCCCTCGTGAATGGGATTAATGTCTTCATGAAAGAAACTCCACAGAGCTCCCTAGCCCCTCCAACCATGTGAGGTTATAAATCCTTAGTCTACAACCTAGAAGACCTTACCAGAACCAAACCCTGATGGCTCCATGACCTTGAACTTCTAGCCTTTAGAGATGTAAGCAATAAATTTCTGTTATTTATAAAGTCACTCAGCATATAGTGTTTTGTTACAGAAGCCTGAATGTACTAAGGCACTGCCTATGACAGATTTTGAATTTTTTAATTCTTAGATAGTAACCATGTAATGGGAAAAAAATGACTTTAGATTAGATTTATAATTACCCTTGTCTACAAAAAGGGACTGGACTCCTGGAAGAGATAATCCCAGAGTGGGGACAGGAGAAGTACAAGATTTAGGGACATCCCTAGATTTAGGGACATCTTATTGTACAAAAAAAAAAAAAAAATGAGGAATTACTCAAAGAATGATGAGAACATGTTAAAAGGACACAGGAGGGGGCACAACTTGGAACGGCTCCCACTGGTTAAACTTGGGATAATTGAACATCAAATAAATAAAAACATTAATGAACTCTATAAGCCACTGAATAAAATAAGAATCCATGAGTCTATGCATATACTAAAGAAATTAAATAAACAAACATAAAAAGGGGGAAATCTCTCTGTTTCCACAAAATGCTGACTAATAAATACAGAAGGAATGACAGACTTAGTAAAACTCCATCTTAAACCACCATAGCAGAGACTGAGGCGAAAAAAATCCTCCTTGGATGCTAAATCTAGAAAGGAAACTTTGATGAGGAATGGGATATTCATACGTTCTCAATGTGTCTCCCTACAAGTTATTCGTTAATTAAAAAGGAAAAATAGTAACTATACAGTAGAGAAAGTGGAACAAAATAGACTGTTCCCTCAAACATTCCCAAAGATTTTTAACTTCTTGCTTACTAAGAAGAGAATAAGGAATAAGATCAGATCCCACTGACTGTATCACATACATCTTTGTTTTAAATGCTGTGCTTATGTTAACACACTAAAAGCATGTACGTAGTGGTGGGGTCATTCTTCACTACTCTCTTTACCCTTTCCATAAAGCTTGGGTTCTGTTAGAGAACCACACCAAATCCAGGTTGAGCCCACCTGATCCTCCTTCCAAATCATCAGTGTTCAGTACTGAGACAAAGAAGGAGACTGTGAGTGACAATGAGTGACTTAAGCCTTCACTGATGGAGCCCTAACAAAGTCAAGGACCCCACCACATTCAGCCCCTGAGTGAATATGCGTGCTGCCCCTTCTGTGAGGCTTGAATCATCCTGTTGCAGCTAATCTAATATTTAAACAACAAATTGTGACACATTGGTCCTTCTCTATCTCCAGCAGAGAACCCCAAAGATTGAGGATCTTTCCATTCTTTTTTTTTTTAACCAATTTTTCATGTTCATCCTTTAAGATCATAAGTTTTGTAACTTTTTTAACAGCATGTAGTGGGCTAAATGGTGGCCTCCAAACAGATATGCCCAGATATGTTCCTAATCCCAGAACCTAAGAATGTGACCTTATTGAACAAGAGACTCTAATAAGGAGTCTTTTTAGCTGTAATTAATTAATTAAACTACATTACACTGATATTTTATTAATGTAAAATTTCTGAAATCAAGAGACTATCTTGGATTATCCCTATAAGCCCTAAGTGCCATCACAAGTCTCCTTATAAAATAGAGGCATAAGGAGATTGGAAGCACCTTTACAGAGAGGATGGTGAGAAGATGAAGCAGAGGAAGAGGCTGCCACAAGCCAAGGAATGCCAAAAGCAACCAGAAGCCAGAGTAGACCAGGAAGGTGTAGGGGCCAAGAGCAGGCTGTCCCAAAATGTGCCACTCTGGCATATCAATTGTTTTAAATAAAAGTTCCTTAAGAAACAACCTGTGCAAGGAGACCCAGACCCTCCTCTGGCCCCATGAAAGCAAGAAACAAATCTCCCATATGAAAAATATCCTCCTGATACCAAAATAAAAAGACATCCTTACCACCAGAGAGAAGTATTTTAAAGCCAAGGAAGCTACAAAAACAAAGTTTGTTACTTTTTACTAATCTACTATCTCAGTCCCAATTCCACTTAGAATTCCTTATAAGTTAAAGCTCCCAAATACCTGCTTTTCCTTGCCCTGTAAATTCCTCACTACTTAATTGTCTATTTGTCTAAAATGTATAAAAACTGTTTTCATCACTTCTTTAGGTCTCAATTTCATTATTGGGCCTCCTTGTGCATATAATAAAACTTTGGTTTTTTTCTCCTCTTAACCCGTCTCATGTACATTTAATCCTTAGTCCAGCTGGAAGAACTTGAAGGGTAGAGGAAAACTTTTGCCTTCTCTTCAGATGGATTCTCTCCTAGAACCTCCAGAGGAAGTGTGGTCCTACACAAAGGACAGAATCTTGATTTCAGATTTCTGGTCTCCAGGCTCTAAGAAAATAAATTTCTGTTCTTTTAAGGCACCAATTTTGGCACAATTTGTTACAGCAGCCACATGAAACTAATACAACAAAATCATTCTTTCATATGAAATCTTATACAACCCCTACTCTGGGTAAAACAGGTCAAGGAAGAACTGCTGTCAGGGGGGAAGCAGTGGCCTTCATCACAGGTCATCTTTCCCTTGCTACTATTACATTGACCTGGGACACTGAAGGAGACACTCCCAGTGACCTGGGAGCACCAAAGCAGCTCTGACAAACAGAGGTTTTGTTTTGTTTAGTTTGTCTTTTTGTTGTTTTGTTTTGTTTTTGAAGATTTTATTTATTTATTTGACAGATAGAGATCACAAGTAGGCAGAGAAGCAGGCAGAGAGAGAGGAGGAAGCAGGCTCTCCGCTGAGCAGAGAGCCCAATGTGGGGCTCAATCCCAGGACCCTGAGATCATGACCTGAGCCAAAGGCAGAGGCTTAACCCACTGAGCCACTCAGGCATCCCTCTGAAGTACAGAGTTTTAAAAATACTCTTCAAAACATTCATCACAGGCAGTATCTTAATGTTTTAACTCCCCAGATACACATCCCATCCCATAGGTCTGCTTCTCCTCCCTTGGCTTTTTTATTTAACGAAACCTTTCCTTGCATGAGTGTCCTTCGAAAAGGTAACAAAAATAGGTAATAGGTTGAGCAATAGGCTTAGTTTCTGAGCCACAGCCTCTGGAACATTCTCCTGCTAACAATAGTTCATTCTGACTCCTGTCTCTTGTTTTAAACTTATTGTTGGTGTCTTGCCCTCTTTCCTCAGCCCCTACTTTTGATTCCACTTCTACTCCCAGGGTTTGTATTTGGCTTGTTCCAGAACTTTCCTTTTGGTTTCATTTGATGTTTTTCAAACTCAGACCCCTGATCTTGACCCTGGAGTACAGATTCATCTTGTCCACCCTCTGAAGCTTTCCTGCCCCTCATAAGTCACCACTTCTACACCATACATTACTTCCCTGCAAAGTCAGCAGGTGTTTCCTGTCATCTTTTCTAGGCTTTCTGAAGCCAGCAGATTTATTCTTTCAAGTACCATCCAGAGTTGATTCTATATATTTCAATGCCATTCACAGGCAGTGATTAATACCCAAAATGGAGAAGTAAAATCCCTTGCCTTATAAAAGCTCTGTGAGTAGAACATGGGAATGGAACAAGAATCACAGTGCCTCTAATTCATACTTTTTTAGATGATTTCTGCCCATCAACAGCAGAGCCCTCTCAGGATTCAAGCAAAACCTCTGGATAAATGGAGATGGAAAGAAAAGATAAGAGAAAGGTAAGGAGGAAAACTATAAATTCATGTCAAACAATCAACTCTGAAATGCAGCTAGTGTACACCTTTGGTCATAATCTGAAGACCACCTGCACATTCTTCTCTGCATCTTTATTGTTAACTTTTAGATGACTTTCACCCAGTAGCTGCCCATGCAGCCTCTCCCAACTTCTCACAAAATATAGAGGCACCACAACTTTCATGTTCAACTTGCAAACAGTCTGTACATCCATATATATATATTATCCCTCCAAACCCCTTTTCATATGCCAAATTCTGACAGCATTCAACAGGTTAGGACTGATCAATTCAAGCTATCATATAGTAGTGTTATCTGAGAGTGAATTATTCGGTTTCAACCCAGAAATATTTGTGTAATTATCTGCACGTTTATTTTATTTTGTTCTATTATTTCATAATAGAAAGAAAACACAAATGTGAAAGTGCTGATATAAGTGATAAGAAATATAAGCCATGCAAATGTAATACAATTGAGAAAAAGATGAAAATGATTAAGTAACCTGAAGACAATCTTTCACCTTAATCAGATTCTCATTGGACTCAGGTGGTCAATTGTGCATTCAATTAATTGTGAATGAATAGAACACAATTAAAGAACATGTACCAAATATTGGCAACAAATCATAAATGATTGTGTTAAAGAACTCGAGGTGTAATTAAGGACCTTCAGCCTTTTTTTAGCTTCTGGGATTGGAACTCCTACCTCCTTTATATCAAGTAAGTCTACTGTCTGGCTTTCCCACATTCAAATCTTGTACAAATTTTCAAGAATATATTGTGCATTAAAGGAGAGAACTGCCTGAACTTATGACCAAAAAAGGACAAAAATATAGAAAAGTCAAGATCTCCATGAACTAATATGGAATGACTGATAGAAAATATTACTAAGTTACATAAGCAATGAGGAAAGTATTATATAATTTG
Organism: Mustela nigripes; assembly: GCF_022355385.1. Lineage (NCBI taxonomy): Eukaryota > Metazoa > Chordata > Mammalia > Carnivora > Mustelidae > Mustela > Mustela nigripes. The sequence continues at coordinate 93,292,563 of NC_081559.1, forward strand.
ACATCTTTTATATAAGAAAGGTAGAGGAGTGAGTATATACACAGATAATTTACTTATTTTTCAAAGTTCATAAAACTTAGCTAATGATTGTCTATAGAGGGTGGTGATACTATGGAGAACAAAGGAACTTCTCAAAATATACTTTCATATATAATTTTTACTTTTGAAGCACATAAATATTCCCCATATTTAAAAATTATATTAAGCCAAAAATAAGGCTTCTGTGCAATCAGAAACAAATGAATCCACCTGCATATTAAAATGGTAACTACAAAGAGAAAATGAGTATTCAAAATCCCCTTGAATACAAAACTATGACTGAACTTCTTTAGGGTATATATTCTAAAGGTAAAGAACAGCAATGAAATATTAAACTTACTCAGTGGGCTTACTATGAACATTAATATTAGAATTCTAATTTTTAAAAATATTTTATTTATTTATTTGACTGGGGGGAGAAGGGGCACTCGCAAGCAGAGGAAGCAGCAGGCAGAAGGAGGGGAGAAGCAGGCTCCCTGCTGAGCAGAGAGCCTGATGTGGGGCTTGATCCCAGGACCCCAGCATCATGACCTGAGCCAACGGCAGATGCTTAACCAACTGAGCCACCGATGTACCCTTAGAATTCAAATTTTTAAACTATTTTACAGTTATTATTTTGAGTGGGGAGATTTTTAATCTAAGAATTTTATACCCAGCCATGTTGTCTATCAAATATGAAGGTGAAATATCACATATTCTTCTGTGGAAAAAAGAGTCACTTAACAGTATGTTTCAAGAACCCAAAGAAGAACCACATTTAAGAGATCAAGAGTGTATCATTTATAGTATAAAATAATTCACTCAATTTGGACCTCAAACAAGAATGACTTTTGGATTTTATGTTTCCAGAAGGATACTGGAATGTCTCAGGACATATGTTGATCTTGAAATACTACCTTTGGTTGTTTTCTATCTTACCAACACCTAAAAGTATATTTCTTGAGTCCTGTTCCTTATCCCAGAGTTTGGATAAAAGCTTTCTCCATGTTTCATTACCACTTAAAATAACCTGTATTATTCTGTTCTAGCACTTGCTCCAATAAAAGATAAACTATTCACATGGTTAAGATTCTGTGCTGGGAGAATTACTAACCTAAGGTATTTTTCTTTCTTTTTCCATAAAAGTATAGCTGCATAGTACAACATAATAACATTTTCATGGCCAAAGAACTCAAGTAAAGATTTTTTGCAACTTTAAAACTCATACTGAATGACCTAAGTCTCTTGACAGCTAAATTAAAATCTAGTCAATAGCAGATATTACCTTTTTTAATCCTCTTTTTATCACCTTCCACCTAACTATGGTGGAAGTCCCTCCATTTACTATATTTTAAACTTTGAAACAAATACATTTTTTTAAATTTAAACTCAATTAGCCAAGGTATAGCACATCATTAGTTTTTGATATACTGTTCAATGATTCAGTAGTTAAGTATAACACCCAGTGCTCATCATATCATGGGCCCTCTTTAATGCCCATCACCCAGTTACCCCAACCTCCTCTTCCACAACCCTCAGTTTGTTTCCCAGAGTCAAGAATCTCATTGTCTCCCTCAATGATTTCTTCCCATTCAATTTCCCCCCACCTCTATTTTTCCTCTGCATTATTGCTTATGTTGCACATATGAGTGAAACCTATGATAATTGTGTTTCTCTGATTGACTTATTTCACCTTGCATAATACTCTCCATTAAAATCCTAAACAAGAACACAGGCAGCAACCTCTTTGACGTTGGACAAAGCAACTTCTTGCAAGATATGTCTCCTAAGTCAAAGGAAACAAAGTAAAAATGAACTATTGAGACTTCACCAAGATAAACCTTCTGCACAGCAAAGGAAATAATCAACAAAACTAAAAGGTGACTACAGAATTGGTGAAGATATTTGCAAATGACATTACAGATAAAGAGCTGATATCCAAGATCTATAAAGAATTTCTCAAACTCAACACCCAAAAAAGCAAATAATCCAGTCAAGAAATGAGAAGACGATATGAACAGACACTTCTGCAAAGAAAACATGCAAATGGCAAAGAGAAACATGAAAAGATGCTCCACATCATTTGGCATCAGGGAAACACAAATCAAAACCACAATGGGATACCACCTTACACCAGTCAGAATGACTAAAAGAAACAAAGACATTTTCAAAATCATACAATAAAATGAAACTATAGTATATATCTCTGGATGGTAAAATTCAGTGTAATTATTTTTTACTTTGGTAGTTTTCAAGTTTTATTCAAAGCATATATATCACTTTCATATGCACAAAATAGATGTTTAAATCAGTATAATTTTGTATATATAATATAATCATAATTATTTTTTAATATACACGTCAAAAAACATTGTTACTTTTTCTGATAAGACAATGACTAATTGTTTTCTGTTTTCCTCAGATTTTTGTATTTTCCAAGTTTTCTACAATAAATGTGCATTTATTCATTATACTTAAGGGATTTTTTTGTTTGTGGTTGTTTTGGTGGCAAGGGAAAGAACAAGTCGAAATCACAAGTTAGTTGGAAATCATCAGGCTAACTGTTACTAATTTGAAAGGAGAATACAGGATAAGCAAAAGAGAGACATTAAGGCATATATATGTTCGGGCACACTTAGCTTCCACATCTACTCCAGCCACGTACTGCAGCCAAATGTAGGTCCTTATCAGACTGATCTCACTCATGTTCCCAGTCTTCAGTTCTGTTCCACTGTGAGCCACAGCAAGGGGGAAGTGGACTTTACTCTCACTATTCCCTCCCCAGATTATCCACCGTGCCATGAAACCGATACAAGCGTACCACCATATTAATGCTCTTTCCACCCGGCATGTGAATTGGAAAGCTGTGTACTTATCTGCAAAGAAAGACGTGGTTGTCTTGTAAAGCCCAGAATTAAGTGCCCTAAACTAATTTTGGTTTACAGGACTCTTTCAAACTGCATTACTTTTTCTCTAATAAAGTTTTCCTCCTTTGCTGCCCCAGTAGAGAGAAACATTTTATAGCTTGCTTTTAAAAATGATATGGTGGGAGGCTGATAGCACAATAAGAAATCTGATTTCTCTGATGGAAAAACCAGCTCTAGCAGACATTACTCTATAGCAACTAATAGCCTCTAAGTACAAATATATGTTGTTGTTGTTTTTTTTAAACATCCCAGGGTAAATGCCTGCTGTGCATTTTGTAAAAAATTGACAAGTTTTCTTTTGCTATTGTGTTAGCCTGTGTGACCTAAAAGGAAAAGAAGTGGCTGATCTACCCGGGGCTTCAGAACTATTTTTAATAATACGTGTTGCTTCTGCACTACAAGATGACAAGGAACATACCGAGATAGGTGCTATTACAAGTCCTCACCCCTTGAGTGTTTTTACTAGCACTGCACTCATAATCATTCTTCTTCGAGCTTCACTATGGTCAGAATGATATTTTATTTTCTCTTTTATTTTTACTAATGCCCATACTATGGTAGGTTGTATTTTTTTGGCCTCTCTGGGACAGCTTGGACCAATTTTTTTCACAAAATATGTCCATGCTGCTTCATTAAAGCCACTGTTGGGATACCCATTTCTCTATCTCTGACCCCACTCCATACTCCATATGAGATGGGCAACTTTTCCCACAGTGGAAAAAAGCTGGACTTTGGAGACAGCCACAGCTTGATTCTAATCCCAGCTCAACCACTTACTGGGTTGTTGGGTTAGAGTGGACATCTCATTCTAAGATGCAACTTGATCACTTAACACATGGATAAAAGGCCTTCATATCACAAAGTTGCTGCAACAAAGAGAGACACGGTGTGGAAGGTCTCAGGCACCAGCAGACCTCATGAAAAGTCTGCTGTTATTCTAACCAGTCTCATCATGAACACTTATCCTCACTGACCCCTCCTGCCAACCATCTTGCCTTGTAAAATACCATTAGGGCTTTTCTTACTGCCTTATTATTTATCGCTTAGATAAGTTTAGTGTTGTTCTGAGCCATACGTATTTCCTTGCATGCTTGTTCTTCTTTATCACCCAAGAATAGTAAATACTTCCAGCAAACACAACTGAGTGCATAGACTCGTCCAAATGCATCAAAGTGAGGCATCTGCCTGTCCAGAGCTTACAGTCTAGGACAGAGATAAGATATGCGCACCCAGGAAAGAGTTATTAGGATGGCAGGAGAGTAGGGGCCTGTCTCATTCCTCAAACAGAGTAAAATTAAATAGTTTCAAATTATTCTGAACACCCAAGAAATCAACTGGAGGTCTGAGAGAACAAAAACTCAAGCTCTATAAGTAGGAAAACAACCTTCTGGAAGGTAGGATGTGCAGAGAGTTGACTTGGGGGAGATGTAACTGTGGATACTAGGGCCGGGAGGGAGCCCTGCTGACAGAAGCTTCTGTGAAGTATTATAAGCAGCAAAGCACAAAATCTGAACTTTTAGAAGTCCACTACCATGCGGGGGTTTGTGCCTGGGTTAAATGTGCTCAAGTGGCAGAGGGGTTGAATCCCAGGAGTGACAGACAGCACAGTCCGAGGGTCCCCTGGGTCACAAGAAAAATGGGTGGTGCCAACATGCTGCACTGTTGCTAGGCAGAGGAGGAGAGATGCTGGCTGACAGCCAGGAGTCCTGGTGCTGGTTTTCTGCTTTGTTTTGCCACAAATTCCAAACTGCTGCACAGTTGTGCTACTGCTTCCTGGGACGGGCCACCAAATGACAAAAGCTCATCACTGATCCCCCAGAGGATCATTGCAGGTCCACCACATGGAAGTAGCTGAAATTGGGAGTTTTGAAATTCAGTCTTGTGCCTGAGATTTTAAAAGCTCAGATACAGGAAGGGTAAACGAACGATTTTTATGGAAATTATGGACACAAGAGGGGTGAATGATGCTCTTCTGTGAGGGCTCTCAGAAGAGTGGGAGGGGTGCAAACTTTTAGCTCTGGGGCTAGAGAGCTGGTTTCAGACATATTAGTCCCACCTATCAGCGCTGAGACTTCAGAGAGCAAAAACAGCACCACCTAGTGGAAGCTAGGGCTGCTTACACCAAGCCCCCCACACACACCTACATGTCCACTGGGAAAGTCCACCCAAGAATCAGTGCAAATGGCCCCTCCCCCAGAAGACCACCACAAACAACTTATTTGCACCAAGTCTACTGATCATAGAATACTGCAAAGCTTCAGCTCTAGGGTAAATAGAGTATAGCTTCTCTTTTACTTTTTAAAGTTTTTTAATTATTACTGTTCTATTTATTTTCTATTTTTCAATTATTTTATTTTTATTACTTTTAAAATTTTTATTTATATGTATTTTTAATGTATATATTTTTATTTTTGGTTATTTTCGTTTTTTAAATTTTTGGATCTTGATTCTTTTTTTTTTTTAATGTTCAGTTAGTCAACACATAGTATATCATTAGTTTTTGATGTAGTGTTCAACAATTCATTAGTTGCAATCTAGATTATTTTAACAAGCAGACCAAAACACATCCAGGATCTAGGGTTTTGTTGTTGTTGTTTTGGGGGCTTTTTTCTGTTGTTGTCTTTTTCTTTTTTATCGTTCTTTTTTCCCTGAAAAAAAGCGAAGAGACAGAGAAATTCACCCCAAAAGAAAGAACAGGAAGTAGAACCCATAGTCAGGGACTTAATCAACACAGATATAAGTAAGATGTCTGAACTAGAATTTAAAATGATTATAAAGATAGTAGCTGGACTTCAAAAAATGTATAGGGATGTCTGGGTGGCCCAGTCAGTTAAGAGTCTGCCTTTGACTCAGGTCATGATCCCAGGGTCTAGGATTTGAGCCATGCATCAGGCTCTCTGCTCATTGGAGTGTCTGCTTCCCCCTATAGCCCTCTCCTCTGCTCATATACTCTCTCTCTCTAATGAATGAATAAATAAATAAATAAAATCTTTTTTTAAAAAAAGAAAAGTGCATAGAAGATGCTAGAGAATCCCCTACTGCAGAAATGAAAGAACTAAAATCTAGCCAGGGGGACATTAAAAATGCTATAACTGAGATGCAAACCCAATGGATGCCATAAAAATAAGGATGGATGATGCAGAAAAATCAATGAAATGGAAAATAAATCAATGAAAAATAAATCAATGAAATGGAACATAAATTATGGAAAATAAGCTGAAAAGAAGAGGGTAAGAAAGGTAATGGATCACAAAGGTAGACTTAGGGAACTCATGTCTTAGTAAAACATAATAACATTCATATCATCAGAGTCCCAGAAGATGAAGAGAGAGAAAAAGGGGCAGAAGGTTTGTTTGAAAAATTATATGCCAACAAATTGGGCAAACTGGAAGAAACAGATAAATTCCTAGAGACTCAGAAACTACCAAAACTGAAACAGGAAGACATAGAAAATTTGAACAGACCCATAACCAACAAAGAAATTGAATCAGTAATCAAAAACATTGCAACAAACAGAAGTCCTGGGCCAGGAGAATACTACCAGATATTTAAAGAAGAGTTAATATCTATTCTCTTCTAACTCTTCCAAAAAAATAGAACTGGAGGGAAAACTCCAAATTCATTCTATGAAGGAAGCATTACCTTGAGTCCAAAACCAGACAAAGACCCCACTAAAAAGGAGAATTACAGGCCAATATGACTGACGAACATGAACACAAAAGTTCTCAACAAGATATCAGCAAATCAAATCCACAGTGCACTCACCACAATCAGGTGGGGTTTGTTCCTGGACTGCAGGGTCATTCAGTGTTCACATATCAATCAACATGATACGCCACATTAATAAAACAAAGGATAAGAACCACATGATCCTTTCAATAGGTGCAGAAAAAGCATTTGACAAAATACAACATCCATTCTTTATTTAAAAAACAAAAACAAAAACATCTCAACAAAGTAGGCACAGATGGAGCATACCTCAACATCACAAAGGCCATTTTATGCCATATATGAAAGACCCACAGTTAATATCATTCCCAATGGGAAAAAACTGAGAGCATTTTCCCTACAGTCAGGAGCAAGACAGGGATGTCCATGCTCACCATTACTATTTAACATAGTACTGGAAGTTCTTGCCTCAGCAATCACACAACAAAAAGAAATAAAAAGCCCTCCCGATTGACAAGTCAAACTTTCACTATTTGCAGACAACATGATACTCTATGTAGAAAACCCGAATGACTCCAAAAATTGCTAAACCTAACATATGAATTCAGCAAAGTCAAAGGATATAAAATCAACATAGAAATCTGTTGCATTTCTATATACAAATAATGAAGCAGCAGAATAAGAAATCAAGAAATGATCCAATTTGCAATTGTATTAAAAATATTCAGATACCTAGGAATAAACCTAACTAAAGAGGTAAAAGATCTGTACTCTGAAAACCATAGAACATTTATGAAAGAAACTGAAGAGGACAGTTTGGAACAGAAATGGAGGAGCATTCCACGTGTAGGGATTGAAAGAAAAAATGCTGTTAAACTGTTAAACTGTCTGTACTACACAAAGTAATCTACTTATTTAATGCAATCCTATCAAAATACCACCAGCATTTTTCACAGAGCTAGAACAAACAATCCTAAAATTTTAATGGAACCACAAATGATCGCAGATAGCCAAAACACTTCTGAGAAACAAAACAAAACAAAACAAAACTGGAGGCATCACATTTCCAGATTTCAAGCTTTATTACAAAGCTATAATACCCAAATGTCCATCAACTCATGAATGGATAAAGAAGCTTATATATATTTTATATATATAAAAAATATATATATTTATATATATAAATATAACAGAATATTACATTTTATATATAACATATATATACATTATATATATAACATATATACATTATATATATAATGTAATATGTTACATATATATTAGTAATATTCTGAGATATCTATATGACACACATATATATAACATGTATGTATATATGTATCTTGTGTGTGTGTGTGTGTGTATCTCGGAATATTACTCAACCACCAAAAAGAATGAAATCTTGCCATTTACAACGATGTGGACAGAGCTAGAATGTATTACACTAAGCAAAATAAGTGAATCAGAGAAAGACAAATGCCATATGATTTCACTCATAAATGGAATTTAAGAAACAAAACAGATGAAAATATAGGGGTGGGAGAAAGAGAGAGAGAAACAAAACATAAGAGACTCTTAATGTTAGAGAACAAACTGAAGGTTGATGGAGGGAGGTGGGTGGGGGACAGGCTAGATAGGTGATGGGTATTAAGGAGGGCACTTGTTATGATGAGCACAGGGTGTTGTATTTAAGTGATTAATCACTGAATTCTACTCCTGAAACCAGTATTACACTGTATGTGCACTCACTAGAATTTAAATAAAAATTTATTTTTAAATGATTTAAAAATGGGTGGCTCCATTGGTTAAGCATCCACCTTTGGCTCAGATCATGATCTTGGGGTCCTGGGATTGAGCACTACATCAGGTTCCCTGTTGAGCTGGGAGTCTGCTTCTCCCTCTCCCTCTTCTTCCCCTCCCCCTGCCCCTGTGTTCATGCTCTCTCTTACTCTCTCGCTCTCTCAAATAAATAATCTTTAACAAAATGAATAAACAAAATAAAAATAAATTTTTTTAAATGAGGCCCTATACTTGGGTCAACAGCCTAAGCTCATAAAACAAACAAAACAAAAACAGAAACAGAAAATAGATGTGCACAACCATAACTATATTAGAAGTGAGGCTGAACTTTTCAAAAGAGATTTTATTTTCTGAAATGAATCAGTAACAAGATAGTACAACCCAGCATGACTTAGATAAGACACGAAGCCTTACTAACATAAATGTCCGAGCACCTTCTTCTATTTCCAGGTTGCAAAGAAAAGAGGAGGAGATAAAAAGGCAAATACTGTGTCATTCCATTTATATGAAATATCTAGAATAGGCAAATTCATAGGGATGGAAAGTAGATTAGAGATTGCCAGGGGCTGAGGGGAGGGGAGAATGGAAGTTAGCGCCCACTGGTTACAGAATTCCAATTTCCGGTGATGGAAGAGTTTGGGAAACAGGACTAACGGTTGTACACATTGTAATTAACACTTAAAAGTGCATAAAACCACAAATTTTATGTTATAGAAATTTCACTGCAATTTTTTTAAAAAAGAAAGTAAAATCAAAATACAAAGTTACAGGCAGCAAAGTGTCTCCCCTCCCACCACATCCTGGCCCCTCTGGACAACATATGGCTTGGTACACAGACTTTCATAGCAGTTGAGTCATTTAAGTATTTTTTTGAAAGTGTAGTGCACATCAGGCACTGTGCTAGGGGCTGGAGAAGAACCGGAAATATCTCCTGTCTATACCCAGTCAAAGCCCACAGCTGAAAGTGCCACCATCCCCTTTATCTAACTCAACTGACACCTCCTTCTGGAAGCTTCTAAGAGTGCCAGGCTGGAATGAACCCTTGTCCGTATCCCCACAGCTTTCCCTGCCCCAGTGTCTGAGCTTTCATGTCAGTTTCCCTTGTATGTTGTCTTTCACATAGTGGTCTCTGCCCCATCCAAAGCCACACTCCTCTGGCAAACTCCTTGGAGGTCCAGAGTCTTAAATTTTCAACTATGTACCCATCCCTTCATGCAATCTATGCCCAATAGGCCCTCAGTCTCTGCTGAGTTCGACTGTCAGGAGGGCAACATTTTCAGAGCCTGCCAACATCCAGCAGCACCCCTCCCACTAACATACTAACATATGCTTTCATCATTTAATCCTCTCTCATCCCTCTTCACTGGACAGCCTCTATATGCTCTTCCAAACTGTGAATTTAAAAAAACAAACAAACAAAGAAAAAGAGAAGAAAAACTGGCTATTTCTTCTTAGGGAATTAGCCCTAGCATCAAGAGTGCTGAGATGCGCTCAGTACTGGTCTCCTATCTCCAGCTGGTAATAGGAGCACAGCTATGAGTGTTCAATGCACATGTATTTTAATTCCAGATAAGGTCAATCATTACCAGTCAAAGAAATAAATGTGGGCAAGAGGAGGAAGGAAGAATGAAGGGGAATATTCTATTATACAACAGAAAGAATGCTTAGAATAAATGACCAGCAGTCCTGGAGAGCTGATTTCCCCTTCACTGAGCTCTAATTGAAGCACTTACACAGGCAAAGGCTTTGGGAACCCTGGATATAATATGTTTGTATTTGTATTTTAATGTGCAAGCCTTTTGTGAGGACAAAACACAGGGCAGTTTTAAACCTGTAATAAGAGCTACCATTTACTAGGTACTTACTACAAGCCAGATACCATTAAAATTGACATACATTAGCTTATTGAACCCCTCCAACAATCCTGAGAGGACATAAATATCGTCACCCTGAGGACACCTGCACCCAGAGAAGGTAAACCTCTCATCCAAGGTCACATGGCTGGAAAGTGGAAAAGTCAGCATTAAAAAAGGCTTTCTGATTCCAAACTAAGCTCATTCAGTATCCTAAAGTGACTGCTCACTGGTCCCTAATGCCCCCTGCTTTTGCCTGTGTTTGTACTTTTGCCAAAAACCCAGGGGTCATCTGTGATCCCGACCTTTATTGACTCCACATTCCGTAAGTCATCGAGTCCTGCTGGCCCTGCCTCCAAAATGCATCCTGAACCTGACCCATTTCTCTTCCCCTCCACTTTCCAAATTCTGATCCAAGCCACCCTCAGATCTGCCCTGGACCCAAGTGGGGTCTTCTAGCTGATCTCTCTACTTCCATTCTGGCTCCAGACTCCATATTTCTCCATATGGTGGGCAGAATGATCTCTGTGGACTAGGAAATACAATCCTAAGTCTGACCATGGTCCACAAGGCCTGTCCTAAGCAGTCCCATTTTCCACCTGATCTCCTCGTCCCTCTCCCCTTCATATCCCCCAACACCTGCAGTCCACTGGCTTTTTCCCATACCCCTCAAGCCTGCCACTGCTGCTTGCCTGCCTGGAGTGCTCTTCCTACAGACCTCCTTTTAACCTCAGAGGTCATCTCAGAGAAAACTTTCTCATCTTTTCTAGCTACAGTGTCACCCCCACCTCATCATTCTCTGTCCCATGCCATATTTTATTTGCTCCATACTACCTCTACCTAAAATTATCTTAGTTATTAATGTAAATATTTACTGGCTGTCTCCCTGATCCCACCCTTCAAATATAATGTGAGCTTCATGAATGCAGATACTGTATCTCCAATGGTTGGCACAGTGGCTGGTCCATTCCAGAGATGCTCAGTTCATGTGAGCTCCCTCTGCAAATCCTTCCTCTCTGGTCTTCAATGATTGCTAGTTCAATTCATGTGAGCAGCTCCCTCTGCGAATCCTTCCTTTCCATTTTCACCTAACCTCTACCTGTCTCTCAAACCCAGCTAAGAGATCATGTCTTTCAAGAGGCCTTCCCAGCGATCTCATCTGGACCCTGCTCATCTCTCTATCATCTTCCCCAATCATGACCTCCTCTGGCTTTTACTTCTACATCCCTAGTCTTCAAAACAGCCTGGTTATACAATAGAAACTCAATATATGTTTGATTAAAAAAAAAAAAAAACAAGCAAACAAATCATTTTTTAATTATTTTTTGGCAAAAGGAAACTTGTTAGAGTGCTTTTAGAAAAAACTACATTGAAAAATAATTAAAAATTTTTAATGTGCCTATTGTCTTAAAGCTTTGCACTCAGAATAGCAGTTAAGATGAAGGGAGGGATGTTATGATCCTAGGTAATGATGCATGAGAAATGCTTAGTACATTCTATGTGGATGACTGGCAGGGTGATAGACATGGGCAATGCAGGTGGCCAGCCACCGCAGGGACACACCATTTCCTTGAAACCCTCACCAAGCCATGGTGTGGCCCCATGAAAAATTGCCCATGACAGAGCAGACTCTTCCAAGGAAGCTGAATAGTGAAAGGCTCCCAGATGTTCTGTCTTTATCTCTTGCACGCATGGGTAAAACAAACAAACTCTGAATCACTGGGTCCCATTTCCTTTAAACCTATGACAACAGTCTATCCCTTCTCTTACAAGATGTCTTTCTTTGGCCACGTCAACCTACCTCTCTGACCATGGCCATGCCTTGCTTTTTTTGGGGGGGGGGGCCTGTTTTGAAAGATGCCCCTGCAGATATCAGATCTCACCAGTGTAGGGCTGACTCTTCCAGCTTACGTCACAAGGGTCTGGGAATACTTCACTCTTCACCCCACACCGTATCCATTACAATGGTCTGAAATTTTCATTTTGTCATGTATTAAATCCCTATGTTCTCTAGCAAAGAAGGTTTGTTTCCTCTTGCTGTCGGGCCTTTACCCTTTCCTGCATCTTAATTTGAGTTATTGGTAGAATTTTTCGCCCTTGATCAATTGTGATTTCATTGTGCGTACAATGGCATGCAGTAAATAATCCTTGTCTCTAGGACTGTACTGGCTCTCTCCCTAAATTGCATTCCCAGACGGAAATGCCTCATTTCTCTGAGTTGAGTCTATTTAGTCAATATAGGGTTGAAAAGGCTGGGAGGCTGGGATTTATGGATGTTCCTACCTACAATTCAGTAGTAAATTCCTCTAACACATTTACTAGACACTGCAAAGTTGAATTCTATTTTGCTGGTCCTTCTTACTTCAAATGTTGACAAAACAAGTTATTTCTTAGCTGACACTGAATTCCATTATGTCTAACTTTTGAGCATTCAAAACACAGATTTCTGGGGGATTTTGTATTCTTGTTCGATTCTTTTTGCTCAACTTTGCAGGTTTAGTATTTGCTTCATGTTGAAAGAGAGCAATGGAAAAATTGCTTTATCACAGATGGCTTTTTATGGTCTTAGCCCTTTTGCTAAAAACAAGATTCTAATCTCAGACCATCACAATCTAGTCACTCGGAAAACATTCCTCATGATTCTATCTCCAAACATGAGCTCATACTCATCCTTGTCAAAATCCCCCTCTACTCTGCAAGGAGACTCAAAACATCTTTAATCTTCCTTCTGACAAGACTCAAGAACCTCACCACAAAAATGATAGCAAGAGGGCAGAGCTGAGGAGGGTAGTCCTGGCCTGCAGGTTATCCACAGGGGTTTCGTTACTGAGAAGTCATAATGCAGACTGAGCAGACCATGCCAACATCATGATCCTGAAATTCTTGAAATGTGATGTTCTGGAAACAAGGTGAATCCATATATTCATTAGCTCTTCTCAAGGGTCTAAGAGAAAAAAATGATGTTATCAATCTAAATGATTTGGGGGACATTCTAAAAAGCATTTCCAGCACTCCCAAGATTGCTTGAGACACCTGATGCATACTCAAGGTTTTAGTTTTGTTTGTAGAGAGTAGTGATGCTCCTCTTGAACATCAGGCAAAAGGAGAGAAAACTGAGATCACTAATTTGGTGTAATGACCAAGGCTCAATTTAACTCAACAAACGTTAAGTGTCTTCCTTGATCAGGTATTATGCAGGATGGTAGAAATACAGAAATGCATAAGACAGGCCCTGTTCTCAAGGAGTACATAATCTATATGGGAAAATAGATGCATAAATAATTAAATATGATCTGGAGGTGAAACAATAGATGTATACACAGAATGATGTGGAAACATGTGGAAGGATGTTCAGCCCCAGGGAAGGATCTTGAAGGAGCAGGAAGAATCAAAATCATTATTTAAATTTGCTTCTGGTCAGTTTAAAATTCTTACCCAAAGAGGCCACAATAGTCTATACCTAATTAAACCATAAAAATGATACTTGGAAACCTAGAAGATAAACATTGTAGCAAAATTTTATGTAAGCCTTCAAATCATCAAAGCATAAAAACTGTGGTGGAGTGTGTGTGTGTGTGTGTGTGTGTGTGTGCCCACGCACATGTGCACAAACAGACATACTTGGTAAATGCACCCTTAGAGAATTGGTACTTTGCTGTACTTTTAAAACCTGGTTGACAAAGAATTAATTGAGTGAGAATTACAATCCACACATGTGTAATATACTAGATTCCTCACTGATTTAGAGATAATCAGCAATCTGCCTACACAGACAAGAATTCATAGTAAAAATCTACTCCCAGATGATTTCAGTTATACCTTCTTCATTTCAGAACATTTGCCTTTTAGGAGAAAGGGTAGTATGCCCTAGTCACACTGAAAATGATCACTTGGTTGGAGTTCTAGCTTCCCATTTTTAAATCCAACTTTTTTAAAATTAGTATAGTTATTTTTAAATTTTTTATTAACATATAATGTATTATTAGCCCCAGGGGTACAGGTCTGTGAATCAGCAGGTTTACACACTTTACAGCACTCACCATAGCATACACTTTCCCCAGTGTCCATAACCCAACCACCCTCTCCCCAACCCCTCCCTACCACCACCTTCAGTTTGTTTTGTGAGATTACGAGTCTCTTATGGTTTATCTCCCTCCCGATCCCATCTCTTTTCATCCATTCTTTTCCTACGCCCCAAACTCCCCACATTGCCTCTCAGCTTCCTCAAATCAGGGAGATCGTATGATAATTGCCTTTCTCTGTAAATCCTTAATGTAAGGAAATGATAATTGTCTTTCTCTGTAAATTCCTTAATGTAAGGAAAAATAACACTAGCTGAGCACCTGCTATGTGAAAAATGTAGATCCTTTAGCTATATTACATTTGTTTAATCTTTACAGCAATTTTCCAAGGAAGATATCGTTATTCTCCAGGTCCTACACCCTCCACACTATCCACATTTTACATGAAGAAATGCAGATTTGGGGAAATTAGGCACATGCCAAGTGTCCCATAAGTAGTTTTGATTTCTTCTAAATATGTAAATCTTGTTTCCTGAAGGACATCAAAAGTTCTCCAATGTAAGAAATATGTATTTTATTTCACCTATGCCTTTCTATAGTGCATCACAAAAACAATAGTCTGAACAAATAATAGATGTTTCTGGGTTTCCTCAACCTACCTGGCAGGTGGAAACTAAATTACAGGTTTATAGGTGCTTCACTTAGGCAACAGAAAGCCCTGTAGCCTAGGTTTTTCCAGAAATTGCTCCAATGTCAAATATTAAAGTATTTCATCACCAAATCACCACAAATCACCAAATCATGAAAAATCAGTCAAATGTAATACCCCCAAAGGAAACTAATAAAACTCTAATAACTGACTCCAGAGTAACAGAAATTTATGAATTGCCTGACAAAGAATTCAAAATAATAATCTTAAAGAAACAATAAAATGCAACAGGGTAAAAGTAAACAATTAAATGAAATCAGGAAAACAATTCATGAACAAAATGAGAAGTTCGATTAGAAACCAGAAACCACAAAAAAGAAGCAAACAAATCTTGGAATACAACAAAACTAAAAAATTCAATTGAGAGCTTCAATAGCAGATTGGCAAAGCAGAAAGAATCAGCAAATTCAAAAACAAGTGATTTAAAACTAGCTAGTTAGAAGAATAAGAAGAAGAAAAAAGTGAAGAAAAGAGAAGACAACCAATATGAGACACCATCAGGAGAGCTAACATTCGCATCATGAGCTAGAAAAAGAAGAACTAACAAAACCCCAAACCATCAAAAGGAAATAATAGAGATCACAGCAGAAATAAAGGTACAGAAACTTAAAAAAAAAAAAAAAAATAGAGCCTATCAGTAAAAGCAGGAGCTAGTTCTTTGAAAAGATCAACAAAATTGATAAACTTTCAGACAGACACATCAAAAATAAAAGGGGGGGAAACTCAAACAAAATCAGGAATAAAAAAGAAGAAATAACAACCAACACCACAGAAATGCAAAGGATTAAAAGAAAATATTATGAAAAATTATATGTCAACAAAGTGGGCAATCAAGAAGAAATGGATAAATTCCTAGAAACATACAACCTCCCATAACTGAATCAAGAAGAAATAGAAAATTTGGACAGCCTAATTACCAAGATTAAATTTAATCAGTAATCAAAAACTCCCAATAAACAGAAGTCCAGGACCAGAGGGCTTCACAGGTGAATTCTACCAAACATTTAACGATGAGTTAAATCCTATTCTTCTCAAATTATTCACAAAACAGAAGAGGAAGGAAATCTTTCAAATTCATTCCATGAGAGCATTACCCAGATACTAAAACCAGATAAGGAAACTGCCAAAAGAGAGAACTATAGGCCAATATCTCTGATGAATGTAGATGCAAAAATCCTCAACAAATATTACTGAAACAAATCCAACAGTGCATTAAAATAATCATTCACCACAATCAAGTGGGATTTATACCTGGAGGTTCAATATTTGCAAATCAATCAATATGATATATTACATCTACAAAAAGGTTAAAAACCATATGATTACTTCAATAGATACAGAAAAAGCTCTTGAAAAAGTATAACATCATTCATGATAAAAACTCTCAAGTAGGTTTCAGGAAACATACTTCAACATAATAAAGGACATAGTTGAAAAACCAACAGCTAACATCCTCCTTAATGGGGAAAAACTGAGAGCTTTTCCCCTAATACAGGAAAAAGCAAGGATATCCATTCTCACCACTCTTATCCAACTAAGTACTGGAAGTCTTAGCCATGGCAATCAGACAACAAAAAGAAATAAACAGCATCAAAATGGGTAAGGAGGAAACAAAACTTTCACTACTTGCAGATAACATGATACTGTATATGGAAAACCCTAAAGAACTCCACTAAAAAACCTACTAGAACTGATAAATGAATTCAAAAAAGTCACAGGATACAAAATCAATATATGGAAACCAGTTGGATTTCTATACATTAATAAGGAAGTTGGAGAAAGGGAAATTAAGAAAACATTGCCATTCACAATTGCACCAAAAAGAAAAATACCCAGGAACAAAGTTAACAAGAGGTGAAAGACCTGTACTCTAAGAGCTATAAAACAGTGGTGAAAGAAACCAAAGGTGACACAAACAAATGGAAAAATATTTCATGCTCATGGACTGGGAGAACAAATTTTGTTAAAATGTCCAAACTACCCAAAGCAATCTGCAAATTTAATGAAATCCCTATCAAAATACAGATGGCCTTTTGCACAGAACTAGAACAAATAGTTCTAAAGTTTATACGAACCACAAAATACCCTGAAAAGCCAGGGCAATCTCAAAAAAGAAGAAAACATGAGGTATTACAATCCCAGATACCAAGATATGTTACAAAGGTGTAGCAATCAAAATAGTATGTTTCTGGCACAAAAATAGACACATAGATCAACAGAACACAATGGAGGGCCCAGAAATAAGCCCATGGTTCTATGGTCAACTAATATATGACGGAGGGAAGAATACACAGTAGGAAAAAAACAGTCTCTTCAATAAATGGTATTGAGAAAACCCAACAGCAACATGCAAAAGAATGAAACTGGACCACTTTCTAATATACACACTAAAATAAACTCAAAGTGGATTAAAAACTTAATTGTGAGACTTGAAACCATAAAATTCCTAGAAGAGAACATAGACAGTAATTTCTTTGACATGGACCATAAAAACTTTTTCCTACATGTCTCTTCAGGCAAGGGAAACAAAGAGAAAATAAACTGTTGAGACTAAATCAAAATAAAAGGCTTCTGCACAGGAAAGGAAAACATCAACAAAACAAAAAGAAAACCAAATAAATGGAGGAGATATTTGTGAATGATATATACAATAAGAGCTTAATGTCCAAGTTTATTAACAAACTTATACAACTGAATACCAAAAAAAAAAAAAAAAGAAAATCTAATTTAAAAAATGGGCAGAGGACCTGAATAGACATTTTTCCATAGAAGACATACAAATGGCAAACAAACACACAAAAAATGTTCAAAATCACTGATTATTTGGGATATGGAAATCAAAACCACAGTGAGCTATCACCTCAGACTGTTTAGAATAGTTCAAATAAAAAACACAAGAAACAACAAATGTGACAAGGCAAGGATGGAGAAAAAGGAACGCTTATGCACTGTTGGTGGGAATGCAAACTGGCACAGCCACTGTGAAAGACAGTAGGGAGATTCCTCAAAAAATTAAAAATAAAATTACCATATGATCCAGTAATTCTACTACTAGGTATTTACCCAAAGAAAACAAAAACATTAATTCAAAAAGATATGTGCACCCATAGGTTTACTGCAGCATTCTTTACAATCGTCAAGGTATGGAAGTAACCCAGTGTCCATAGACACATGAATGGATAACAAAGATGTGGTATATATATGCAATGAAATAATAGCCATAAAAAGAATGACATCTTGCTATTTGCAAAACATGGATGCATCTGGAGGGCATAATGCTAAGTGAAATAAGTAAGTCAGAGAAAGACAAATACCATGTGATTTCACTCATATGTGGAATTTAAGAAACAAAACAAAGAAGAGACCAAAAAACCCCTAGACTCTTAAATATAGAGAAATGGTGGTTGCCAAAGTTTGGGAGATGGGGAGGTGAGGAAAATAATGAAGGGGATGAGCACTGAGTACAGAATTGTTGAGTTGCTGTATTGGTATACCTGAAACTAATATAATACACTATGTTAATTATACTGGAATTTTTAACTTATGAAAGTAAAAAAAAATTTAAGAGAAAAGTTTATAAAAATGTCTACATTAAGAAAAAAGAAAGATTTCAAATGAAAAATTTGCCCTTACAGCTCAAGAAACTAGAAAAATTAAAAAAAAATTAGCATAAAAGTTAGCAGAAAGAAGAAAATAACAAAGATTGTAGCAGAAATAAATGAAATAGGGACTAGAAAAACAATGGAAAAAAATCAATGAAACTAATGGTTGTCTTTTTGAAAAGATAAACAAAATTGATAAACCTTTAGCTAAACCTATGGAGAAAAAAAGAGAGAAGATTCAAGCAAATGAAATTATAGATGAAAAAAGAGACATGGCAACTGATACCACAGATAAACGAAGGACAATAAGAGACTACTATGAAATACTATACACCAATAAAAGGACAACCTAGGAGAAATGGAAAATTTTCCAGAAACATACAACCAACTAAGAATGAGTCATGAAAAAATAGAAAATATGAACAGACTAGTAATAAATAAGGAGACTGAATGAGTAATCAAAAACAACAAAAATAAGCCAAGGATTGAGTGGCTTCATGGGTAAATTTTCCAAACATTAAAAAAATAATAATAATTCCAGTCCTTCTCAAACTTTCCAAAAATTGAAGAGGAGGGAAAGATTTCAATCTCATTTTATGAGGCTAGTATCACCCTCATATAAAAGCCAGATAAGGATACTACATGAAAAGAAAATTACAGGCCAATATCTCTGAAGAATATAGTTAAAATATCCTCACCAAAATACTAGAAAACTGAATTTAACACCACAGTAAAAAGTGGTGATCAAGTGGTAATCAAGATAAGGATTATCTCAATAGATGCACAAAGAATTTCAAAAAATTTGACATTCTTTCACAATAACAACTTGCAACAAATTGAGTATAGAAGGAACATGCCTCAATGTAATATATGGTAAACTCACAGCTAATATCATACTCAATGATGAAAGGTTGAAAACTTTCAAGACAAGTGTGTCCACTCTCACCACTCCTATTCAGCATAGTACTGAAAGTCCTAGGCAGACAAATTAAGCAAGAAGAAGAAATTGAAAAATATCTAAATTGAAAAGAAAGAAGTAAAATTGTCTCTATTTGTAGATGACATAATTTTGTAGATAAGAAACGTTGAAGACTTCACCAAGAAACTGTTAGAATAAATGAATTTAGTAAAGTTACAGGATACAAAATCAATATACAAAAAAACAGATGCATTTGTATCTACTAACAGTAAAGAAAATAATCCCATTTATAATAGCATCAGGAATAAAATGCTTAGGAATAAATTAAATCAAGAAGTGAAAGATCTGCATGCTGAAAACTATAAGACACTAATTAAAATAATTGAAGAAGACATAAATAATTGAAAAAGTATCCCATGTTCTTGGAATGGAAGAATTAATATTGTAAAACTGTCTATATTACCCCCCAAATCTATGATTCAATGTTATCCTCTATCAAAATTCCAAAGCAATTTTTCACAGAAATTTTTTATCAAATTTGTATGGAACCATAAAATACCACAAATAGCCAAAGTAATCATAAGAAAACAGAACAAAAGCTGGAGGCATCACACTTACTGATTTCAGACCAAATTGCAAAGCTTGAGTATTCAAAATGGTATGGTACTGGTATAAAAACCGATGCATAAACCAATGGAACAGAACCCAAAACCCAGAAATAAAGCTACATACATATGGTCAGCTTAATCTATAACAAAGTTGCCATGAATACATAACAGAGAAAGGAGAGTCTCTTTAATAAATGGTGCTGGGAAAACCGGACATCCAAACACAAAAGAATGAAACTGGACACAATCTTACACTGTATGCAAAAACCAACATAAACTGGATTAAAGACTTAAATATAGGCCTGAAACCATAAAACTTCTAGAAGAAAACATGAGGGAAAAATTCCTTGATGTTGGTCTTGTCAATTTTTTTTTTTTTTTACTATGACACCAAAAGCACAAACAATAAAGAAAAAAAAATGTGGTACTGCATTACACTAAAATGTCTGCACAGCAAAAGAAATAATCCACAAAATGAAAACCCAACTTATGAAATGGGAAAAAATATTTGCACACCATATATCTGATAAGGGTTTAATATCCAAAATATATTTCAAAATTTACAAAACTCAGTAGCAAAACCAAACTGAACCAAACCAAAACAAACAAACAAAAAAACACCAACTAACTCAATTTTTAAAAATGGGTCAAAGAACTGAATAGACGTTTTCCCAAAGAATATATACAGATGGTCAAGAGGTACACAAAAAGGTGCTCAACATCACTAATCGTCAGGGTGGTACAAATCAAAACCACAATGAAATCTCACCTCACACCTATTAAAATGGCTACTATCAAAAGGACAAGAGATAGCAAGTGTTGTCAAGGGTGTAAAGAAAAGGGAATCCTTTCACATTGCTGGTGGAAATGTAAATTGCTACAGCCCTTATGGAAAACAGTATGGCAGTTTCTCAAAAAATTAAACACAGAATTACTGTACGATCCAGCAATCCCATTTCTGGGTAGATATCTGAAGAAAATGAAATTGGTATCTCAAAAGGAATCTGCACCCCTATATCCATTGCAGCATTATTCAGAATAGCCAGATTTGAAACAACCTAGGTGTCTCTCAACAATGGATGAATGGATAAAGAAAAATGTGACACACACACACACACACACACACACACACGCATGCATACCCTGGAATACTATATGATTTTACTTATATGTGGAGTCTAACAAGGTCAAACTCATGAAAGCAGGGAGTAGAACTGTACTTACCAGTAAGAAGGTGGGGGAGAGGGATTTGGAAGAGATTGGTCAATGTGTACAAACTTTCAGTAATATGAATAAGTTGTAGGGTCCTAATGTACAAGGTGACTATATTACATACTTGAAATTTGCTAAGAGAGTAGATTTTAAATGTTCTCATTACACCAAATAAATAAATAAATAAATAAATAAATAAAGGTAGCTAGGTGAGGTGATATATGTGTTAGTTTGTGGTAATTACTTCACAATGTATACATATATCAAAATATCATGTTGTTACCTACCTTAAATATATACATTTTTTTGCCAATTATATCTCAATAAAGATAGGGGGGAAAAGAGAGGATACAAGATGACTGGTCCAAGAGGATCACATATATCCAATAGAAGCTACAGAAAGGAAACCAAAAATATTCAAGGAATGAATTAATCACAGAAATAACCAAGGAAAATTTCCCAAGACTGATGAAATAGTCCTCTTCATGTTTAAGAACATTAAATCTAAATGTAAGATCCAGAATGAGGGGTAACAGTTTACCTGCAATAGATAGATTTTTTTTTAATTTAAAATATCTTATAGCTATTTTGGATACTCGAAAAAAATGAAACAATGCTTTCGAAGTTCAGAAGGAAAAACAATTTTGTAGGTAGCATTCTATATCAAGCCAAACCATCAATCAAGTTCAAGGGCAAAATAAAAGATATTTTACAGACGTGCTTTAACTTAGAAAGTTTAACTTTTATAAACACTTTCTGAAAAATGTATTGTGAGTATCCACTAAGGTGAAGCCTGAAAAAAAAAAATTCAAAGATACAGGATCCTAGAAACGGTATACTTAACTTAAAATACAATAAAAAGTAATCCCAGGCTGACATCTGTGCAGCAGGAGGGCCTAGAAAACCACTGGGGAATTCAACAAGTGGTTTGTTTTAAAAAGCTGAATGAGTTTAGGTATATGGTGAAGAAGGCATATGTTCATCCAGTCAACAAGAAAAAAGATGAAGGCAGTTATAAACTTTCAGTAAAGCAAATGCATGTTCCTAGAACATTGTATTCCAAATACGTATAATTTTTAAAAGAATCATTAAAATTTGGGAGTATCTTCCTTTGGCCCAAGTTTGGTGGTATATTACACATATTTTCCTAAAGGTTTAATAATATTAAGTATCCTATAATAAATGTTATAAATGCTATCAAATCTTGATATTTTATTTAATTAAAATGTAATATAAATGCTACAAAACCTTATTAATAAAAATGTGTCAGTATGGTTGACCAGGTTGGAGGTGGATGAAGGAAATACAGTATGAAGTGTTGAGGCACTTAATTTCTCACACAGATTAGAAATTAGAAAATTAATTTTAAAAATCAGGAGAAAGATCAAATTAAAAAGATAGTAGAAGTGAATTTCATCTTCATTTGTTTTTACTAAACTGTCAATAAATACAATTTAAAGTTGATCAATCAATGAACTGAAGTACAGCTCTTCCTTGGCTTAAAATGGGGTTACATCCCAATAAATTCATCATAAACTGAAAATCTCAAAAATGCATATACTACATCTTACTTACCAAACATCATAGTTTAGCCTAGACTACCTTAAACATACTCAGAATTCTTATACTGGCCTACATCATCAAACACAAAACATATTTAATAATAAAGTATTGAATATCCCATATAATTTATTGAATACTGTACTGAAAGGGAGACACAAAATGGCTGTATGGTACAAAATGGTTGTAAGTCTATCTATTGTTTACCCTGGTGGTCATGGCAAATGAGAAGCTGTGGCTCACTGCTGCTGTCCAGCATCATGAGAGAGCATCTTAACATATATCACTAGCCCAGGAAAAGATTAAAATTCAAAGTACAGCTTCTACTGAATGCATATTGCTTTCACACCATCATAAAGTATAAGAATCCTAAGTCAAGCCACATAAGTCGAGGACCATCTGTGTATGTTTATTATTTAGAATTATGCTTCCATAACATTAACAGAATTGGGTTGGGGGAATTTTGTTATTCATGCTACATCATTCTATACTAATATTTTAATTTTTATATACATGTACTACAATAGCAATAATATAATAGGAGTATGAGTTCACCACTGTCCTGATCCAAGGGACAATTTCTGTTCTATCTAAACCCCACTTAGCCCCCATCTTGATCAAGAGACAAGGTTTTCTCTTTAGATCACAAGGATTGTATTTTCCCTAGTCTGCATCCCCAAAGGCATACAGTGGCAAATTATGGTCAAGACAGGGTAAGAGACTGGACTGAATCTCCATGGCCCACACAAGTGTCGCTTTGACCCAGACATTCGTGGCCACAAGCAGCCAACCACTGGCTGTTGATGAAAACAATAAGACGGATAGCTGAGTAAGCCAATACGGGATTCCCTGGTGTTCTCCAGATGTCATGCCATCCCTCCTTCTCCAAATCATGCTGGAGGGTTTCTCATTCTTTGCTCTTCCCTCAGTCCTTCAAATGGCTTCCTACTTTCCCATTTCAGCCAGAATTTATAAAAATAGGGAAATTCATTCTGTTAGCCTGCTTCCATATCTTTCATCTAACTCTCATTTGACATTTTTATAAGCAGCTTTTTTTGCATTTTAAGATCTTAGTTGCTGCCTCTGAAGTGGTGACCCAAGTCCACAGATCTGAGCATTGGAGAAGGAAAAAAAAAAAAACCCTCCAGACACAAGTCAGAGATATTAATGAGTCTAGAGAGGGTGAGAAACATGTAGGAAACACACAGATACAATCCAACTATGACACGAACAACAAAGATAATGAGAGTAACAATATTGCACAGATTTTAAAATTAAGGATTCTCTGAGACAAAAAAAAGTCAGGAAAAACTTTGGAATGTCTGGAACCTCTGGAATGTCTCCACAAATCTGATATATATAATAAATACATTATTATTTTAAGGAAGTACATGTTTCATAAGTTTTATGATAAAATGGAAATGTCTTTGGGGTCCTCAGTCAGTTATAAGTGTCCAACTCTTAATTTCAGCTCAGGTCATGATCAGGCTCCACACTCAGTGCAGAGTTCTCTTGGGATTCTCTGCCTCTCTCTGTCCTTCCCCCAGCTCATGCTATCTCTCTCTTTCTCAAATAAATAAATAAAGTCTTTTCTAGAAATGGAAATTTGGGGTGGGGAGCAAGATGGCAGAGGAGTAGGAGACCTAAATTTCATCTGGTCCCAGGAATTCAGCTAGATAATTATCAAACCACTCTGAACACCTAAAAATTCAACAGGAGATCTAAGAAAAGAATAGCAGCAATTCTAGGAACAGAAAAACGACCACTTTTTGGAAGGGAGGAGGCACAGAGAAGTGAATCTGAGGCAATATATGGAAAGATAGACTGCGGGGGGAGCAGCCAGCTCCTGGCAAGTGGTAGAGCGCAGAGCACAAAATCAGAACTCTGCTTCACTGAGGAACATAACTCCAGAGGCTAAGCAGGGGAAAGAGCCCTCATAGGGACAGTGTGCTCTCAGGACCTGTGGGGTCACAAAAATCCAAGGGTATCTGCATGTGGCAGAGCTCCCAGGTATCAGAGTGGGGAAGCTGGCTGCAGAGACAGAGCCAAGCAGTGGGCTTTCAGCTCAGGGTTTACCTTAAACCATGATCTGAGGCACAGTCGCACCACTACTCTTTAAGCAGGGACCCCCACAAGTGGCATATCTGGAGAGAATCCCTCCTTCCTCCTCTGAGAGGAGGCATGGGAGTGTACTGCAGGAATCTGCTGGGTTTGGAGACTCCAAACGGGGCCGTGCATCAGAGATCAAAACATTCGGCCACAGGCTGGGTGAGCACAGAGTGTGGCCAGAGACCAGGGAGATAGGAGGGATTAACAGCTTTTCTCTGAGGGCACACTGAGGAATGGGGCCCCAAGCTCTCAGCTCCTCTGGCTGGAGATTAGGAGGCTGCTCTCTTCATTCCTGTCCTCCAAAGTGGTAAAAGTGTTCAGGAAACAAAAGCTCCTGAGACCAAAACTGCACAGATTACTTAGCCTGGCTTCTGGCAAAGGCAGTGCAATTCCGCCTTGGGCAAAGACATTTGAGAATCAGAGCAACAGGCCCCTTCCCCAGGAGATCAGCAAGAACATCCATCCAAGATCAAGTTTACTGATCATTGAGAACTGCCAAACACCAGTGCTAGGGGAATATAGCACATAAATTCATGGCTTTTTTCTTCATGATTCTTTAGTCTTTCAAAGTTAAATTTTTAAAATTTTCGTTATTTTTTTCCTTTTTCTATTTTTTGAACGTTTTCTTTTTCCTATTTTAAACTATTTTAACTATTTTATCTTATCAATACCTTTTTAAAAATCTTTTTTAATTTTCATTTTTATAGTCATACTCTATCCCTTCATGTTTTTAGCCTTATTGTTTATATACATATAAGTGTTTCTTTCTTTAAAATTTTGGGATACACTTCCTTCTAACAGACCAAAGTATACCCTAAATCTAGCATATGGCTTTGTTCTAGTCTCCAATCTGATCACATTCTCTTCTTTTTCTTTTTTTTTTGTTTTCATTTTTCAACCAAATTCTTATTAATTCCTTTTTTGAATCTTCTTAAATTTTCATCTTTATAATCATATTCCATTCCCTCATCATGTTTACCCTTATTTTTGTATATATATAATTTTTTCTTTCTTTAAAATTTGGGGAGGTAGTTTCTTCTAAGAGACCAGGATACAAATGACATGTCAGATAAAGGGCTAGTATCCAAAATCTATAAAGAACTTATCAAACTCAACACCCAAAGAACAAATAATCCACTCAAGAAATGGGCAGAAGACATGAAAAGACATTTCTGTAAAGAAGACACATGACTAACAAAAACATGAAAAAGTGCTCAATATCACTTGGCATCAGGGAAATACAAATCAAAACCACAGTGAGATACCACCTCATACCAGTCAGAACGGCTAAAATTGATAAGTCAGGAAACGACAGATGTTGGTGAGGATGCGAAGAAAGGGGAACCCTCCCATACTGTTGGTGGGAATGCAAGCTGGTGCAACCACTCTAGAAAACAGTATGGAGGTTCTTCAGAAAGTTGAAAATAGAGCTACCCTATGACCCAGCAATTGCATTACTGGGTATTCACCCCAAAGGTACAAATATGATCTGAAGGGGTACGTGCACACAAATGTTTATTGCAGCAATGTGCACAAAATCCAAACATGTAAAGAGCCTAGATATCTATCCATCAATAGATAAATGGATAAAGAAGTAGTGGTACATATGTACAATGGAATACTATGCAACCATCAAAAAAGGAAATCTTGCCATTTGCAATGACATGGATGGAACTAGAGGGTATTACACTAAGCGAAATAAGTCCATCACAGAAAGACAATTATCATATGATCTCACTGATATGAGGAATTTGATAAACAAGACAGAGGATCATAGGGGAAGGAAGGTAAAAATGAAACAAGAAGAAACCAGAGAGGGAGACAAACCATGAAAGACTCTTAATCTCAAGAAACAAACTGAGGGTTGCAGGAGGGGGTGCGTGGGAGGAATGGAGTGGCTGGGTGCTGGACATTGGGGAGGGTATGCATTATGGTGAGGAAAAAAAAATTTTTTTTTAATTAAAAAAATGGAAATTGGCTTGTGACTGGCTTGTGTCTGGAGGCCTTTGTACCTTGCCTACACAAAAGCTAAAAATAAATCTACTGGCAGTATGGATAAATAACTTGATTTTAAAAATACATTTAAACATGAGTATATTATCTTCTTCCTCTGTTACCTCTTCCCATTCCTTTCTGAACAATTCAATCCAAAAGCCCTGGGTGAGGAAAGAACTTGCAGTGGTCGAGTAGGGTTTTGGAACATTACCAGGGAAAGGAAAGCATTCTTATGTGGAGGGGAGGGGAAAGGGGATGGAGAGGATGGAGGGAAACAGTCCTAGATGACTTGCTGAAAACCAGGTGTGGCAACCAAGGCATTCACAAGAAATGGAGAAGGGTTGGTGGTCCAGCCCAGTGTGTAATTTCAGACTTGAGCAGGACAAGAAGGGCAGCAATGCTGGTTATCAGAGCTATAGCTGAGTGAGGAGATCATCCATGGACACATGTGGGGGTAGCCCAGCACAAAGCATCAGAGTCTGAGCTGGGTAGGGAGATCATCTGTATAGGAAACTGACCCAGATGGGGCATCAGAGTCTGATTTTGGGTGTGGGGGCATCTGTGAAGCCTAGAGCAGTAGCAGATATAGGCACAGGTGTCAAAGTCCAGAGATGATGGGGACAGTATCCATGGGGTTTGGGGAAGCAGTGGTGAGAGGAAATTGATTATATAGAGAGGAAAGTTGATCAAATACATACAAAAGTAAAGACAGTGATATCTGTAGCTACAAATACAGAAAGGGAGAAAACTAGAATCAAATTAGGTTGTTGGACTGGAATTGAAGAGATCAATGTGCACTCATAGCTAGATATTGAAACAAATATAAGTATAAATGTATACACACACACACACACACACACACACACACAATCACACAGAATCTCTCGTCTCTTTAGTGAGTAGGCCTGGAAGTAATGACACCCCAGAAGTAATGAACACATCTAATACCCAGCTTTCAATTTCTGACACTGTTTGGCACTAACAAGAAAGAAAGAAAAGAAAAGAAAACAAAGGAAATGGAACAAAACAAAATGAAATGAGGGTTCGTTAGAGAAATTGTTGATTCCAAGGCCAAAGCAAAGAAAATGTAAGAGCCTGGAACATCTTGTACCAGAATGCATGGAAGGGCTCAACGAATAATGGGGATGTGTCAAAAGGACAAAGAAGCAACCCTGAAAGGGCTTCCACTGGCGTAATGCAAGATAATTTGAGCATCATAATAATGATAGTAATAGATTATAACCCATTAACAAAACAGGAGTCTATGAGTCCTATACCCATACAAATGGATGGATAGATGGACGGAAGGAGAGAGAGAGAAGGAAGGAAGGAAGGAAGGAAGGAAGGAAGGGTTGGTTTGAAAAAGAACAGTGAATTTACCTTATCTCAAAATTTTTCTTCCAAAATACCTATTAATTACAGAGATAAAAAATAACTTCATAGTGGAGAAGTCTGATGGACATCACTTTAATCAAGTAGCTAAAGTAAACATCATCAGATACAGAATAAATTGAAATTCTGCACCACTTAATGGGATGCAATGAGAAAAACTCAGCATCACATCTGGGATATTGCTGGCAAGAGTCCATAGTCTGAGTCTAATCATGAGGCAACATCAGAAAAATGCAAATTGAGGAACACTTTACAAAATAACTGGCCTATTGTCTTCAGAGGTGTCAAGGTTATAAAAATCCAAGACAGGTTAAGGAACCATTCCAAATTGAAGGATATTTTAAATGAACATGACAAATAAATGCTATGGGAGAGTCTGGGTGTCATCATTTTGCTATAAAGGACATGAAAACTGGGGACACTGGGAGCATGTAAATGGACTGGGAGGAGTAGATCATGGTAATTAATGTACCAGCATTAATTCCCTGATCTGTGATTGGGATGACGTAGCACAGGGTACTCTACAAAATACACCATGTGTAATCTTGAGTGTTGCTCAGAATCACCTAGAAGATTTGTTAAAATACAGGTAGCTGAATTCCAGAGTTTCTGATTCAGGGGGTCTGGGATGGGGCTCAAGAATTTGCATCTCTAATGTATTATTAGGAGATACTGATGCTACTTTGAGAGCCACTGATAAAAGAGAATATCCTTGTTTTGGAAAAAACAAACTGAAGTATTCATAGGCAATGAGACTTACTATCAATGGTTCAGGACAAGAGCAGTTCTTTGTAATGTATTTGCAAGTTTTATTTAATTTTGAAATGTTTCAATGAACAAACAACCTCACCAATCCCAAAGCCATCAAATCAGAATTTAGGATGACTGGGCAGTGAGACAGCTGTGGTTGAGAAGCGCCCAGTACACTACTTCCTAATGGGTAGTGCAAAGTAAAGTAAACAAGATAGGAGAGGGGCCATTGAAGGCATTTAAGAGAACCAAGTGTTTTTAAGTTCTTAAAAACATTTGTTGACAAAACAAACAAAAACACCACACATTTGTTGACAACAAATATGCAAGTCACTCCATCTCTAAACACTAGAATAGGTGTGTCCTTTATTAAAAATTTGAGTCTTCAATGGCTATTTCCCTTCATATCTCCAAATTCCTCCTTGTCCATTTTACTCATACCTCAGGCTCTACATTAAAGAATTAGGAAACACATCTAATAAAAGAGCTGATCCCCCTCCAAAAAAATCATCTGATACCATGTTAAAAGGTTAGGCAAGAAAATAAAATCAATCAATTGGATTTAAGCCGTTGAATACTCTTCAATCCATACCTTTCCCAAAGGTTTGCAGGGTCCTCCACCTACCAGTTATGTGACCCTAGGCAAGTTTTCTGTCCTCTCTATAGCTCCATTTCCCCGTACATAAAATGAGAATAATAATAGCACCTATACCTCAATGGAGTATTATGAGGACTAAAAAAATGTAATGGACTTAGAATAAGCCTGGAATGTCGTAAGCCCTTGTTAACTGTCATAGGCTGTTGTTTCAAGTTTGGTAACATAAAATACTTTTTGGATTGGTAATGGCCATCCCAGCACGGATCACACTCCCCTTACCCCTTTATATGTGAAGCTAGAAAGCTTCTGGGCAGAAATTCTACAAATTTGCATAGAAACCTAGGAGTTTCCTTCGAAAGAAGATACAAAGATGCTGTTTTCAGACCATCTTTGGTGATTCTCACGGCTTTAACTCCTATCAGAGAGGCAGTAAATTGTGCTGGTGGGAGACTGGACTCCAGTGATGGAGTCTGGGGTCTGAGTTTCACCATGTACTGTCTCACCTTCAGCAAGTTACTTAACCTCTGTTTCCCTCTTTGTAAAATGGAAGAGATGATAATAATATCTACTTCATAAGATTGTTGGGAAGACAAAGGAGATAATTTATACCAAGCAACTGTCATAATTCTTAACATAAAATAAACACATAATAAAACTTCTGGGCACAAGGTGTGGCCTTCTGACAAGCTGTAGTCAGTGACATGATGTGTGTCACTTCTGCAGGGGAGGAAAAATATTTTTTCTGACCCTCTTATGTTCAATATTTGAAGACCGCAAGTTAAACTGACCAAAGATAGGCGCTGCATAGAAAAGAATTGAAAACCCAAAGAAGTAATTAGGCTTGAGAGCATATGTAACATTTTAACAAAGGCTGAGAGATTGTGGAAAAGTGACACGACAAAGAAAAAGATGTTTGGGCTTTTAGGGATGGAAAGTCGTGATAAGGTAAAGATATATGAAACGCTAACGGAATGTGAGGTATTTTTTTTTTTTTTCTAGTAAAGCTTTTATGCAGACTCAAGTTAGTACTTTCTCTGTTGATAAGAGTCATCTACAGTGATTAAAAGTTATTCTCTTTAGGAGTTGAAGAGAAAAGGATGGATACCTTCACATAGGGAAATGCATGCCTGCTTCCAGGCAGGAAGTAAGAGGGCACAGATTCCTCCTCTGTTTGCTATTCCTCAAGTGCCTTGAGCTCAAAATAATCCTCATGCCAAAGTAGTATATTTTGGAATAGCATATTCTGATCGCCTTCACTTCTAAGCTGAACCATTTAATTACCAGTACAAGATCCTCAAGAACACATTCCCTCCGACATGATGACCCACAAATTTCTAGACAACAGCTGCTAGGTGAGCTTGGGGCCATGAGGACTTACAGTAAAAGGTGAGCCACCTCTGTGACGTCCACGGGCACCCAGCCTGGGCAAGAATAGATATGAACCTTTATTATGTATGCCACTGAAATTTAGGAGTTGTTTCTTACCACAGTATAACCTACCCTACCAGACTGAAGGAAAGCCTATCTTGAAGGAGGAGGGAATTTGGATTGTTGACCTCGTCCTGGGTTGGGGGTAGGGACTGTTTCTGAGTGTGGTGGGTGGCTGAGACTGAAAACCGTGTTACAGATGTTGGAATAGTTATCCATTGCCATGTAACATATTATCTCAAAACTTACTGGCCCACATGCACGGACCTCCATGCCATCCTGTCAGTACTCAAAGCTGGATCTCCCACCTCTCCCAGCTCCCTTGCCCTTCCTCCTCCTGTCTATTGATACATACTCTCCAGCACATGAGGATTCCATAAGGTATCAGGTGCAAGTCAAGCTTCTGTGAAAGGGAAGACAAAATCAGCTGACTGTGTCTCAACACTTAGAAAAACACATGGATAAAAGACCCCCAGGAAACACAGACACCTGCAAAGGGGTGGGCGGGGAGCTGGAGCCAGCAGTGATTCACACCTGCAGCCTTGGTTGGTGCGGTGAACCAGCACATAAAATTGGAGTCTCCCACCGACTACCCTTTCTCTCACCTGACCATCTGCCCACTGATGTTTCAACTGCTTATTTCTCACTGCTTCCCAAAGGTGTTTTCAACATAGTCTTAACAACAATCATATAGACACATTATTTAAAAAATATATACAAGAAAGAGACCACTAGAGAATGTGTTGTCCAACTCCTCCATCTTCCCCTTGAGCTACATCTGGGCCACCAAACACCGTCCCAGCAAATCCTAACGTAAGTGGACAGGTCTAATAAGGGCCCTGATTTAATAGCCTAGAATTCAGAAACCAGAAAGATATGAAAATATATATATACATATAATGCAAAGAGCCACAAGTGATTTAATATTAACAGGCAAGTACCCCTCCTTCCCAAGGAGAAACATGACAGGTTAGTGGTCCCTCCTGTCCCCAATTCCATGCCCACATAATTGCTTCAGGAAAAACAGACCAGAAACTACTGGCATATTCTACTCCCCGATAGCCTGCCACCCCCACAGGCAGTGTTTCCAATCAGGGTGTGAGTGAATGGAGATGATAGAGTTCTTCCCTGGAGACACAGAGGTATCATTTGCAGAGAAATGGAACAGGGTGGAAAAGGGATGTGAAAAATCATCAAACTGCTCCCCAGGCATGGTCAACAAGATAAGTTAAAGCCATCATTTCAAGGTTAAGTTGGGAGACAAACACATACGATGCTATAAATACAGTGTCCCTTTGGGCACTATGGCATAGATCATAACAGGCCAAGGGCTAAATGGGGACACATGGTGGGTGCCCATCTCTGTCAAGCCTGATGGACTGACAGGCAGACAAATATGAATTGCAAGCCTCGCAGTCAGGCCCTGCCCTGGGTGAAATTTCATTAAAACGCACATCAAGGATCAAATGGTAGGGAATGAAGAGTAAAAACAAAACAAAACGAACAAACAAAAAAACCCGAGCAACAGCCAACCTGGGGGGTTGGTAAGAAGAAGGAAAGTTAGCATTATCCAGGAACCAATACTAGCTTCTCCCTGGCTGCCTGATGTTCAACAACTTGGCAGTCTCCTTCTGAGGGCCATGAGACCTCAAGTCATCCTGCTTCACAGTCTTGGGAGGGACTCGTGAGATAATGTCAACACCAAGAACCACCTCACTGCGTACGTGCCAGGCACTGCGCTAACTGCTAAGTGCCTATTCTCTCATTTCACAATCCTGGGGGTTGAATGAAGCAGGTATGATCCATCCCACTTCACTAACGCAGAAGCTGGAGGTCCGAAGAGTTTGTTCAGGTAAAGACAGCATTTGAATCCAGATATTTCCAACTCCAAAGCTTATGCTTTTATCCCTGATGCTGCTGCCTCAACTCTTGGACTATCACAAGCTACCTGGCTCTCCCCACCACCACCCTTCACAGCAGCTGGGCTAAGAGTAGCACACACAATCTGGCACTCCAACCCCATGCCCATTTGTCACTAATGAAGAATCATGGGTCTGCACCCCACTGATAATCCTGCTGAGAGCAGCGCTTCCAGGCAGCCTCTTCCAACCCATCCAAGGGCTGCAGGAACAACCAAGTGGACACACGTGGTTAGTATAATGTTCCAAGTGAAGGTGATGGCCAGAATGGGAGTACCCGTAAGAAAAGGATTCTCATCACTCCCTTGGTCCCATGTGTCGCCTCTCCATTCCTATAGCTACTTGCTTAGTTCAGGTGCTCCGTATCTCCTCTAGGCTACACTGGGCCACAGAGGTCTCCCAGCACACATCTGAGCATGCCTCCTTCCACTCAGAGTCCTTCAGGGGCTCCCCAATGCCCCCAGGATCAAGGAAATCCTCCTCAGCCAGAACCCTCCCAAAGGTCCTCATACCCCGTGGCCACCTGCAGAAGACCCTCTCAGTTTACAAGATTTGGCTCAAGCACACACTTGAGTTCTGAAGTTGAGATTAAAAGGAATAGGAGGGAAAATGTCAGCTCTGGATTGACTCGGCTCGGTATTATTTTACTTACTATAAACATTTCCATGATTTTAAGTCATGATGAAGTCAAGGGTAATAAATACATAAAGGGGGTGGGGGAGAGGATACTTCATGCTCTGCACCTTCCTGCTCTCATCTGTGTGGGACCCAGCATCCAGAACTCCTTACTGCCCTCACTGAGCCAGTTCGATTGCACCCGTGCCTTCCTGGAAGACAGGAACTTTCTCTTAGGTCACTGAATCTGTAGGGAGAATGCCACATCGGAATACCATTTGAAGAAAAAAATGAATAAACGATGGAATGACTGTGTCGCCTGAGAGATGTTCACTGTATGGCGAACTGACAGCTGTCAGCGTGGGCAAGGGCTCCCCAAGTCCGTGGGGGGAGTTCTCCAGAAAGAAACACTGTTGATAACTTAAATAAGAAGGTCTAGATTGGTGTTCCTCAAGATGTGATCTGTGAAATTGCTCAGGACACAGGGCGCATTTCTTCAGTAAGTATATACAGCACGAGTTTAAAAAAAGTCTTTGAGTACCAGGGGTTGTATGCAAGTGATGAACACTTGAAACTCCTATTGCACTATATGTTAACTAGCTGCAATTTCAGTAAAACCATGATGGGGGGGGCGGAGCGGGAGAAGGAAAAAAAAGTCTCAGACTTAAGAAATGTTACTACCAAAAACAATGTGCCAGTCTTTGCTGGATATTAACAAACCAACTCTAAAGAGACATTTTTGAGACAATTAGGGAAATTTCAACAACAATGGAGTGTGAGAGATTGTTAAAGATTATCATGTATTTTGTTAGGTGTGATAATGGTGTGGTTGTGCTAAAAAAAAAAAAAAAAAAGTCCATATTGGATATGGGTGAAATAATCTCTGAAAATTGCTTTAAAATACTCTAACTTAAAAAAATTGTGCAGGGAAAAAAATGGTATAGGCAGAGGCGGATGAAACAACATTAGGAAAATGTATTGCTAATTATTGGAGCTGAATGAATACATACGGGATTCTTTATTCTGCTTTTGTATGTACTTTCAAGAATTTCCACAGTAAAAAGTCTTTAAAAATAAATTTAAATAGGCTCCTAAATTTCAAAAAGAAAAAAAAAAATGTAGCCCATGAACTGTATGGGAAACACCTGGTGCTTGTTAAAATGAAGATTCCAGGCTGCTCTGACCAGTCAGGGGGAGGGCAGTGGCCTTGAAGCTTCCAGTTACAAGTGAACCCTATTCTTCCTCCAGATCTAGCAAACCTTGGTTCTGATGAGGGTTCCACTGAGGATGACCACATATCCGATTTGCCAGGAACCGGGTTGGATTGTATCTGGTGTCCCCCCTTCCCTCTCAGGAGTGTCCCAGTCGGGACAACAAAGCACACAGTCATCCTAGTTGGAGTGAGCCACGTTCACGCTCCACAGGCTGCCCTGAACTGCATGTGCTGAAAGCCCACTTGTCTGCCAAGGTCCAGCTCAAGCACCCCTAAGACCTTCTCTGAGGACTCCAAGTGAGAGAAGTCCTCCACCCTTTCAACCACAGACCCAAGCCAACAGAGAGTACACAGCGCTGGCCTCAAGTATATCCATCTACCGGGAAGGCTGCGAGAATTGTGACATAGTAAGGAACAGTGGATTGGTCTCTGTCCTGGTTCCTGGCTCAGAACTGCTAAATCCTTTGAAATTTCCTAAGCGATAGCGGTAAGAGTAGTGTCTTTATTACACATAATAAGCCGCTTTCAAACACCCCTGAGTTTATGCTAACGAGGGGTCTCCTGGCAGATGAGAGCAGTTTGCCAGAGGAACCAACTAAGGGATCAGAGGGCTGGACCTTTCAGTCCCAGCCCGGGGAAGTGGGAGGGAGTAGGGCTAGAGATGGAACCAATGGACCATGATGCAATTAACTGTGCCTCCATAATGGAACCTCGATAAAAACTCTAAACCACGGGGTTCAGAGAGCTTTCCAGGTTGGTGAGGTGCTGGAAAGGTGATATGCCCATACAGGGTCTGGCAGCTCCAACCGCCAAGCTCCCTGCCACACACCTCGCCTGATGCATCTCTTCCATCTGTCTGTTCCTGAATTGTATCCTTTTTAATAAACTGGTAATCGTAACTAAAGTGTTTCCCTGAGTTCTGGGAGCAGTGATAGCAAATTATCAAGCCCAAAAAGGGGAGTGTGGGGAACCTTCAATTTACAGCTAGTCGGTCAGATGTGCAGGAGGCCTGTTTCTCGAGATTGGCATCCGAAGTGGGGGCAGCCTTGTGGAACGGAGCCCTTAACCTGTGGGGTCTGTGCTAACTCCAGGTGGTGTCAGAACTGATTTGTAGGAAACCCAGTTGGTGTCCAGAGAGTTGGAAACTGATTGGTGTAGAGAAACCTCCCACACATTTGGTGTCAGAAGTATTGTGGGTAGAAAAACTGTTTTCTTTTAATGATCATCCCTAGTTTGCATGTCTTTAGCCTGGGGACTCCTTAAAGGCAAGGACTCTGTTTTTCTCTCTCCAATGCTGATAAGTGTTAATTTGATAAATGAATAAACAAACAAATGAAGCACCTCATGAGATATAACTGCGTTAACTTAAATACTGACTTACCATCATGATGAAATGTTAGGTAGCCTTAATTTAAGATGCCTAGTGCTAAATCTGGGTAAAAACAGGGGGAACATGTGACATAGCCTGTGGGGGAAAAGATCAAAATTCCACAAAGTATGTGTACTCTAACAGGAAAGATGTATATGTCTATTATTTTTTATGAGACCAAAAGGTAATATGCAAGAAAAAAAGTGAGCTTCTCACAACAGTATTTGTATTTTGTGTATTTACGTTTTTCCAAATATTCTTTTCTTTAAGATTTCATATATTTATTCGAGAGATAGAGCACTCACATTCGTATACAAGCAGGGGCGAGGGGCAGTGGGAGAAGCAGACTTCTGGCTGAGCAGGGAGCCTGACACAGGGCTTGATCCCAGGACCCTCGGATCAGGACCAGAGCCAAAGGCAGACACCCAACCACTGAGCCACCCAGGCATATTTGTTTGTTTGTTTGTTTCCTTTAAGGAAAGAAGAAAATGAGAAAAACAGCTTGGAATCTGTTTTGGTCTGGTGGGTGGTAAAGATCAGGACTCCAGCATCACAGGGCCCCTCCCAAGGCCCCTCCCAAGGCTCCCACCAACCCAACAGAGGAGAAAAAGCTTACAATGTTGCCTGTGGCACTGGGGGCAGGGCGGGGGAAGTGGAGACAAATCCTTTTCCACAGAACCCACAGGTTTCCCCTGGCTGAATTTAGTAAGACCTCTAACCCCTAAGACAGGGAGTCTTAGTAAACGTACATGTTCTTCATGCTACGCAGACCCTTGTGCACAGAGGTATTTAAAAGAACAAAGAGCTTAAACAGTCACTTGGTCTGTACTGAGAGTGTCCTGGGCTTTCCAATCATCCTGCGAGAAACCTGCTCCAGTATGAACAGGTAGCAATCTAATATACTGTGCAGCAAGCACCATTATTTTCTTCTCAATCTATTTTACCTGCCACATCTCTCAGGGGCAGATTGGAAAATATGTGGTAATTATATATTGATAGAACGTGGGAGCAGGTTATATACGGACCCATTGTATCTGGCTTCCTTATTAACCAGCTAAAATGTGCTCTGTGGGATCTTTTTTTGCTCTTTAAGGAATCTCTAGAGCTGAGCTATTATTTTGCTGTTTATGATTTTTTTTCCTTACTTGTAAAAATTGTCCGGCTTTACCACAACCTCCCATGTACCACGCCACGATGGGGCTTTGAAGCACAGCCCCGGTGTCATCGTCCCTGGCAAGGATCCCACCCGAAGCCGGCGACTTCCACACAAAGACACACCACAACTTCACTGGGCTGGCTTCCCAGTCCCTTGCAACACCTCATCAAGGAAGAGTTAGTCAGTATGAAAAATACTTATTAAGAAAAAGTCAATGAACCGTATTTGTGAGCCTTCCAAACAAATAAATTCTTTTTTTCTTTTCCTTTTTTTTTTTTTTTTTTTAAAGAGACAGAGTAAGCTATGGGTTTAAGAGTAGGTTTTCCTCACAAACACTAATGATAGTAGCCCTCAGTGAAACAGCCACAGAAAACAAGAAC
This sequence comes from Mustela nigripes, assembly GCF_022355385.1. Lineage (NCBI taxonomy): Eukaryota > Metazoa > Chordata > Mammalia > Carnivora > Mustelidae > Mustela > Mustela nigripes. Next base: position 93,330,386 of record NC_081559.1, read on the forward strand.
GGGCACCTCTGGGAAGCTTAATGGTCTTTACTTAGCTGATTTGTCTGGAATGGTTAAGCAAAGGGAGAGGGAGGAGAGAGGGGGGAGGCATGAGGGAGGAAGATGGAGGGGTAAGGAATGAGGAGGGCTGAGGTGGGGGGAGGCAGGGGGCTCTGGTTAAAGACATCTAAGTAAAAGGCAGGTGCAAAGCCAGTGGTAATCCACAATCACTTTGGGACTGCTGCCCAGGGGATCTAAATGGATGGTTGGTCACTCTGAGTGATCTAAATGGATCTCAAGTCGAGAAGAAATGTGAGAAGGCCATATAATCCACAGACGGAGCATGCAGCCAAGCTGTTCCAACCCTGTCGCTCAGCATGCGCTCACAGAGCATTTCCTGGGCACCCAGTCCCAGCGGGAGTCTCACTGTCCCCAGCTTCCCTGACCTCAGGCTCCCCTATGGAAAGGTGACAAGTTGGACTTCCACAGGCCTTGCTTCTCCGTACCCTTTCCAACCCAGAAAATAAAAAGTGGGGAGACAGTGGATCACTTATATCCCATCCAGCTGTGACTGTGTACATGAAAAGAATCCACCCCAGACTGTTGCTTTTTTTCTTAGCCTGGTCTCATCTGTCTGTCTTTTGTGCCAAAAGCTATCCTTGGGTGGTAGAGCCAGATAACCGTGCAGGGAACTGGCTTCTGTCAGGTGGACCCGGAAGGGGCACAAGGAAACAGAACTTGCCCTTGAAGGGGAGACTCTGCCAGTTTAAAAATTCAAGCCCCCAAATCATCATCTAACATTAAATACAACCTACCATCACTTCTTGTAGGAAAAAGGAAAAAAAAAAAAAAACCACAGCCGTGTAATTGTAGCAATAAAGTAATTAGGGAGGCGCACTCCCTCTAAAATGAAACCACCAATACCATAACTTCCAGTTAAATTTAATTACTACCTTATTTTCTTTACAATAGATGACCCAGTTTTTGGACAATATTCTCAGAAAGAGATTACGTGTGGGTGTAAAACTCTGCCCTATCTTTGAGAAGCAGAGAGACCATTCACTGAGCTCACCTAATCCATCCAGATATAAATGTGTGCAAGGCGAATGGATAAGATACAGCCCTCTGAAGAAACACGCTCCATTCTTACACAAAGGCCCAATAGGCATGCAGTCCAATGTTTATGCCTCTAACAAAAAGCAATCCCATGGAGACCTGAGAGCTGATTGTCGGGCTTGCTGACTAACTTCCAAAATGCAGCCTTGGCCATTTATATGAAGAGCCCATCACCGCCAGCATAGGCACACCCCGCTATGCCCCCGGTCCCCGGTCCCCGCATCCCCGGGCAAGGATGGGGCATTGGCATAGAACAGATCTATGTTTTGGCTGCTGTGCAGATTCTCATGACCTACAAAGTCCCTGATCTGGCAGGAAAGCAGAGAGGGTGGGTCCACTGATGCTTTGGCTTGTCCTTTCCATTCACCAAAGTTGTCCCAGGCTGAGCTGAGCATGATGCATAGTGACATGTGTATGACCATAAATGGTGACATGCGCCGTGAATGGGTAACAGAGGCGTCCAGAGCATCCCAATCCCCGGCAGCCAGAACATCCCCAAAGACAAGATCAAATGTGTATGTCTTCTTTCATTATTTCCCATAATGAAAAGTGAGGGGGAGGGGATAAACTCCTACCCTCAAGGAGCTCCGAGACTAGGAGGGAAATAAATATGTAAACAGGCAATTATAAAAGTGTAATTAATTCTACAGCAGGAGGAAAAAGCAACAGGGAGAAGAGGCAGAGAAGGAGAGTCAGGATGGCTTCCTGGAGCTCAGGACCTTGAAGCCTGGATCTGACATACAAGAAAACTGGAGCCATACAGGGTGTGGGATAGGATGGGAGAAATTAGATTCCCCATGCAGGTGGACTGGCCTGCTGGCAGAGAGGGAGGATGGTGGCTGAGGAAAGCAAGGGCTTCCATAGGGCCCATCTTGGAGCAGGAAGCGATGAGGGAAAACAGAGGAGCCCGCTGATAAGCCCAGGCCAGTGGCTATACATTGTGGTATTTGCACCTGATCCTGCCGATCTCAAGCGACACGGAAAGGGTTTAGGGAGGCCAGTGCCAAGTCCACATTTGTGTTTAAGAATAACCACACTGACAAAAATATAAAAGCGTGGCACTCAAACAAAATACGAAAACAAAAACAGAAAGGCGGGGGTTGATGAGACAATGGTGAATGTTTGACAGTGGTTGAAGTGAGGAGATACGGACGGACGTGAGGGTTCCTTATACTCTTCTCCCTCATTTCATCTAGATTTGAAATTTTCCAGAATGGAAATATTTTTTAAACTAACATGAATCTTTTAAAAATCAAAAGCGTGTCTATTCTTGCGAATTTTTTTAAAAAAATGTTATATATCCTAACTCATTAGCCAAAAATAAATGGGAGTATGTTTGTGTATTTTTTTCTACATTTTAAAAATACCACAGCTCTGCAGGGTGCTGAACAGATTGGAGAGAAGGGAAGAGGGGACAGGAGGCCATTAGGGGGCTGTGTGGGGACCCAGTGCGAGATGGTGGTGGTCTGCACCAACACAGGGGCAGGGAGGATGAAGGGCAGGATTTCAAATGTTCAGGAGGTACAATGGCCAGACCCTGGCGACTGACTAGACATGAATGAATCATGCATTCAGTCACTCTCTCTGCAAAGATTTAGGGCCACCTGCTCTGCCCACAGACTGCAGGAAAATGAACAGGCAGGTCTGACATGAGGCCAGACATCAGCACGGTTCTCAATGACAGAAGTAAGATGAAATAAGCCAAAAGGACAAAAACAGTTTTTGGAAAAGTGAAAAAGTAAAAGCCGTAAGTAAACATTACCTTAAAACATGCTAACGTGAATACCAGCAAAATTGAAAAATGCTGGGAAATAAATTTGAAGCGTTTAACCACACGAACTTAAAATGTGAGAACGATAAAAGACAGCCAAGATAAACCGTAAGATTACATCATAAAAGAATAGTGCTACAATCAAAACTGCAGCTAAAAAAGCAAAAGGGTAAATAATATCAGCTAATGGAATATATTAAAAAGATTAAAGAGTGAAATAAAATTACTGGGGATGCAGACATTTTGCTAAAAGTACATTCTAAGCAAAGGGTAATGGGAGAAGCACAGGTTGTGATGTGGTCACCTGCTACCCAGACCACCTGCTTAACCTCAGCCGTAATGCCAGAGCTGCCCTGAAGGACTCTGAGCCCAGCCATACCAAGTCCTCGCCATTCTCCATATCTGCCATGTTTTCCTTAAAGGACACTGCTGGGAGGGGAGGTAAGAATTACAATGCACTATCCACAGAAAAGGCTCGTAAAAATCCTCTCTGCACATCCGCCTTTCTCTTCAAAGCTTCCCAGTGCCAAAAATCTCTACTTTCACGCCCTCCCTGGTCTGCTACCCATTCCCAAGGCTTCCTGCCTTCTCTGCCTTCTCTTGCTTCAGCTGACAGACTCTCCTTGCCACAGCCACCCCCTGGGGAAGAGCGGTCCCACTTGAGCCTCTGAGCACTCCTCTTGCCAGAAAGTGCCTTTTAGAACAGAGTGAATGGAAATCTCCCCCTGGTTACATCTACACATGAGCCAGGCTTCCCTGAAAACTGGACTCTTCCTAAGTGTTCTGGGGTCTAGTCATGGGCCTGGCACACAGATAGTGTTCAGTTAACCTCTGTTGAAGGCAAAGAACTGAAAAGAAAGATCAGTAGTCTTCCAGCTAAAGTAGACTGGGCTCCATTACCGAACAAGGATAAATTCCATAGCAGAGGGTCCTGGCCCCATGGAGGCTTCTTAACAATGTGTATCTCAGGAGACAGCCCTGGGCTCCTGCCTTTCATGTGGGCATTGTCAGCTCTTCCTAAACGGCTTAGCAGAGATCCCCTCACACAGGGTCCATGGCCACAATGTGAGGAAGGAACGCTGCTGCACGACCTCAAGGAGAGATGGCTTCCGGGCACGTGACTGGGAAGACTTTGTGGAGGAAGGGGTCAGAGCCTAGGCTCTGAAGATGGAGAGGCTGCATGGATGGAGGGAGAACAGGACAGGATTTCTAGAAAGGGAACAGGACATGAGTTACCATACAGAGTCGATTTCAGCCCCCCACCACAAAGACTGTCCTTCCCCCAGGGTCCCCAGCACAAAGTCAGCCACAGAGTCCTGCAGGCAGCATTTCCATCCCCTATGAAGCAAGTTCTCCAAATTCCACCAGGGTCACTGATCGCATGGCCAGATCACATCTCTATGATGCAGAGACCTGCCACTAGGCGTTCCACACCCCCTCTAGCAGGAGCCACCCCGGGCAGCCACTGCATTTACATTTTGGACAGCCTTAAGTGTGAGAAGCTATCATGCTCTATTCTCTGAGTGAACATAACAATTCCAGCTGCCTCTTCCATAAGGCCTTCCCTGTGAAGTTTCAATAGCCAGTGACAGCTCCCAGCATTATCCTCCTCAACACCGATTTGCCTAACCTCCTGTACTCCCCAGTTCTCAGCTCTCCCAGCCATTTGGATTACGTAAATCGTGACACCTTCTTAATGACTACCAGGACAATTGCTGGCTTTCTATTTTTTCAGTTCCAGAAAGAGCAAGAACCTCCGCTGTCTCAACTTTAGGGAACCCTTAGCGAGAGGTTCACCAGCTGCCCAGCCTTGCATTCATCTGTTGCTCCCCTGGAATTCTTCCTGCCTGTTCCAGCTGGGACTCGGATAGCACAGACCTCAGCACAGTGAATGTGGGAGAGCCCTGCTACAGACAACGTGTGTGTCCCCCTCTAACTCATATATTGATATCCTAACCCATAATCCTACGATGTTTGGAAGTGGGGTCTTGGAGAAGTGATTAGGTCGTGAGAGCGGAGCCCCCATACAAGAGATTAGCTTCCTTATAAAAGAGACCCCAGAGACCTCCCATGTCCCTTCCACCACGGACAACACATAAAGAAGACAGCCATCTATAAACTAGAATGCAGGCCTTCCTCACCAGATACTAAATCTGCCGGCACCTCGACTGTGGGACTTCCCATCCTTCAGAACAGTGACACATAAATCTGTGCTGTCCACACACCATTCAATCTATGATATTCCGGGGTGGGGGGGGGGCAGCCCAAACAGAGGAAGACAAGGCTCCAATGCAGAATTTATTAGGAAATGCCAAGGAACCAGTTTCATGACTCTTGAGCTCCCCACCCAGGGGCCTTTATCTGCTTTGGGAAGATAAAATTTTGAGAGAAGGGGGGTGGGGGGAGTCTGTGAAGTGAGTATTTTCAAGAGAACTATTAAGATACTTTGAGTCCCACTCTACGCTGCATGTGAAGGGAACAGAAAGTGCTTTCTGCCACCTCAAGCCTGGGAAGGGAGCTTCCACGGGGCCACACAAGGACAGTGAAGACTGTCCCAGGCCTCGGGGTACACTGTGTGCTGCACAGAACTCTGGGCAGCATGTGGCAGTGGCAGACAGCATACAGCTGGGACCGGCCTGCACCCCCAGGGTTCACACAAACGGGACGTGGACCACAAGGGAAAGCCAGGCTGGGTCCCTCTTAAAGCCTGGGAGAGGGTGAGCCCTCCAAGAGCAAGATGAAATGTGGAGAAACATCACAAAACCAGAATGAGAGCAGCACAAAAGGGGAGAAGTGACATAGTCTGTATCAGGTGAGCTGTAGTGGGGCTTTCTGGAGAAGGCATTCCCAGGCAACTCCCTAGAGCACCCGTGAGAAGAGTCAGCTAAGAATACCTGCCAGGCCTGGGACTGTGGCACACACAGCAGTTCAAGGAAGAGCTCTCCTGCCCTTCCTCCCCTCCCCTGCCCTTCCTGGCACACCTGAGGTCAGTGACAGCAGTTAGAAGATACAGACAGAAGAGCAGACAAAAGAAGGAGGCTTTGCCTCTGCTCTGGCAAGGGCTCAGCCACAGTGAGAGTCCGGCTGTGGGAAGCACACATTCCCATATTAATTAAATTCAGAGATTTGATTAATTTGGGGGTCTAGATAGCCCTAATTTCTGGAATGTGTTTGCAACTAACATAACCATTGGATTGTCTGCTGCCTGAGAGTGAGCTGAGAAGCCAGCAACCTGTCCAAATGTTCATCAGAGGCAAGGGAGATTCATCCCCCTGCCCCTACCCGATAAAGTTTAAAGGGGCAATGAGGGACAAAATGAAGCTACTTTGGATTATGCCCGGAAGTCACCTTTGTTTGACACATAATAAAAGCCATGTATCCTTGTTGCTATCAACATAGTTGAGAAGTAATTCTTTAAACATTTTTTTCAGGTTGTAATCTTTGAGCCACAGATTTTTTTTATGTCTAGAAATTATCCTAAGAAAGCCATCCTAACTACAGACAACTAGACGCAACTCATCATCATCTCTGCGGTAGACAGTGAAGTTCAATCCACCCAACACCAGTTCCGGGCCTCTCCCGTTCGCCTGTTTGCCGGCCCTTCGGTAAAGGCATAAAAGCTAAACGTTCATCTTCGCAGTCCCCCTATAGCTAGGAGCGGTCGGCGACACAGTGCAGGCCGGCGAAACACGGCCAAACGTCTACAGGTGCTGTCTTTTGCCTTCCACCTTCTCCCCACAGTAAATGCAGTGGAAATGGCTAGAACTGCAGCCATTTAACCATTATTAGGTCTTAAACAAGTGGTCAAGGGAATTGCTGAGAATCCAGCACTGACTCCATGAGCCACTGAACCTGGCAATTATCCCCTCTCTAAAGACCTCATGCTAGGTGAGACAAATAAACACCCATTCATTTAAGACACTGTGGTTGGACTTTCTGTCACTTTAAACTAAATGCAACCCTAACTTGTAGAACGCGCACAAACGCATAGGACACATCCAAGCCTACTAAAATATACATATACATATGCATGTACATATATATTTATGTATATTATACATATTATATATAAATGAGAGATACACCAAAACATATGCATGCTGGCATTACCCATCATTTTTATTTTCTTCTTTTTCTCCTGTTGATATTTTAAATTTTTTCTGCACCAAAGATGTATTGTTTTTGCAATAAGACAAAAACATTTATGAAAACCACTTTTTAATAGTGAAGCCCTAACTATGCTCGCTGAAATTTAGACACGTTCCTTGGTCCTCGAGGGCTTTGTCTGTGTTCTTTGTTCTACAGCTGGCCCAGCACACACCCACTCTAAACCACTTCTATGAAGATGGAATGCCAAAGAGACCAGACAAAATTCTCCCAAGCGAAACGGAGCACGAAGTGATAAGGAACAGATTTATCACACATGAAAAGGCAGGTGTTTATCATATTTGGGGTAAATCTGCAAAGCCTAGAGACTAACAGGATCGCAGGAGAAAAGAGAACAAATCAAGGATGGCTGAGTGTTGGGACCCCAGGTACTCAATAGTAAGTGGGAGGCAAGGTATCAGAGGTGGGGAAACCAGTTATGAAGCTACTGAACCACTGAGGCAAGAGAGAAGAGCCTTGAACTTGGAGAATTCAAGGAACGGTTATAAGAGATTAGCTGACACAGAATGAAAGGACGTCATGGCTCACTGTGGGGACTTCTGAGTAAGAAACAGGAGTAAAAAAAAATGCTCAGTGTGGTACCTGAGAAAGTGAGGTATTTCCTCTAATAAAATCCTTGTAAACCTAATCCTTCCTTAGGGTCTACTTCTTTATCCTAGACTAGAACAGGCTTTTTGGGGTTGTTACATAATTAAAAAAAATTTTTTTTCTAACTGTATTGAGATATCTGACATGTACACCGTGTTAAGATGTACATTGCAATTACTTGATATCCTTCTACGTTAGAAAGGTTTACCCCAGTAAGTTTTTTAATACATCCTTCACCTCACATAATTACTATTTTATTGTGGTGGTGGTTTGATAAAATCTAACTTTTACTCTCATACCAACTTTCAGGTATACAGTATAGTACGGGTTAACCGTAGTTGCCTGTTGCACATTAGATCCCTGAAATATGTTCATCCTAGTTTGTACCTTTTGACCAACATCTCCCAGTGACCCCCCACCCTCCAGTCCCTGACAACCATCAACCTACTCTCTGTTTCTATGAGATCAACATTTTTAGATTTTACATATATGTGGGATCATAAAGTTTTTCTTTTTCCTTGTCTTATTTCACTGTGCATAATATCCTCAAGGTCTATTCCCATTATCACAAATGACAGGGATTTCCTTCTTTTTTGTGGCCAAATAATATTCCATTGTGTGTATATGTGTATATCACATTTCAGATATATAAATGTATATGTGTGCATATATACATATATATCTCATTTTCTTTTTTTATTCCTTTTTTCTTTTAATCTCTCGTGTTCTTTATCCACTCCTCTGTCAATAGGCAATTGTTTCCACGTCTTGGCTATTGTGAATAATGATGCACTGAACATGAACATGGGAGAACAGATATCTCTTCTCGATTTTCCTTTGGATGTACATTCAGAATTGGGATTGTGAGACCAAACTATAGCTCTGTTTTTATTTTTTGAGGAACCTCCGTACTGTTTTCCATAGTGGCTACACCAATTTACATTCCCACCAATAGTGTGCAAGGGTTTCCTTCTGTCAACATCCTCAGAATAATTTATCTCTTGTTAGAATAGCCATTCTAACAGGCATGAGGTGACAGTTCATTGTGGGTTTGATTTGCATTTCCCTGATGATGAGTGACATTGAGCACCTTTTGTTTGCTATTAAATTGTATGAGTTCTTTATATATTTGCGATATTAACCCCTTATCAGATATATGGTTTGTGAATATCCTCTCCCACACCCATCGGTGCCTTTTCATTTTGCTGATTGCTCCCTGTGCTATGCTACTGCATTTGCTATAGTCTCTACTGATTTTTGCTTTGGTTGCTTATGCTTTTGCTATTACACGTACACAAAAGAATCATTGCCCAAGGACAATGTTACAAAGCTTTTTCCCTATGTATTCTTCAAGGAGTTACACAAGTTTCAGGTCTTATATTTAAGTCCTTGACCCATTTTGAGTTAATATTTATGGGTGACATAAGACAAAGGCCTAATTTCATTCTTTTGAATGTTAATATTCAGCTTCACACACATTTATTGAAAAGACTATCATTCCCCCATTGAGTACTTTTGGCTCCTTCTTGTCCTGGATTAGATGACCAGATATGTGTGGCTCTATTTCTAGACTCTCGATTCTTTCCTTCAGTCTCTGTTTTTATGTCAGCACCTTACTGTGTTGATTCCTACAGCTTTGTAATATAGATTGGAATCAGGAAGTGTGATACCTCCCACTTTCTTCTTTCTCAAGATTGCTTTGGCTCTTCAGATTCTTCTGTGTTCCATATAAATTTTGGGATCATTTTTCTATTTATTAGAAAAATGCTATTGGAAATTTCATAGAGATTTCACAGATTCTATAGATGGTTTTGGATAGTATGAGCATTTTATTATTAAGTCTTTCAAACTGTGAATCTGGAATAACCTTCCCTTTATTTTTGTCTTCAATTTCTTTCATCAATGTCTTATAGTTTTCATGATACAGATCATTTACTTCCTTGGTCATTTTATTCCTAAGGATTTTATTGTTTTTGATCTATTATAAACGGGATTTTTAGTTTCTTTTTCAGACAGTTCATTATTAGTGTATAGAAATCCTACTGATTTTTGTATGTTGATTTTCTATCCTAAAACGTTTCCGATGGGCACGTGGCATCTCTGGGTCTAGATAAGTCTGCTGTGTTGTCGGTTAGGGTCACTAGGATCCACAACACTGACAAACATGTGTTGTTTGGCACGTGGTGTGGGGGTCCACAGTGGCTACAATAGCTACTGGGACCTTGTCAGTGCCTCCAGGTCCGGCAAGTAGGGACCAGGGCTGGCAGAGACAGTGGCTGTGCATGCTAATGTATGCACACTCACCTGTGGGAGCCAGCTGCAGGTGCCTACCTAATGTCAAGGGTCAGAAACACACACACATCATGGTCAGGGCCATGGCCAGCAGCAAGGACTGGGGTCCACTGTGGGCACACTAGCAGCTGCGAGGACCCTGTCTGTCAGCATGTACTCCTGTGGCTAGAGGTTCTCACCATGGGCATGGGCACAGCAATGAAGGGTGGTGACGAAGATCAGGCCAGCTGTGCACAGGTGTACAGCTAAAAGAGGTTAGCTGCAGGGGAACCCAGTAGGGCAGGCCAGTGACAGGAGTCAGGATCTGTTTTAGGCTGACAAGGAGCTGGGTGGCACTGGCTCTGCTCCTATGGCTGTCCGGTTCCACCGCAGGCACACAGCAATGGAAACCAGTACCAGGAGTTAGACAGGAGGTATGCAAGTGCACAGCTGAGGCGACTAGCTACAGGTAAGCCCCACAGTGCAGGCCAGTAACAGGAGATGGGGCTGCATCTGGGCACGCACCTGCTACCGGGGCCTCGGCTGTCAGCATGCTTTCTTGGCTGCATGGTCTCGTCACAGGCTCACACACAACAATAAAGGCAGTCCAGCCTGTAGCATGCAGGTGCAGAGCTGGAGGTGTAGCCCCAAGGACACACACACAGACAGGTCAGCCATGGGGGTCTAGGCTGTCATTGTCCACATGGGCAACACAGAGGCTAAAGCTGACTGCTGGTACAGATGCCAGGCTCTGGAGGACGGGAGGCTGGGGGGAGAGGTAGAGAACTGGAAGGGACTCAGCAGCTGACTTTAGCAAACACAAATACCTGTGGGGTGGAAGCCAGTAAATCTGCAGGGAATCTGTTGGTTTCTTTAGTAGTGAAAGCTGTTGGGGTCCTCTACAGAGCAGGTCACTGGGCACCACCGTCTCTCGGGCTGTGGGGCTGATATTGGCAGCCTTAGCTCCTTTTCCTTGTTCCCAGCTGTCTCTACACATCTCAGGTCTGCTGATTTCTGCGTGGAATGAAACCAAAGTGAATCCCGTGGCCAGTGCCCTAGAAGCCTGGGGAAGCTGGTCACACACCCTGCTCTCCCTTTTCCAGCGAGGGGAGTTATTTCTGGGTGGGGATTCTCTCATGGCACGGAGTGGATTCTGCCCCGGGGGGTTAAGATGGTGCAGGCAAAATGAGGCTATTCTTCCTTCCCTTTCTGTTTGGTTCTTCTCAAGTGTTTTGTTCTCAAGTGTTGTGCTGCTGGTTTCCTAAGTGGACTGCAGAGTGTGCACAGGCTATTTCTGTTCATGGATAGCAGTCTAATTGTGGAACTTTGTGAACGGGTGGAGGACGGGGTCTCCTACTCCACCATCTTGGCGACATCACCTCCCTCACAGAGGCTTTTTGAAGGAGGGAATCATATTATACCCCAGCCCCTGTTACACAACAAATGTTCAGTAAATTAATAAACACAGAATGAGGGAATGCATCAATGAAAACAGAAATTCCTACAGGTTTTTTTCAGGGCAATAAAAAAGAAGAGCAAAGAAATCACAACAACTTCTCCACCCAGGCATCTGGCTGGCTCGGTTGGTAAAGCGTGCAACTCTTAATCTCAGGGTCGGGAGTTCAAGCCCCAGCTTGGGCATGGAGCCTACTCAAAATAAATAAATAAATAAATAAATAACTATAAAAACAACTTCTCTTCCTACCCGTGCCTTGAATCACTCCAACTTCTTCCCCTATTTATCTGAATACTTCATTTTTCAATGGGCTGCTCTGCGGGTGAAAAAAAACACAACCCTGACTTTGATTCTGCACCCTTCGTATTGCTCTACCAACTCTCCTTGGGACTCAGTGGCTTGCAAAGCTCTTCCGTAACAAATCAGTCCCCGAGTGCCCCTGAGAGAAGTCCCCATTGTCAGACTGGCAGATGGGATGGTTTCTCCGATTTGACAGACGGACCAAGCCCAGACACCACTGCTTAGGCTCAGCATCTGTTGCATCAAAGCCCCCAGAGGACTGAGCCCTCCTCCTGTGTGCTTGACCAACAATTTCAGCACCTTTTTCTTATGTCAAAAGCCAGACTGAATCTTCCAGAGCAGTTCCAGATTTGGCAGATTTATACTCAGCATGCCCAGATCCAGGAACTCATTATGACACAGAAGGTCGTTTGTTCAGTAAAACCACAAAAGCATAAAGGAAAAGAGAAACCAACGGCCACACGGCAACAAAGTATATAAAACAGCAGGAACCATACAGACTCCAGTCCCATTAGGAAAATAGGAGGTGATTAAGGGGGAAAACAAACAGCTTTAATGCTCTCGCGTGGAAAGATTGCAGCCTTTCCCTGAGTCATCATTTATGAAAACAGACTCACTTATTTCTAGCAAGCTATGCTAAAAATGTATACCTACGAAAGGTCTGGGCTTCTTTCTCAGTTGTTTAGACTCTCATATTAGTTCAGTCCAGGTCAGTGGTTCTCCTCTTGGGCAGCCTGGGTGGTTTCACTGAAGAAAAAGTGCATGACCCAGATCACTGTGTTGTCTGAAGCCAGTCTTCCCTCCAAGTCTCACTGGCTGCCCCCATCAGGCATGGACAAGCAACTCTTCCCCAATTTGGAAAAGCAACACCAAATCTTTATGGTTTAACTATAATGAGTCATCGTGCATCAATATCACTTTTTTACTTATGTTATGTTATGAGCTGAATCGTGTCCCTCCCATAGTTTATATGATGAAATGTGACTCACTCAGAATGTGACTTCATTTGCAGACGGTGTCTTTAAAGAGCTAATTAGGTTGAACACAGACTCACCAAGGCGGGCCATATCCCAATATGACTGATGTCTCTATGAGAAGAGGCAATCTGAATGAGACACAGCAGAGAAAAGACAACATGATGGCACCAGGACAGACTATGGCCATTTCTAAGCCAAAAAAAGAGGCCTCAGAAGGGAACAGCCCTGCAGACACCTTGCTCACAGATTTCTAACCTCCGTGACTGTGAGACTATAAAATTACATCCTGTAAACACACAGTCTGGTGTAGTGTTTTTGCAGCCCTGACAGCCTAAGACCTGCCCCATTTCCTCTAACTGACGTCACAAAGCCAACAGACGTAAGCTCCAGGAAAGCAAAAATTTTTGTAGGTCTGGACTCCTGCCATATTCCCAGCATCTCAAATAATGCCTAGTAGAGAACAGGCACTCGATGAATACTTGCTAAAGAATGAAGACTTACACAACTTCATTTTGAACTATTCAAAACGAGTAGGAGGGAACATCCCTCCTACTCCGCTCAAGTCAGATCCTGGTTATGCTGTTGAAAAAAACGATTCAGAGAATCCAAACTACCAGTAAATGCACCATGTCCATTTTTGCCCAGCGGATGTCCAGTCCAGTCAGATGTGCACATGTTCTCTGCACCTGCTCTCTCTTGGAGATACAGCTGCTGGCAACAGATTCCGACCCTTTAGAGACGGAAGAAACCGTCCTCTTTGTTTGGGTTTGCTGTGGCAAATCCACAGTATAAAGAGGCTCCTCCAACCTGAAAGCCTAGTGAACTCAGAGGAGCCAAGGGGGGCGGGCTCAAACTTACCCAAAATGCCCAGCTACTCCTCAGTCAGGGGAGCTCTGACCAATGGCCACCTCCACCACCGACTTGAACCTCGAGTATCTCCCAATTCGATTTAATAAGTTTTTACGGTGCACCTACTCAGTGTCTGGCAATACACAAAACAAAAGGAAGGGGAGGAGATGGATATGAAAAGCATGAGCCCAGCCGTCCAACTTGATGATATGTCTGACATGCAAGGAGCGATCAAGAAAGCATGCGGCCTGGAGACAAAGAAGCAGGGAACTGGGATTGGAGTCAGGAGACCCGCTGGCCAGGGCCAAGTTCTCTGCCTCTCCCATTTGCAAAACAGGGAGGGCCAGGGAAGCCTCCCAGAAGGTCTCTTCCAGTGTGTCAGGCCATGGGTCTGCAGTCAGTGGGACAGACTGCCTTGTTGGGCAGGAAGGATAAAGAGACCAACGCAAGTTACCTGCAGGGAAGGGTTGGGTGAGGCAAGTCACTGTCAGAGACACAGGGGCTGGACCTGAGAAACCCAAAGAACAAGCAGGCTAGGGAACGCTTCTCTGGCACTCGATTCACTGTGTGACCCACATAGTTCTTTTCTGTCTGCCAATGTATTTGCATTTTCTGTTCCTTCATAATCTCATTTTATGTGTGGCTTTTTTTCCCCCAGAAGGCTAAAAGCGAGTCTTTTTTCTTTTTTATTATTATGTTATGGTAGTCACCATACAGTACATCATTAGTTTTTGATGTAGCGTTCCATGATTCATGATTCATTGTTTGTGTAAAACACTCAATGCTCATTGTAATCCGTGCCCTCCTTAATACCCATCACTGGGCCGACCCATCCCTCCGCCCCCTCCCCTCTAAAACCCAGTTTGTTTCTCAGAGTCCACAGTCTCTCATGGTTTGTCTCCCCCTCTGATTCCCCCTCTTCATTTTTTTAAAATTTCTTTTAAAATTTTTTTTATTAACATATAATGTATTGTTAGCCCCAGCAGCACAGGTCTGTGAATCGCCAGGCCCCCTCTTCATTTTTCCCTCCTTCTCCTAATGTCCTCCATGTTATTCCTTATGTCCCACAAATAAGTGAAACCACTTACACACAGCTTTGGCCTGGCTCTGTCCCGCTCTCTGCCTCCGCAGACCCCAGTAAATCTTCCTCATGTTTAGAAGCCCAGGTTCCTGAGCAAGAACATGTGATTGCTCTCACTCACCTTTTTATGGCAGGTGATAATCGTCATCTACTGTGGCCTGGGCATGCTTGTGCCAGGCCCCACCCCAGGCTATGCGTATGGTAGAGATGGGGCACAGGCCAGGCCTGACAGCTGAGGCAGCAGAGGGGATGGCCAGGCAGCTCCCTCTCTTAGAGGAGGGCATGGTGGGTGATTTGGAAGTCAAAGTTCATGATGTATGGGACATCCAAAAAGAGCCTTACAAAGTATGTGATCTGAAATGTGTGTGGATTGCCCCACAAGTAATGGCATTTCATCTCCTCTACCCTCCCTCCTGCGTCTACAGTTAGATCGTACCGGGGGTGTGGGGGTCTTTCCCCACCGACATAAGTCTTCTGGAAATGGGGAAAGGAGTCATACTCAGTCCCATGAGCATCAATAATCTTAGGCCTGGGGCACCTGCATGGCTTCTGGTTAAGCAACAGACTCTGGGTTTCAGCTCAGGCTCTGATCTGACTCTTGGGATTGAGTCCTGAGTTGGCTCTGTGCTCAGCATGGTGACTGCTGCAGAAGATCTTCCTCTTCCTCTGCTTACTCTTTCTAAAATAAATAAAATTTTTTAAAAACAAAAACAACAAATGAATAATCCTTGGGCTATCCCACTGATGGGTCCTGCCTCTAGACAGAGTGAGGACTGGGATCAGGCACAGAGGCCCTGGATTACAAATGACAGTCTTGGGCCATTTGGGTGACCTTGAGAAAAATCACTTAACCTTGATTTCTCACTTGTAAAGAGAATAACATCTTCCCTGTATCTTTTATAGAATTGTAAGGAGAAACAAAGGAGGAAACAAATTAGAAGTTGCTTTTAAAAGCATAAAGTCCTAAATGCATTTAAATAAAGATGTTAACAATAACTTCAGTCAAATCAGAAGATACAGTCTATAGAAAATACGGGCATAGAAAAGAAAAAAAAAACTGGGAGGAAACACACCAAAATGGTCAATTGTCTCTGGTAGACAATGGCAATTACCTCTGGATGGTGAGATATGGGTGATTTTCATTTCTTCATACTTTTATTCTATATTCTTCAAATTTCTGTAACAAATATATTAGTGCGATAAATCAAAAAATATTCCATTACAAATGGGTGTGTCAATGAGATCTCACTTTCTTCCCTGGCTATTTTAGCTGCAACCTGGACGTTTTATTGTTTTGTTTCTAAGTGTTTCACTTAGGGGCTGAGTAAAGGGAATAAAAGAAGGTCAGCTTCAGACCAGTCAGTTTCTACTGCACCTGGACATGCCTTTGAAAGAATTCAATAGCAAGAGAGTGCAGAAACCTCCCAGCTGAAATGAGGCTCACATGGCATGTTTACATTTCAACTCTTGGGGTTGCCCTTACTCTCTGCTACTAAGATGTAACTCTGCAATGCTGTTTCATCTCATTTGGGGAACCCACATGATGCTGTAGTGAAAACTATTTTTTAAAATGTTCACAGATCCTTGGGGTGCCCGGGTGGCTCAGTGGGTTAAAGCCTCTGCCTTCAGCTCAGGTTGTGATCCCAGGGTCCTGGAATTGAGCCCCACATAGGGCTCTCTGCTCAGCAGGGAACCTGCTTCCTCTTCTCTCTCTGCCTGCCTCTCTGCCTACTTGTGATCTCTGTCAAATAAATAAATAAAATCTCAAAAAAAAAAATGTTCACAGATCCTCAAAGGGGGGGCTTATAGGTGACAGTGGGTTGAGATGGTTGTGTCCTCTTTTTTTTTATAACTTTTTTTTTAAGATTTTATTTATTTATTTGAGAGAGAGACAGTGAGAGAGAACATGAGCGAGGAGAAGGTCAGAGAGAGAAGCAGACTCCCCATGGAGCTGGGAGCCCGATGCGGGACTCGATCCCAGGACTCTGGGATCATGACCTGAGCCGAAGGCAGTCGTCCAACCAACTGAGCCAGCCAGGCGTCCCAAGGTGGTTGTGTCCTCTTAACGCAGGTTCCCACGATGTGGAAGACTTATGCATATGTGATTCATAAAGTGGTATTGGATACCTACAGCCAACAGATCTGCAATGGTAATAATAACACACACTCTGGTAACTGACCTAAATGAATCCTGAGTCACTACCGTGTGCCACATTCTGTGCTAGTCAGGATAGAATGGTGACAAAGACAGACCCAGTCCCCACAGATGTGGGCCAGGCTGTACTTGAAGGGATTTAAACCCAAGGTCATGCTACGGAAAAGAGGTGGGTTACCAAGGGTAAGCCAACTGTATGCCCCTTTCACCATCTACACTATTTCAGAAATGGGGGGGGCACAAATACTATTGATCCCTTTGGATCAAATGAAAATCAAAGATAAAGGAGAGAAATAATTGTCTCAAAAGCTAAACTGAGCAAAGATCAACTATTAGATAATAGAAAGGAGTCACTTAAATTTTTTGGAGTGATCAGGTTTTTGTGCTTATGGATTTTTTTTTTAAGTTCTTAATGCATACTGAAGCATTTAAAGATAAAATCACATAAGTCTGGTATTTGCCTTAAAATAATCCAAAGCTGATGGGAAACTGAGGATCTAGGACACAAAGAGGACAAGATTGGCATGACCTGTTGATTTGTGGAAGCCAGGTGACAAGGATACCAAAGGTTCCCAGACTTGTCAGTACATGGGAACTAGCCAGGAGCATCAAAACTACGGATACTGCATTCCAACCCCAGAGACCGGAGTTAAATTATCTGGGAGGATGCCTCTGCACTGGGATTGTCAAACGATCCCTAAGCAACTCCAATGTTCAGGAACCAATAGCTTAGACTATTCTCTATATTCTTTTTGTTTGTTTTCAAGATTCTTATTTATTTATTTGAAAGAGAGAGAGCTCGTACCTGCATGTGGGGGGGAGGGAGAGAGAGAAGAAGACTTCTGGCTGAGTGGGCTGAGCAAGGGCTCAATCCCGTGACCTTAGGATGATGACCTGAGCTAAAATCAAGAGTCGGATGCTCAACTGAACCACCCAGGCGCCCCTATTCTCCATATTCCCGAGTGTATCTGACATTTGGCAAAATAAGTGTTTTTTACTGCAGTGAGGACAAAAGGCTGTGAAGCATCTGAGGATGGAGGACTGACCCACTGCGCCCCCTGCCCACAGCTGTCTCTGCATCTCTTGGCTCCTGAAAGATGGTAGGAACCTGCATTAAGAGGGCCCAACCACCTCAACCCGCTGTCACCTATAAAAGCCCCCACCCCCCCACCCCAGGCCCTAAAAGGAAGGAGCCCCTGAGGGTGGCCATTCCCCTGAGTTTTCAAGTCTGGATCTAACAAGGCAGCCCCCCCCCCCCCCCCACCCGTCTTTTACTTAGCCACCCACACACTGGTCTTCCTCTGCTCCTTCTTTTGGGACATGAATTATCCACTTTCACCTCCTGCCTGGAAGGGGAGGCCAGGGCTTCCATAACAGCCCCACGATTGAGATTAATCATCCTAAAATGGACGGATGTTTTTTACCCACTCATTTCCAGCAGGACCTGCAAAGCCCTCTCACCTGGCTTGCCAAAGACCCCCATGGACAGGCACATCTTACTGGATAATGCTTCATTTTAACCAGAATGTCTCAATAGTAGGTTTCATGTTCTCAGCTGGGCTCCCAGTGGGAATGTGATTTTCCTTCATGAAAATGCCATTATTGCAGGACTGCAGGCTGACAGTCCTACCAACAATAGACCTCTATTATTTGTGGGGTACTGTGGAGAGGGATTTGCAAGTGGTTCTCTAAAATGAGCCAAGCATGGCTGACAGTCAAAGGCCTGCATATAAACTGTAACTTCCGCCGGACTTCCAGACATTCCAAGGGCCCCTGGCTACCGCCAGGACCCCCAAAACAAAACAGCAACCCCGTGGACTAAATCCTGACTTTACATCTGTGGCTCCAAGTGTTCTCTTTCTTTCCTTCTTCCTTTGTTGGGCCCTTCTTAGACGTCTGTGACTGTTGAGGGAACAGCCTGTGAGGCCAGCTGAGTCAAGGAGGAAAGGAAATAGCAGGTATTCAGTACCCCCGATGTGTCACTGTCCGAGACACTGCGTGGTAGAGCTTGCAAACTTCATTCCGATGTCCATCGGGTTAGGGACGGAAAGTGAAAAAAAAGCAAGTTGAGTTGGGTGTGTCATGGAATGTGGTGAGGACTGTGAGGCACACCATCTAAAGAAGGCAGCCACTACCTCAGGGGGTGTGGGGCAGGGGTAGGGGGTGGGGGCTCAGTCCCTTAAGCATCTGCCTTCAGCTCCTGATCCCAGATTCCTGGGATCCCACTGCTAGCTCAGTGGGGAGTCTGCTTCTCCCTCCCTCTCCCTCTGACCCTCCTCCCCATGGCTCCTCCCCTTCCCCCTGCTCAGGCACACCCACTCTCTCAAATAAACAAAACCTTTAAAAAAAGAAGAAGAAGAAGAAGAAGATGGCAGCCACTACTTCAGTTTAAATCAGTTTCATGCAGTGAAATTGATTCAGTGTAGCCAAATCTTCATCTTTTCAGGGAAGCTAGAAACATGGAATTCCAAGGGCAATCACTCTGCTTTTCAATGATGGTAAAGAGTTCCAAAGGTGTTTGGGCCTGACAACCCCAGTGCCCCCCACCCATGGGAAATCTGCACCTCTGCTACATCCCGCCCTCTCTCTGCTCCTTTCCTGAACACCCCTTAGCCAATCCCCTGGCCCCCAGGGCACCGCATGCAAACTTGTTATAGTGCTTCTCTGGGTGCACTGGGGACATTTTTAGACATACCGGTCACCACAATGGACTCTAAGGGACTGTGTCTTTTTTTTTTTTTTTTTTTTAAGATTTTAGTTGTTTCTTTTAGAGAGAAAGAGAGAGCATGAGTGGGGTGAAGGGCAGAAGAAGAAGCAGACTCCCTGCTGAGCAGGGAGCCAGAGGACTCAGGACTCCAGGACCCTGGGATCATGACCTGAGCCGAAGGCAGAGGCTTAAGGGACTGAGCCACCCAGGACCCACGTAAGGGACTGTGTCTTACTGCCCTGGCAGCCTCAGCACCTAGCTTGTGCCTGACCTCTAGGTCTTGAGTGAAGGAGTGAATCCGTATTTCGTTGACCCCTCACCACAGCCCATGAGGCCCGGATTTCCACCCCCCTCAGGCACAGGAGGAAAGGAGCCTCAGACAGTGTGAGGAACTTGTCCCAACCCCTACCCCTGCCTACGCCCACAAACAGGACACCCCAAGTCTGTGCTCTGGTGGCTGAACCAGCACTGCTTCCTGTCCTGTCATTTTTCTCTTCACTTGCAAACACTTTGTACCCGCTGAAAGCCCTAGTCCTGCCTTAAGACACACACCAAACAGCACGTTAAAACCACGTGAAATCCTCTACTTTTCATCTCACTGTGTCACCAAACCACTCACTGAGTTATTTACTGCTGTGGGCTGTGACCCCCTGCTAGGTCGAAGCTCAGCAAATCAATAATTTTAAGATGCCTATTAAATACCCAACAGATGGTGTGTGTTAAAGGGAGTCCCCCTGCCCCCATCACTTAGGAGTTTTCCGACGACATAGAACATCTCCCATTCTGCCTCAGGCCTTTTAATTATTTGAAATATCACCAAAACACTGCTCTCCTTCCGGAAAACAAAACAAAACAAAAAACAAAAACAAAAAACAGAACTGCTGGTGAAAATTACTCCTGAAGACTCAAGTGCACGCACTCAAAGGCCGGCCTTCCCGGGAGAGGCGGACTTGGGCCCCAGGGGAGGGTGGCTGCGGCCGCTCCACTCCCGGGAGGGCGGGATGGGAAGGGGGAGGGGGCTTGCTCACCTTCCCGGGAGCACAAAGACACGCCGGCTCCGGGAAACTGACCCGCCGGCTTCCGTTCTAGCTGGGGCATCAATGGGAACCCCACCACCACCTCCTCGGGCACCCCCTAGCCCTGCAAAGGCACGAGTCCCTCACACCCCTTGAGCGAACTCCCCGGGCGCTGCAGACCGCCTGCTGCGCGCACCCCTGGCTGCCCGAATCCAAGTGCCTGGCCTGCCACCTTGTGGACACTCTGGGGGAAACACGCTGGTGGGCAGGCTCCCGATGCCCTCCACCTGCGGATTATCACTCCCCACTCAGGGCCACAAGGGACGGGAATACAGAGGAGCAGCAGACTAATTCGACAAAATTAAAGAGAACCCATGAGGAGGATCTACAGATCATGTTTTCCTCCATATGATTAGAGCTTTACATCAGGGAGGATGCAAGTTTGAAGTGCTCTAAATCCACACCACATACACATCTTTAATGAGCGGGTTGCCCAAGGGTTACTAAAGTGTGATGTGGGGGTCAGACTCTTCCAGGTGTTAGGGTCCATAATCAAAGGAGCGAGACCGATACAAAGCGAAGGTCAAGCAAAGCTTTATTTTGCACCAAGCACTGAGAATCAAACCCACAGACCGGGGCCGCCCCTTACAAAGAGGCAACCTCTCTCTGCCTCACAGACTAGCTTTTAAGGGCAAAGGCCATGTGGTTGAGCCTGGCCCATGAGATTGTAACACACAGAGAAAGCTGCACAGTCCTGCTAGGTCCCACACAGGTGGCCAATTGAATTACAATTTACCCTATAGTAGCTATTTGAACCAGCCTATCACCTTGGTCAGAATTGGCGCCCAAAAGGTGCCCAAAGGGCAGGGCCCATACTCCTTGGTAGCTACAAGACAGTATGCACCCCTACTGATTGGATACCTCCACCTGGCCTGACCCACCCTTGTATTTGGGCTTTGTTACCTGGGACTTATTTTTTAAGTAAGTCCCCTGGGGGGGGCAGGGACAGTTTAAGTTTTACTGTATAAACAACAAAGTCATTCAAAGTCATTGTTTAACTGGATGGAATTCCTCTGGCTAAATAGACCCTTACACCAGGGACATTTTTTTTAATGTAATACCCCACCCACTCCAATGTATTTACTCAGAATCTCAGTCAAGCGCTCTTTATTTATTTATTTTTTTAAAGATTTTATTTATTTATCTGACAGAGAGATCACAAGTAGACAGAGAAGCAGGCAGAGAGAGATGGGGGAAGCAGGCTCCCTGTTGAGCAGAGAGCCTGATGCTGGGCTTGATCCCAGGACCCTGAGATCATGACCTGAGCTGAAGACAGAGGCTCTAACCCACTGAGCCACCCAGGCGCCCCTTATTTATTTATTTTTTTATTAAGGTAAAAATCACATAAAATAAAATTTACCACCTTAACTAATTTTTCTAACATTCAGTAAAGTATAGCACATACTATAGCCCTCGGTGCTACCTGGAATGAAAGCATGCTTTCTATCCCCCATAAATGCACCAGCCACATAAGCAGAGGAGGGGACATGTGCCTGCATTCTCTTTCCCTTGCAAGGACACCTGTCCCCACAGGAAAACCCACTTCACTTAAACAAGTCTAGAAGTGGGGAGGGTTATTAATTCCCACAAAGATCTTATATATTCTAGTTCTAACCCTGAAAACCAGGGACCAATGGGGAACATGCATGCAAGCCACAAGCAACCACTTGTACCAAGTGGAAGGCACTGGGAAATCTGACATGACATTCTTCCTACTCATGTTGAAGTTAGGATTATTGAGAGATTTCTGTTCTGCTGACAAGCACTGAGACCATACAGGCCCCACAGGCCAAGGGGGCCAAGGGGGCCAAGGAAAATATGTTCCCACATTGGAAGTATGGAACACAACTCTTCCCACTCTGCTGTTTTTCAGAAATTAGGCAACCTCCGTTTCTCTGCTTTATAACAACCCCAAAGCCAGATTTTGTTGTCCTCCTCCAGGTGACATGACAATTACGGTCCTGGAGAGAGATGAGGTGACAGCATCCTTCCAGATAATGATGTCTTGGGAAGTTTATCTCACATACACAGAATCATAAAGCCAGAACTGGGTAAGAACTGATTTCTTATAATGCATGCTCAAGACTCAGGCAGGTTGTAGGATGAGGCAGGAACCAGCTTAACTATGTTTATGTGTACAGTTCAGCAGTGCTAAGTATATTCATGACTTTAGATACATTATGTAAGTACAACCGTGCAGGATTTGTCTGCTTGGGTCGGGCTTACGTCATCTAGCATAATGCACTAAAGGTTCATCCATACTGTAGCCTGCGGCTGAAGTTCTTCCTTTTTTTGAGACTGACTTCTATTCCTTCCTGGGCAGACGCCTCAGTTTGTTTACCCATTCGTCTGTCAGTGGACAATTGGGCTGCTGCTACCCTTTGGCTACTGTGAATAATGCTGTTATGAACACGGGAGTGCAAATATGTCTTCAAGATCCTGCTTTCAATTCTTCTGGATGAACACCCAGAGGTGGGACTGCTGAATCGTACGGTAGTTCTATTTGGCACCTCTAGGTTTCGCAGGCCCCGGGGATGACCAGGATGCACACCAGAACTGCTGGTGAGGTCCTGCTCCTACTTTGCTGCACAGGGTGAGAAACCAGGGCCAGAGGGCAGGGTGGATGTGAGAATGTCACTGACGGTCCTCCCCTACCAATGGAGTTCCCTGTTGTTCCAGTTACTTTTTATCCAGGGGATAGCCTGGAAGAAAGAGACAATAAATGGGCAAATAAAGTAATTTCAAACAGTGATTAGTGCTACAAAGAAAACAAACCAGACTCAGTGACAGAGTGACTCAGAGCGGCACTCCTTTAACAATGACACAAACACTTAATGTGACATTGTGCCCCCAGGCAATGTTCTAAGGGCTCCATTTCTATTAACTTCTATCAACAGCACCATGATTTTGTGATGTAAGGATATCACCATCCCCATTTGCAGCTGGGCAGAAGGACAGGTCGAGCAGTTCAGCACTTGCTGAATCTTACACAGTCCGCACATGATAGAGCCAAGAATGGAAGCCAGGCATCTGAGCTGAGACCTGAAAAACAAGGAGGAGTCAGCTAAGCACAGTCTGGGACAGAGCATTCCCAGTTGCAAATGCGAAGGGGCAAGAGCCTGGTTCCAGTACTGAGAGAAGACCATAGTGACCAAAGCAGCAGGCAGAAACAGAGTGAAAAAGGAAAGCACATGAGAAGGCTGGGTCAGGTCATAAAAGATCTCACAGCCAGAATGAGGAGGATGGATTTTATTCAATCGACTCAGGGAAGCTGCTGGAAAGCTTTAAGCATCGGAGAGATTTCAGTTTTTGTTTTCCTCCTGACACCTTTCCACAGTGTCCTGTACTAAATATGATTACAACAAGAAACCGAAGTCTGGTGGGGGCCTTAAGAGGCCAAGTTTCTGAGGGTCTTCATTCTTGGACATATTTCACTAATATTCTATGCGTGGTTAGAATTTCTGAGGCTAGGGCATCGCATCCATGAACAGCTTCATGCTAAGGCCAGCTCTTCTCAGCAACCATTCCTTAACTGATGACCTCTGTCCACCTTAACTGCAGGCTGCAATTTGCTTTTACTTCACGGCATCATCATCTCACCCCAAGGCCTGGGAACAGCACTTGATCTTTTTACAGCTCTGATTTCCCACCATGGGGGGAACAAGATGACTTGCCCCCACTTAGGGAGATCTGCAAAGATGTGTAATTGCTGCAGGTGGGTTAATGAGTGTGAATTAGAAACTGCAACCCGATTAAGGAGAGAACAGGCAGCCAAGGAAATGGATGCGTTAGTATTTTTACCACGAAACAGCACTTAACAGCTACATAAACTGGAGATTAAAAGAGCTCTTTTGTGCTTTGACAGGAAGCCTTTGGCCTCCTCAAAGGAAGGGCCATTATTGTAAGCCTGTGTCCCCAAGGAGGGCAGACCCATTGGGAACTGCTCATGTTGAAGTCTTCATGGCATCACCATCTTTGCCTTTTGTCTTAACCAACTCACTTCATCCCAGGAAAATCTAAATCCTCTGCACTTCCCAGGAGCACTCTGACTGCTGGCCTCTGCACCCCGCCCCCCACCCGCGACAACTGGATGCAATCTGTGTGGGAAAGAAGTCCAGGTGTCTAACCCCCAACAGCGGGAGCCGGATGGGTCCCTGGAGGTTCCTTCTGCTCTGCTCTTCCTCTCACCAACTTGGTACCAGGGAGTCACGTGACCTTCGCCCAGGAGAGTCATGTCACCTTGGCTCAGCCGATCGAATACTTGCCTCCCTGAGATGCTAAACCTTGGCTGAGAGACACAAGCTATAGCAAGGAATTGGGGTTCACTGATGAGATCAGTGAGCGGAGTCTGCTACCAAGGTCTTCCAGAGCAATCTGGTGCCCATGTGCTCTAGCCCAGTTCTTCAGCTCTCATATCCTTCTTGGGAGCAACCCCATAACCTTCCTAAAAAAGAATTAGTCCTTTTATGCTCATATGCTCATATTAGCCAATGTTTGTGTTACTTGTAACTAAAAAACCTAACTAGAGATTACAATTAGGGATCAATAAGCCCCTAATATCTGCAAGGAGGTATATGCATCTGGTATCCAAAGACCCAATGGTCTTCTCACACACGGAAGAGGTCCAGAGCTGGGGGCTCCAGGCTGGTATGGTGACTCCATGATGTTCACACTGGCCCAGTCTCCACCTATGCTTCTGCTCCACTATCTGGAATTCCTGCTTCCATTTATGAGGTGTCAAGGTGGCTCTAGTCATCCCGGCCATATTCCAGGTAGGACAGAGGGACAGGGAAAAGGTAAAGTGTCTCCCAACAGTAAGCGTGTGTTCTTGAAAAAACAGTACTAGAAGTTACCTCTACCTACACCTCATTGACCGCCCCAACCTCAAGGAAAAATAACAAAGAGTTGGTTTCTTTGTTGTTGTTTTTTTTAAGTTTGGCAAATTTATAGGAACCCTATGCTACAAAAGGCAAGAATGGATACTGAATAGGCAACCAGCAATCTCTTTCAACAACTTTTTCTTAAAAACTGCTGAAGCTATTTGGCTCAGTTGGTTACGTGTTTGACTTCAGCTCAGGTCATGACCTCCCAGGCCTGCGATCGAGCCCTGCATCAGGCTCCCTGCTCAGCATGGGAGCCTGCTTCTCCCTCTGTCCCTCTCTCTTTCTCCCTCCCAAATAAATAAATAAATAAATATTCTTTTTTTAAAAAATTGCTGAAGCTGCAAAAGGGTATTCTGAGGATTCCCACTCATCTTTTCTCAACCTTTCTTGGTGAAGCCAGCCTGAAAATATCCATAGTCTAAACTCTGATGATGAGGAGAACGACAGGAAACTACACATTTCCACTGACCTGACTTGGAATCATGGTTCCAGCACATCTTTATGGAATGATTTTGAACCAGGCACTTGAGTCTTCAGAAACTCAATGGTCTAAAATGTAAAATCTGCCTCCATCAACAAGGACTGGCTGAGGTAAAACCCACAGTCCCATCTATTTCAAATATGATATGGAATTAACATTTCCAGTAGATGAAGTGCCCAACTGCACGGGGAAGAGCACAAACAGAGAAAAAGATACTTTATGGTCAGATAGTGAAGAGGACTTTCACAGTTCTTGCCCCAGCAAGAACTTCTCACAACCTTGGCCCCAGCAACCGTTTGAATTGTACCTTCAGCTGAGGCAGGAATATGTCTGCCTGGATTTGCTTAGAAACTAGAGAGGAAAAACTACTAGGATCCAAAGCCAGGGCTGAACTCACTAGAGGCAGCTGGGGAGGAAGGGAGAAATTGCCACTTTAGGGCAAAAATAGATCTTTGTTCCTGCTGGAAGACAATTCTCCATGCATCTCTTGGGTTTCTACACATGTTGCAATGGGAAACCACTGACTGCTTTTTTCCCAGACTATCTTCTCCAGGATATTTATACAGAGAACAGTCTTAGAAGACAGAAATAGGAAAAAGAAGGAAGAAGGAAGAAGGGGGGGAGGGGGAAGGGGAAGAAGTAGAAGCAGCAGCAGCAGCAGCAGCAGAAGAAGAAGAAGAAGAAGAAGGGGAGAGGGAGGAAGGAAGGGAAAAGGAGGAAGGAGAGGGGGGCGGGGAGACAGATAGTATCTCTCTGCAGAACAAAGGATAACTAGGCTTGTCTGTAGATAATGTCTCCCTCCAGAGCTCAGGAAAAGCCGACTTCGTTTCCCACTATAAAAGATGCGGCTCCCTAAACTCAGGGTGCCTCTTCTGTAACAAAATTTTGTGCATTTGTGGGTGTCACCTGGCCCTTCCATATCACCCTGTGAGAATGGGGTTCAGGAAACTGGCTCAACCATGATACTCAGGCTACTGCTATTCTGTGAAGCAGCAGACTCCTTTGTCTCTCAACCAGGAGTCCACCAGCATCCAGAAAACTACCTGGCTGGCCTGCAAGT
This sequence comes from Mustela nigripes, assembly GCF_022355385.1. Classification (NCBI taxonomy): domain Eukaryota; kingdom Metazoa; phylum Chordata; class Mammalia; order Carnivora; family Mustelidae; genus Mustela; species Mustela nigripes. The sequence continues at coordinate 93,357,303 of NC_081559.1, forward strand.
TGCAAGAAGGGTAAAATCTCAGAGCCTTCACAATCTTGACATCTTTGCCTTCTTTGTCACCACCTTCCCCAGTGACTTCTCCACTCTATCTCCTGAATGTAAACACTGGGTGCTTAGCTCCCAATCATCCCCCAGAAAATAGAAATATTTGTAACACTTTTGATTAAGTCAAAGAAATCTCAAAATAATGCCCTGCATAGTTTTAAGAACTTTCTAGTTGCAGAACAAGTCCCTCCAGGCACTTAGTTCCCTGCTACGGGCAAACCCTTGGCATGACGTGGTTAAATTACTCTTGCCCCTGGTAATGAGTGTTTCTCATGAGACTCAACCACATAAGACCCCAAAATGAGATTGTGTGTCAAACCCAGTGCTGCCCAGTAAGCCACGGGAGCACCATAGAGGACGTGCATGTATCTCCAAATTCCATCTTCTGACATTATCAGGCTGAGATGCTGATGGCTGATTTTTTTTCTTTTTTTTCCAAGATTGGGAAAGTGAAGGGAATGGGCCTGTAAATAAGAGGCTATGCTGACAGTGGATGAAACGGTCCATGCTGTTTGACTTTTCAATATTAAAAAACCTCCAGTCACCTGAAATACACACAAAGAATGATCAGATAAGAAATAATCTGCTCTGGTCAAGGCCAGTGATCTGTTGTCATCTGCCAGGGTCACAGCAGAAATCAAACACTGAACAGTAATAAAAAAGATAGCAATCAACCCTGCCAATTCCATTCATTTCCGACCCATCTGCACATGGGTATATCGGAAATTCAGCCCGCAGAGAGCAAGAGTGTGCATGCTTCAGCTGACAATCCCCAGCATGACCTTTTCTTTCCTTTCTGGGAGAAGTCTGGAACAAAAGCCAACTTTCTCAAATTCTGTCCTCCTCAGAGAAATAAGAGAAGGTCCTCTACTGGGCATAGCCACATTGGCCTGCTCTTCCTAAGAGAAGGGCTTTGCTGCAGAACCAAACGTTGGAGCTGAGCGGGACCCTGGAAATCTCCCTGCTCAAACTTTGATTTTTCATATGAAGAACTGAGGCTCAGAGGGGGTCAAGTGATCCCCTGACATATGTGATCACTAACCTCTTACCAGACATAAACTTTACACATATTTTTTCCCATACCATAGGACTGTATTTTTATTGTATTGATTGTTCGCTTGGCTGTGCTCAAGCTTTTTGAATTGATGTAGTCCCGCCTATTTATTTTGTTGTTTGTGCTTTAGGTGTCATATCTAAAAAATCATTGCCAAGCGTGTCTGGGTGGTTCAGTCATCAAGCATCTGCCTTCGGCTCAGGTCATGATCCCAGGGTCCTGGGATCGAGTCCTGCGTCGGGTTCCCTGCTCAGCGGGAAGCCTGCTTCTCCCTCTCCCGCTCCCCCTGCTTGTGTTCCCTCTCTTGCTGTTTCTCTCTGTGTCAAATAAATAAATAAAATCTTTCAAAATAAATAAATAAATAATAAAAAATCATTGCCAAGACTTGTGTCAAGGAAGGGTTTTTTCCCCTGTTTTCTTCTAAGAGTTTCATGATTTCAGGTCTTTTATATAAGTCTTTAATCAAACCATTAACACCTCATCAAGATTTGGCCAAGGCTGTGTGGGGAAGGAGTGGTTTTCACAAAATGCCTGTTGAGGAAACTCTTGAGTTGCTTCCTTCTCAGGGCAAGACTTTCCATTATATTTGGGAAACTTATGGTGTACAGTAATCGATTCTAAACCTCTCTGAACCAGCTCTTCAATTAAGCTCTTGGGTTTTCAGGTGAGGTAAACCCCAAGCATGTTCCTCTCTTTCAGCTGTGCAGGGATGCATGGAAGAAAAAGAAGGCACTCTTCAGATGTGCCCTCTGCCCATCCCTAGGCCATGTTCCAGTTTAGGTCAAGGAGAGGTCATAAGCAGGTTTCATTTGAACCATCTGTTCACTTTGTACAGTATACTCATATCTCAATTTTTTTCCTCATATGTAAAAATCAGATTTCACCTTCCCATCCCCAAATTCTAATTTCAGAATTTTCATGAAAAGTCAACATTAAAACCACAGTGTCACATGGCAACACCAAAGAGTGGCTGTTTCTTTAGACAGGGACATGAGTTCTCTGGTTTGTCATCATCCCCACTCCATCCTTGCCATTTCCTGCCTTTTCCTCATACAAAATTGGATTTGTGACCTCTAGATGAAGATTTATTGTGGCAGTTTGTTCATTTTGCCAAAAAATATGAACTGATTGCCTGTGAAGGCTAGCTAAACTCAGAAAAATCCCAGACAACATGGAGTTTATATTCTGGTGTGGGATGATAGATAATAAACAAATACTCAATGAAGAAAACACAACAAAGGAGATACCAAGTATGGGTGGGTACAATTTAAAAATAGGAGAGGCAGGGAAAGGTTCACCAAGACACTTAAATTAAAACCTAAAGAAAGGAACACCTGGGTGGCTCAGTTGGTTAAGCAGCTGCATTTGGCTCAGGTCATGATCCCAGGGTCCTGGGATCGAGTCCCGCATCAGGCTCCTTGCTCAGTGGGAGCCTGCTTCTTCCTCTACTTCTGCCTGCCACTTCCCTGCTTGTGCTCTCTCTCTCTCTCTGACAAATAAATAAATAAATAAAATCTTTAAAAAATAAAAAAAAACTTAAAGCAAGCACAGGAGTATGCCATGCAAATGTGTCTGGGGAACAGCATTACGTGCAAAAGGAACAGAAAGTACAAAGGCCCTAAAGCAGTAGAGTATTATAGAAAGAGCCATGGCTGGACACACAGACACTTGTGTATGCTCACATACATTCACTCTGTCCCCTCCATTCCCAGTTCTCTCCCCTTCACCCTCAACCCAAACTCTAGAGCAAAGTTAGTTCACTGCAGGCTTCATTGGGGTAAGTGTGCCCCAGCCTGGAAGCAACTAGAAACCTCTCCAAAAGATCCATATCCTGGAAAATTCTGAGGAAATATTAAGGATAATTTATAAATTTAAGGCTATCAAATTCTGGATTTCCCACTCCTATCTCTACTCTTTCTAACACTGAGCTCTCTGTGGCCACTTTGACAGTACAGGCTTCCTGCCAGTCTGTTGATTCTCTCTGCCATGTCCCTGCTACAGTCACCCATGGCTCTCTGTGAACACCAGCCCTCCCACCAGCCTGACTCCTCTCACAGGACTTGGCCCAGGTGTTTCTGAGCAGGCCCTAAACAAAGGCAAAGTAGGAGACGTGAGTGCAAGCCACAGGGCAGGGCCACTCGTGCCCCCAGCCCCCTGTCCCCAGTGTTAGGCATGTTCTATTAAGGACCAACAGTGGCGTTAAACAAAAGGCCATGTTAGGAAGTTCTGAATTCAACTATTCAGAACTTCTACGTAACCTCCTTTCCTCTTCTATCTCCAACTTACATTGAAGAAAACAATGCTCCTGGGGCCAAGAGCAAAGCAGAGAATCTGGCACAGGCCATATGTCACCAGGCAGTGAACTCCTAACAAGGTTTCAGATCCCAATGCTCTCTCTTTCTTTCTTGGAATTAAAACCAGAAGTGAGAGCATTATCACAGAGATGTCAACTGAATTGGAAAATGAAGTCAGATGTTTTCTGACAGGAAGCAAATAGATTTGGCTGATGGGCTTGACCATGGTGGACATTTTCCATAAATTAAATTTACAGTTTCATATAAATCCATTCAAAGCTTTTGCACTTGATATAAAATATTGCATTGGCAAAGTTGTGTTGTGTCGACCAATGTTTTATTTTCTCAATCATTTACAAATATATCAGGTTAAAGATTATACCTTTCATTGAAAAAATAGGTGTAATTAAGTATACTTTGACCAGGATTAATAAATACTTCTCACTATAATTCCAAGAAATCAAGAGAGTGGATAAGTCGAACAACTGGATAATAAATCTTTTGCATTTTAGCCTGTCTCCAATTCTTTGCTTTTAATAAAATTGAAAGGAAACCTAACTGCATTGCTAAGTGATATATCATTACTAAAATCATTGAGTAAATGTTGTGATATATCACTATGTGATTGTTGTTATATAAGCACAAAAAAATTCAAACTGGTATAATAAATCTTCCATAGCTATATTTTACAAATTCATTTTTTAATTTGCAACTATAAAAATGAGAATAGAACTGATGCTGCCTTGTCTCTTCCTAGCAATAAGTTATAGTCAACCAGGAATACATGAGCTATTTGCTAAAGACCCCATCACGTCATTTAGGAGATATATTTCCAAATTTTTTTTTTATATTTTATGACAAATATCGAAATCATGATGCTATTACCATATTATGGTCAGTAGCATACTAATAGTGTATTTGTGTACTACTAATAATTTTAATGATTACTCAATCAGGAAGATTTTGTTAACACTTAGGGCTTTATTATCACAGGCCATAAAGGAAGAATTCAGTTTTAGTAAGTGAGTTTTTGGTTTTACAAGAACATGCTGGAATGCACAATAAAAAACTCTGATGCATAAAAAATATACATTAAGATAAGACTTTGCAGAGTCAGCAGGATAGAAATTCAAAGAAAGAAAGATGTAAAATGTTCAAATGCTACAGAAGAGCTTGTTTATTCAAAAATAGACAATAATGAGTATAGAAGTCCTATGGTGCTTAGATTCCATTGGATAAAGTCAAAAGAATAATATGAGTGATCTATTTTAAAATGTCAATATTTAGAATATATTAGAAGTTACATACTTTGTATTATACTATAAATTTCCTTTGGTGTGATAATGGCATTTATTGTCTTATGACAGGAAAATGTCCATATTCTGAGGAGCTGTACCACTGTCATGAACTGTCTCCATATTCATATATCAACTGGGCTATTATTAATTTAATGCTTTTATTTCAATTGGCTCTTTTTTTTTTACTTCAATTAATTTTAAATGAAAACATGTCATTAGCACAAATAGGAAACTGGTATTACTCATTATAAAAAGATGATAACCGTCAACAGATAAAATGAAAATAAGATGATGTTTTAACTTTCTGGTAAGATTCTGTCACTTACACCATGAATCTGAGCCTTAAACCTACTGTCTTTTATTTTTAAAAGGGCAGGGTTGTACCGGAGAAAGCAGTTTAGGGAGTGGAAGAAGCATTAAAGTAACTCGAGATCCAAACTGACTTCATTTTTTTCCTCTCAGGTGAAGCTGAAAATACAGACAATTAAAATGGAGAGATGAAAAGGAAGTCTTGCCATTTTGTGAAAATATGGATGGATGAAGTGAGTTTTATTCTAAGAGAAGTAAGTCAGACAGAAAAAGACAAACTACATATGGTCTCATTTAGATGTGGAATCTAAAAGCAAGTGAACAAACAAATGAGCAAACAAAACCAAAAAAGACTCACAGATGTAGAAAACAAACTGGTGGCTGCCAGAACGTGAGGGGGCAGGGTGGATGGGCAAAACAGGTGACGGGAACTAAGAGCTACAAACTTCCCATTTATGAGAGAAGTCACGAGGATGGAAAGTACAGCATAGGGAGTACAGTCAATAATACAGTAATAACTTTGAATGGTGACAGACGGTAACCACACTGACTTTGATGAGCATTCGTAATGTATATAAATGTCAAATCACTGTGCTGTACAACTGAAACTAATATAACATGGTATGTTGACTGTACAATTAAAAATAAAAAGCTTAAAAATTTTCAATGGAGAGCTTTACATGCTACAGGGATGAGGTACAGATTCTAAGAAAGATGCACAGGGGGCTGGAGGTTGCAAACAGGCAAAGCAGGGATGTCGAAACAAAGGTCTACGGATGAAAGAACACAAAACACATTCAAAGGTTCGGGAAAGACTTGGCTTGACTGAACCTCCCAGTTTTCATGAGAGAGTTCTTGTTTTCCCGGGATAATAACTGACGACCCTCTTTTGTCCAAGTATATTCTCTCTGGACAATCAACTAGAGGAGTACGGTGAGCAGAGGCTAGAGATGAGGCCAAAGAGGTGAGCAGAGCCCAGCTGAATCCCGAGGGCAATAGGGACCCACAAAAGCACTCAGGCAGGGGAGGGCCCTGTTGAGACTGTGCGCAAAGAAGGCGAAGTGTGGCCCATGGCCTGAAGTCTGAAAGACCCGTTGGAAGTGAGGAAGGCAGCATCAGTGGGAAAAAGAAGAAATGACCTCATGCATATGCCTTGGGGAAGTAGATTCTTGAGGGCCTGGTAATTGATTGGGGGCACAAGTCAGGGAGTAATGGAACAGGAGTCAAGTGTGATAGATAACCAGGTCTTGACATGAGCAAATCTTTGAATGGTGGTGCCACTCGCTCAAACTAGAAAAGAAGGAAAAGGAACAAGTTCATGGGCGACCTAAGGGACACTTGGGTCAGATGGAGTGGGAGGTGACTAGTGGACATCCAAATGAATATGCACAGTAGTACCTACATGTGCAGGGGATAGACTGGGATGCGTGAGCATTACATAAGAGCTCCTCAGTGTGTGCACGTACATGCGCACGTGCAACGCACACACACACACACCCCACGTTAACCATGTTCTCTAGGAAGGACCACTAGGACAGTGATATGGGGTGCATCCGGAGCCATACACTGGGACATATGCAGTTTGAAGAAGCCGTTCCCCTGACAGGTAAGTTTGACAGTCAGCCCTCCCTCTCTGAGGTGAATCAGTGATGCTAAGGGTAGGGGGTGCCCAGCCCATAGATGGAATTGTTCAGGAAGAATAAGGACTTGAGCAGAAATGGGCAAAGTTCCAGGATGTAATGTCAAGTCAAAGAATGTAAGCTGGCCAAAGAAGTGACGAGGAGCATCCAGAGAGAAGAAAGCCAAGACAGTGTGGTGTTTCTCGATGAAGAAAGAGAGTGCTTTTAAGGAGGAGGAAGAGGTTAAATGATCCCTGACAGTGTGTTTAACAGTACCAGGATGTCATGGTAACGATCAAAAGGTGTCCATCGGACCTGACAAGGAAGTCACTATGGCCCTTGGCTGGGCAGCTTCTAGGCATTTGATAGGTAGAAGCCAGATTACAGTGGACTGAAGCGTGGATAGAGGGGAGAAAGAAAACTCTCTGTCAGGACATTTGCCTATAACCAAGATAAGAGAAATAATGTGACTCCCAGTCAGCAACGTGAATCTCTCAGTACCAGGAATGTGAGCTGGGCTCAGGGAAAGGTAGTAGGAATTGCAGTCAGCCCACAGAAACTGGTCTCTGTTGCAGCACTACATCCCATGCCACATGCCCAGCCAGGCAAATCAGAGTCACATCTGGACATGGGGCTTATGCACTGGTGCCCCAAACTCATATATATATATATATATATATATATATATATATGACAGACTCCTATATAGATAGATAGATATATGACCCCCATATATAAGACAGAATTCTATCTCCCACATCTTCATAATCTCAACAGCAACATCAACTCTTACAACTAAACCTTAAGGAGCATATAGTTTACACTTGGAGAACCTTAAATGATTTATTTTTTAAAAAAATCCTATGCCATGAGCACAAATATCTGAATCTTATCATTGAGGAAAGTAAAGATCAGAGAGGTTAAGATACTTGCTCCAGATCACACAGCTATTGGGTGGCAGAGCCAGAATGTAAGCCCACATTTGCCTGACCCTGCTGGGACACCTCTACTCCCTGCAAGGCTTGCTAAATAGGAGCACTTTACTTAAAATGGCCCAAAGCCTCATGATGTTGAAATAGGGCAAAATATGAAAACTCATTAAATCTCTGCAGGAGAGAAAATGGTATACAGGTTTAATCCTGGCCTGGAGTTGGAAGAATCCAGTTCAAGTTCTGACCGTGGGTGACTCAATTCATGTAACTACCCTGGAACCTGTTTTCTCAAGCACAAAAGTGGAGGAGGTGTTGACTTCATCATGGACCCCATCAATGAAAAAAATATGTATGAACACATACTGCCAAAATACATGCTTTTATTTATCTTCTGCATTTATAAGGCATAAATGTGCATCTTTTAAAAAACTTTTTTATTTTTTATAAACATGTAATATATTTTTAACCCCCGGGGTACAGGTATGTGAATTGCCAGGTTTTCACACTTCACAGCACTCACCACAGCACATACCCTCCCCAATATCCATAACCCCCTTCCCCCAGCAACCATCAGTTTGTTTTGTGAGATTAAGAGTCACTTATGGTTTGTCTCCCTCCCAATCCCATCTTGTTTCATTTATTCTTCTCTTACCTCCTTAACCCCCCATGTTGTATCTCCAGTTCCTCATATCAGGGAGATCATATGATAGTTGTCTTTCTCCGCTTGACTTATTTCGCTAAGCATAATACCCTCTAGTTCCATCCACGTCGTTGAAAATGGCAAGATTTCATTTCTTTTGATGGCTGCATAGTATTCCATTGTGTATATATACCACATCTTCTTGATCCATTCATCTGTTGATGGACATCTAGGTTCTTTCCATAGTTTGGCTATTGTGGACATTGCTGCTATAAACATTCGGGTGCATGTGCCCCTTTGGATCACTACGTTCATATCTTTAGGGTAAATACCCAGTAGTGCAATTGCTGGGTCATAGGGTAGTTCTATTTTCAACATTTTGAGGAACCTCCATGCTGTTTTCCAGAGTGGTTGCACCAGCTTGCATTCCCACCAACAGTGTAGGAGGGTTCCCCTTTCTCCACATCCTCGCCAGCATCTGTCATTTCCTGACTTGTTAATTTTAGCCATTCTGACTGGTGGGAGGTGGTATCTCATTGTGGTTTTGATTTGTATTTCCCTGATGCTGAGTGATATGGAGAACTTTTTCATGTGTCTGTTGGCCATCTGGATGTCTTCTTTGCAGAAATGTCTGTTCATGTCCTCTGCCCATTTCTTGATTGGATTATTTGTTCTTTGGGTGTTGAGTTTGCTAAGTTCTTTATAGATTTTGGACACTAGCCCTTTATCTGATATGTCGTTTGCAAATATCTTCTCCCATTCTGCATAAATATGCATCTTAATGAAGAAATACTGCACACACTATGAAAAGGCATAAAAGTAAAATATTTAAAAGGATGAGATAAAGATGAAATAAGGAATAGCAAATGTCCTATTGATCATGATGGCTTGATACTATCATTAGCTAATACCTCAAGACAAATATGAGTTGGGATAAGATTGATTTATCATAATTATAGGAAATGGTAATCTATAGACCAAATATCTTGATACATCAAGACATTTTTAACTGACTTCTTACAGGTTAAATGGAACGGTCTTTGTTTTTCCCCCACAGTGGCGGTTGATGGAGGGAGCAGTGTTGCTGTGTCCCTGTGGTCCCCTGCATTGCATCAGAGGTATTATCTTCAAATAGTGGTGTCTTTGCAGAGTGTCCATTTAGTGAAGGATAGTTTCATTTAAAAAAGGAAATAGAATTCATAAATCTACCTACGTAGGCACATATATCTGTTTCCTGTGGCTGCCATGACAAAGTACAACTAGGTGGCTTAAAACAACAGAAATTTATTCTCTCACAGTTCTGGAGACGGGCAATCTGATATCAAGATGTTGGTAATGCCACATGCCCTCTGAAACTTGTACGGGAGAATCTTTCCCTAGCTTTTTTGCTGCTGGTGTTTGCTGGCAATCCTGGCGTTCCTTGGCTTGCAAATGCTTCATTCCAATAGATGCCCCTGCCATCACATGGCTGTCTTCTCTCCAAATGTCTCTGTGTCTCTTCTCTTCTTACGGGGCCAGCAGCCATATTGGATTGAGAGCCCATCCTAATTCAGTACGACCTCATCTAACGTAACTGACTGCATCTACAATGACCCTATTTCAGAATAAATCGTCTTCTGAGGTACTAGGGGTTAGGACCTCAACAAATCTTCTTGTGGAACCCAATTTAACCTCTAACAGCACACATAAATATACTGAAAGGAAGTAAAACAGGGAAGGCAGCTTCATCTGTGCTATAGACTCTCCGCCTTTGTCTCATACAGGGGATATTCTGTACAAGAACCATGACCTTCTCATGCATAGAGCAAGTAAGAATGCCATGTCATGCCATATATTAATTTTTTTAAAATGTAAATTCCTGAAATGGGAAACCTGCAAAGGATACTGAGAAAGAGCAGCCAGAGAGAGTGAGAGGGAGAAGAGAAGAGAAAAGGGACAAGAGTGTGACCTCACTCAACTAAAGGAGGTAAATGCTTCAAGAAAGGAGGGTCGGCAGGGACAGCTGGGCCAGCGTCACTATGATAATGTCTAGGAGGTTTCCACTAAACTTCCTGACTGGAAAAATGCTATGGCCCTTAATTTCTTTGGTTTTACACTAATATTTTCTTCTCCAACTCCAAAGGATAACCTTGTGCATCCTGTTGGGTTCAAGCACTCTATTTTGGAGACTTCTGCCCTAGAAGAGCTCAAAGATTCCTTCCAACTTAAAAAAGGTAATGGCCCCATGAATGTCCCTTCTCCAGAGGTCACCCCCAAAGTAACTAAGAAATCAGATGACGTGAAATAGCATCTGATTGAATTGCATAAGAATTTTGAGAGGGCAGAAAGGGAAGACATAAAAAGGACACCTGAATATATTATCATATTTACTCTTATCTTCTGGGCATGCCTACAAGGAAAGCATGTAGAAAAAATACCACATTGAAAAAAATTGGAGGGTTTATTATTAATAATTAGTAGCAGTAGTAGTTCACATTTATCACATGGAAGGCAGCACAATGTACTGGTTATGGCATTAAGTTTGGAGCCATATTCTTTAGTTCAATCTCACCTCTGCTACTTACTAGCAGTAGAACTTTTTGTGCCTTAGTTTCCTCATCTGTAAAATCTGTTATAATAGTATGACTTCATAGGATTATTTTGCAAATAGATATGTGTTAAGTGCATAAAATGGTACTTGGCACAAAGCAAGAGCTATATAAGGTTTAGTTGCTGCTGCGATTATGATGGTGATGACCAATTTACTGAGCTTCTGTAATGGACTATGCTAACTATTTGGCTTACCTCATCTCTTTTCATCATGTGAAATAGCACAGTGATTAAGAGATTGGGCTGAACTCTAGAAAACAGTATGAAAGTTCCTCAAAAAGTTGAAAATAGAGCTACCCTATGACCCAGCAATTGCACTACTGGGTATTTATCCCAAAGATACAAATGCAGTGATCCAAAGGGGCACGTGCACTCCAGTGTTTATAGCAGCAATGTCCACAATAGCCAAACTATGGAAAGAGCCTAGATGTCCATCAACAGATGGACAGATAAAGATGTGGTACACACACACATACACACACACACACACACACACACACACACGAATACCATGCAGCCATCAAAAAAGAAATCTTGCCATTTACAATGACGTGGATGGAACTAGAGGATATTATGCTAAGTGAAATAAGTCAATCAGAGAAAGACAATTATCATATGGTCTCAATGATATGAGGAATTTGAGAAACAAGACAGAGGATCATAGGGAAAGTGAGGGAAAAATGAAACAAGATGAAACCAGAGAGGAAGACAATCCATAAGAGACTCTTAATCTCAGAAAACAAATGGGCTACTGGGTTGGGGGGGGGGTAGTGGGGAAATGGGGTGGCTAGGTGATGGACACTGGGGAGGATATGTGCTATGGCGAGTGTTGTGAATTGTGTAAGACTGAAGACTCACAGACCTGTATCCCTGAAACAAATAATACATTATAGGTTAATATAAAAAAATAATAAAAAGAGAGAGATTGGGCTGAGAAATAAGCCTGACTTCAAATCCAAGTCCTGTCACTTGCTAGGAAGTAACTCTGTACAAGTCATTGGACATTTCTAAGCTCTTATTTCCTCATAGAAATAATCCATGGAATCAAATAATCCACGGAATCCACCTAGAATTGCAGCTGGTGAATAGTCAAATAATCCATGGAATCCACCTAGAATTGCAGCTGGTGAATAGTCAATGTTCAATTAATGCAAGGTCTTACGCTTCATGACTCAAGGAAGAAAGTAAAAAATTACGTCCATACTGGTCCAGGGTCTCACAATCAATGTGGACTTGAACCTGGCCTAAAAGTGAGGGTGTGCTATGACAGGCACAACTGAGATCATGTTTTCATTCAAACCCTTATACATCATGATGCTGTTCCAATCACTGATTGATGGGCTGCTCTGAGCAGCAAGAGGTATAAATGTAAGCACCCACAAGAACAATGGTAGTCACACCCAGTCTTTCTTAAAAGTAACATGCTTGCTTGCACTGGCACTGTAGAAAAACAAAAATTTTAAATCCCTATTGAGTGGAGGGAATTTCAAACTGCTTCTAGACATAGTCCTAAAAGTGACTAAGGTATAACTTTGGTTGAATGGTTATCTGGTCTCTATGGCCCCTTTGAATTCAGAAATTCTACAATTTTATGAATTTACAGTCCAAGTGGGGCTATAAGATCAGGACACATAAGATAGCTAGAGAATAGTCTGACACCATTTATGACCAAGGGATAAGTCTGTGTGAAGGTTAAGGGCTGTTACGTGATGGCTAGACAGTATTTTCTAAAATACCAAATCATGAGAATATCCTGAGGTTCTTTCCTCAAAGTATAGATTTCTGGGCTACATCCCAGACCAAGTGAATCACAATCTCCATAGAATCTGCATTTTTAACAAATACCTTTGATTTTTGATCTATGGACTCTACACCTAGCCATTTGATTTAATTGGAGTGATGATTCAAAGAACAGTCATTTTTAAAAGCTCTGCAGATGGTTCTAATGTAAACAAATTTGAAAAACACTAAATTAGACCACTGAATTGTTGGGAAAGATCTGTATACTCATCCTTCACAATAATCAAAAAGTGGAAATAACCCAAATGTCCACTGACAGATGAGTGGATAAATAAAATGTAGTCTATTCATAGAATGGAATATTATTAAGCCTTAAGAAGAAGGGAAATTCTGACATGTGCTGTAACATGGATGAAACTCGAAGATACTACATTAAGTAAAAGAAGCCAGACAGAAAAAGACAAATACTTAATGGTTCCACTTATCCAGAATAGCTCATAGGAACAGAAAGTAGAATGGTGGTTAGCAGGGGCTGGAGGAGGGGAGGATAAGGGGATATCTACTAGATAAAGTCTCGGTTTTGCAAGATGATCAAGTCCTGGAGGCAGATTGCACGACAGTGGGAATACACTTAACACTACTGAACTGCACACTTAGATATGGTTAAGATGACAAATTTTATGTTGTGTGTATTTTACCACAATTAAAAATTAAAAAGCAAAAAAGGATGGGGATGGTAAAGACATCGCTTGCCTGGCAGTCTTCACCCCGACCCTGGCCTGGCAGACATTGCTAATAGATTACCGCGTACTCCCACACAGAGCCCAGGCCCTCACAATCCCCCACACAGGAGAGAATAGGATGAGAAGAGACGGGGAGAGAGTGAAATGATTAAGGTCATGAGCCTCTGTGTCTGGGAGAGAGAGTAAGAGTGGAGGAGGAATAAGGAGATGATCCCGCAAGGCTGGAAGGGAGTATCAGGGAGGTAAAAAGACAAAAGATGAAATCTGCTCAAACACACTATGCACTGTCTATTCTTCCAAATGCTGCCTAGTGAGCACAAGGCCAAAGACTCCTTTTCTTTTGCTGTCTGACCATATAGCCTTTCTAGGGGACTAACTAACCATAGAGGTCTATTGGCAAGTGCCCTGGTGAGGACCCAGAGTCAAGGTTCAAGGCCTGGCTGTCCCTGGACCATCAGAGGTGCACCTCCATCCTTGTCTCCCTCTCCAGGCTAAGGCTGTAAACAATTCCCTTGGCACACACATGCCTTGGTCCCTGACCCCTGAAGGTCTGATGAACCAGCAGGAACTCAGCCGTCTGAGGCACAAACCACTTCATAAACAGGGAAGTGCTACTGGGGCTTTCTCACATTGTTCCACTTGACATTTGGCTGGACTAGGTTTCCACCTTCAAGGAACTGACTTTTTGAAAAGACCAGCCAACACCTTTAAATGAGCCACATCCTCTGGAGATGTGCTCTCCCCTTCTTTCCCCACAGTCCCATTTGTCTTTTAAAACCAAAGGAGACAAATGTGGTATTATTCTTTTCAGTAATTGGGTCCTCTGTCCTGGCCTAGCAAAACCAAAAATCTATGAGGAAGGAAGCATGTGGTTCAAATTCAGGGTGTGACGGGAGTTCATTTGCTTGGAGGGGGTTGGGTTGTTCCCAAAATAATCATTACTACAAAGGCAAATCAATGCTTGAAGATCTGGTCCCCGCTTTTGCACTAATTGGTGTATAGAAGGGAGGAGGAGGGGATGAGATGCAAAAAGCAGCCACCAGCTGCGAAGATTTGTGATGTTAATTAACAACATGATTAGACAGGAAAACCACAGTCAGGTCTGATCAATCCCAGGAAGCCCAGACTGGTCCTGTAATGCCCCGAGAGCTGGGGGGTTAGAGGGGTGTGTGGGATGCTGCCTGCCTCCCCTTGGGGCTGCCTATGCTGCTGCAACACCAAGGAGTCCACACTGGAGCCCAGAGAACACACCAGAAAGTCTAAAATTCCTTCAACTGGGTGCCAAGAAGCAGCTCCCACCCCCAACCCAGAAACCCACTTGAGTCACCTGGGAACAAACAATAGTTTAGGTTTAGGGAAGGTTATCTGTCCTGGCTGCCACTGGAGCCAGCTTGGGCCACCCCCCAGAAAGCTTTCCCAGGCCATCACAGCTGTAGTTTCTGTCGGCTTTAAGTATAAGGTCTTAAGAGAGAATAAATGCGGGGGTGGGGGGGTTGCCTGGGTGGCTCAGTGGGTTAAGCTCTGCGGGGTTAAGCTCTGCCTTTGGCTCAAGTCATGATCTCAGGGTCCTGGGATCGAGCCCCACATGGGGCTCTCTGCTTAGCAGGGAGCCTGCTTCCCCCTCTCTCTCTCTGCCTGACTCTCTGCCTACTTGTGATCTCTGTCTCTCCAATAAATAAATAAAATCTTAAAAAAAAAAAAAATAAGAGAGAGAGAGAATAAAGGGGTTAGTGAGTGGGAGAACACCAAAGGGAAATACGGAGCAGAGTTGAGAGTCCAGTGATAAAGAATAATGGGACTCCATTATTCAGAAAGTAACTCTGCTTTTAAAAAGGGGGTTGCAGATCTGGGCAGCTGGTAAGTGCCCTCAAAAACAATTTGTTGATGGGACGCCTGGGTGGCTCAGTGGTTTAAAGCCTCTGCCTTCAGCTCAGGTCATGAACCCAGGGTCCTGGGATGGAGCCCTGAATCGGGCTCTCTGCTTAGCAGGGAGCCTGCTTCCTCCCCTCTCTCTCTGCCTGCTTCTCTGCCTACTTGTGATCTCTGTCTCTCCAATAAATAAATAGAATCTTTTAAAAAGAAACAAACAAAGAAAAAAACAGCTTGATGGGCTTGCTTTCCATCTCACTCTCCTTGGGCCTGGGGAACCCATCTTGGCCAGAGACCTGCTTCTGGAGGTGGAAAAGGCAGTTGAGCTGCCTTCACCGGTATTTTGGGGGGATGGGCGGCAATAATTCTGGCAAATGCTATAATTACGGGTCCCCAGGCAGAGCCGGGGCTAGAGCTCCTGTGGTCGTCTCCCTTGCTCCCCTGAGGTGGCCTCTTCAAATGCGGGCAGTTCCAGAAGACCCTGGAAGGAAGATGCACCAGGGCAATCATGGGGCTTTGTAGCTGGAAGGCAACTGAGACAGTGTGTCACCTGGCAGCCTCATCTGGGAGGAGGTGCAACAGCTGAGAGGTGCAACTGACAGCACAGAGGGACAGATGGTCAGAAGCAGGGCGGGACAAGAAGCCAGGGCTGCAGCAGCCGGGCCTGCACGCTCTGTGTCGTCCTCCCCATCGACACAGCCCGATTCTGCTCTGGCCACTGTCTGCTGGGTTATCTCCCCGAGTGCCTCTACTCAGCTCGGCAACCTTGGAGGGGAGGATAAAGAGCCGGAGGGCACTTCCTCATGGGGAAAACAGTGACTGTGAGGCTCTTCTCTGTGCCAGAGATGGGGCTAAGTTATGGGGACACAAAGGTGGGGAGGGGCGGGGGGCACGCCATGGACACTCACAGTCTAGCAGGGACAGCAGATTCACAAACCAAAAATCCACCAGTAATTTTGCTGTAACAGTGGTACACTGGAGACCAGGAAAGGAAGCAGCAGCCTGTTAGGTGAGCTAGAAACACCTGCCTGGAGGCAGGGATATTTAAGCTGAGCCACAAACCAGCCCCCAACCTCCCCATGCCCAGAACAACAGCGTGTTTTAGGTCTGCCCTGTCCCCCTTCCCAGATGCCTCTCCTTGGGATTCAGAACCCTCATATTTGCCCGCTGGCCGTTTAGGACCCAAAGCTCCGTCCTCCCAAGGAATGCCTTTTGGTTTCATTCACCGTCCTTCACAACGATTATCCCATCTTACCAGGATGAGTAACATGTTCTAAAAACGGATGCCAACGGTTGTACAACTCGGTAAATTTAATAAAAATCATCCATAGTGCACTTAAAATAGATGAGTAGTTCAACATGTAAATTACACCTCAATAAAGTTGCTTTTAAAAATTCCCAATATTTTTTATGTGAGAACATACAGAGAAAATGATAGCATTTATATCATGCCCTGGAGGTAAACTGAAGGAAATTTAGACTTTAATGGGGGGAAAATCATTACACTTTGTTTATTTCAATATAGGAAATATAAAATGCAAAAGTTTCAGGAAGGTATTAAATACTGAATTTATATAAAACCGCCAAATTAAATGTTTTCAAGTATTTAAGTGAAATGCTTGAATCTGTCGATGAACAAACTTTTCTTAACTTCTGCCCATTCTCTTGGGGGGAACAGGTTGGAAACTGTTACATGTAACTCTGGAATAACACTTTTTAATAATAATCCCTTCAAATTCTTGATGATCTCCATCAAGAAACTCTGTTTACACAAGAGGTAATATAAATTTTTAAATCGTTTTTATAACCGTTTAAAAATCTACATGGAAAAATCATGTTGGAATAAATCTAGAAACTCTTCCTTCATTGACAAGTAATAGTGACATTTTTGTGATAATGTAAACAAATTTCAAATTCAATCAAATTTTTCATGCCAAGTATTTTGAAATAATGATGATATGTATATTTTCAAAATATACAGGAACTATTAGAATAATCAGCTTACAACTGGCTTGGATGTCGCTACACGGGTGCAGAAACCACAAAAATAATTACCCAGCATATGTGAAGATACTTGGAACTATGCCACTAGGACACATTGGCCACACCTTGGATAGCAAGCTCTGCTCCTTGGGCTCCTGGGATACTAACTCCTCCAGCTCTAACCTGGGCATCCAGAACACCAGCTCCTCCCACTTCTCCCTGGGCCTTTGTCTTCAGTGGGAGGTGGAGTCCCTGTAACTGGTTCCCCAGAAGGATCTCCAGAGCAGGGCAAAAGGTGGGTGGGCTCAGAGCAGGACTCTGGGCCGTGTCAGTAGATTCCCCTCCATTCATTCAAATGTACCCTGAGAGATACCTGAGGCCCAGCCTACCACCCGAAGGGATGACAGATCCTGGTGTTGGGGAGCAAGCTGTGCTGATAACCTGATATCACTCCTCTGTTTGGATTCCCATGAGCATTTTCTAAGGGGTTCCAAACCCCTGAGACAATATTCATTTTGAGGCCTTGGGGGTCACTCTCCGGAGAGGCAGTGTACACAGAATGAAGGGAACAGAAGGTTAAAAACATAAATATGGAAAAATCTGTATTTAAGAAGTGGGTGGACAGGCCCTAGCTTGGGGAGAAAATAGGAGGGGAGGAAAGACAAATGGTGAGACATCACAGAGGTTAAAGAAAGGAGTAATAAACATAGAAGGAGAATGAAGTCTGAGGTGCTGCTAGGAGGAGCAGGAGGAGACATGAGGGCAGTGTGCCTTGGGGAAAGGGGACTTTTGGTGTCTGAGAAGACAGAGGCACAAGAACAGAGGTTTACAAGGTCAGGATGAGGAGTGGAAATGATTTGTGATGCTTGGTAAAGGCAGTAAGGAAAACTTCTCTCAAGAGGGACCATTGCAAGGGGTTTTGTAGTAGGGAGAGAGATGGGGCTCAACACCAAGGACAAGGACAAGGACAAGTGGGGATTTATACCAAAGCAGCAGGGTGGAGGTCAGCAGATGGAAGAGCACTAAGAGGAAACATCAAGGGCTGGGCGATTCTTGCTAACCCCACCTAACAGGGTTCTTGAGGAAGACAGGCCAGGATGATAAGATATCAAAGGTGGGGGATAAAGAATTTGATCAGATACTAAGGATAATCGGATACCAAGGGTGGGGGGGATTTTTGCCACACGGACTCAGCAGGATTCTTGCCAAAAGTGGACTAAGCAGGCCAAGGACACAGCCCAAGCTCTAGACTTAGTCAAGAAGAGGGCTCCGAAGAGCCTGACTCAGGTTTGGTCAAAGACAGTCTTTTCAGAGTAGTCTGGTCTCTTCAAGAAGCTGCATGGCCAATGGAAGTACTGCTTTTTGATTTTGTGACCCACAGAAAGGAGGCTGTGAGGGATACTGCTGGTGGTGATGGGGAGATGCAGCCTCCTGGGAAAGCCAGGACTTAGGAAATCATGAAATCAGGAATCCAGAAGGAAAGGTCTTCCTAGGAAAGGAAGAGTTCCTTTGCTCCTGAGTTGGGAGCAACGGTTTTTCTGTTGGGATGACAACAAGGAGATTAATGGAGCTGAGAGCCACCAACTAGTCAGTTGGTGCAACAGATGGAGACAGCTGGCCTGTGGCAATGTTCCTTCATTATTCATGTGCCAAGATTTTTGGACAGCTGCTGTGTGCCAGGCCCAGGGACAACTGAGAAGCAGCCCTTTCCCGTTAGGAGCTCTGAATCCAGGGGAACAAGTAAGCTATTCAACCGTCACAGAAGCAGCAGAAATGAGGGGGAAATGGCAGGATGCCATGAGAGATACAGAGGGAGCACCCAACCTACCCTGTGGAGCTCAAGGAAACTTCTGTAAGGAAGTGGCATCTCAGCTAAGCCTTCAGAAAGGGGAGGAATTAGAAAAGAAGGGGCAGAAACTATTCCAGGAGCAAAATGGGGCATGGCACATTTGGGGACTGAAAGTGCTCAGTTTGCATGCAGGCATTGCAATAAAAGATGGGAGATGATGGCCAGAGAGAGAAGGCAAGAGCCAGACCCTGAAGGACATTGTCATCTGAGATAAGGTTTCTTTAGTCTGCCCCAAGTTTCTTCCTAGTCTTTGTGATAAAGAGCCTGGTCTAAAGCCCTGCCCTGTCCTCCTAGATGTGGGACACAAAGGCCCTCAGAGCCACAGAGGAAAATAATGGGGTATTGGGAAATTCAGATGATAGTGTTTAGACCAGATGGACAAAGCAAAGTGCCCTGAAGATCTGAGCCTTTACATATAAAGTTAACTGGGTTTTGTTGTCCTCATTCTTTCCTTTCTGTGCAGGGGACTAGTCAGAGTGGTTAAGAGCCCTGACTACTTCTCCTTACAGACCATTTTCGTGTCTTATGTCTTCATTTTAGAATCTTCTGAGGCTCCCCACTACCTGTGCCATCAAGTTTGAATTTCACCGTTGGGGTTTTGAGATCCTCCATTAGCTTTTTTTTTTTTTTAAACCTAATATGAACTTCCATATCAGTTTTCTCAACGCCAACACATTTACGGATCACCTAAGAGCACAAAGACCCTGCTCTGAGAGTTTGTGTGTTGTCCAAGAGAGTTTCATAGCCTAAGAAAGCAAAATGGTGTCCAAAAATATGAGGAGAGTGAACCAACCCAGGAGTTCAGAGTAGAGAATGATACTGAGCCTTACACACCTGGGCATCCCTACCTCTGTGCCTTCGGAAACTGCCTGAGGTCTGACTGACAAAGGAAGAGACAGCGAAGGAATATGAAAGAGTACTTGATCATGAATGTAAACATCCGGAGTCAATAAAGCGTCATCTTAAAGACAGTGGCCCTCAGAGCAACACATTCTAGCCAGGGGGCCTTTAACAGCTTAGATAACTTTTCAGATCCTCAATTTCCCTTGTGTGCAAATCTGGTGGGCATATCTACTTTGTGGCATTATTAGAGAGAGTCTGTTAAATGAGACTTTATATACACAGAACTCAAAGTATGCAGCATAATGCCTAAACAGTAGCTATTAGTTTTTATTATAATAATAATATTCTGAATTCTGAAAAACAGTACAGAGAGCATGGTAGGTAGCTGTCTGTCTCTAGACTCCTAATGCTCTTCCACTTACCAGCTACATGGCCTTGAGCAAGTTACTTCAACCTTTCTGTTCCTCATTGACTTTATCCATCAAATGGGGAGAACTGTATCTACTGCAGACATCGCTCTGAAGAATATCACTAGTATCAGCATCAAGTCTGAAAGGAGAACTAAAGAACGTGGTGAGGAAGAAAAAAGCTGTACACCTTCCCCTGGGCTTGAAGAGCTACTGCCTGTTCTCCATTCTCAGTGATGTTGGCACAGAAATAGACAGACAGTGAAACAGAAAACGAAGTCCAGGAACAGATCCAAATACACAGGACATTATGATATCCTCTCGGATCAGTGGAGAAGATGGAGTTGAGACCACTGAGCAGCCATCTGGACAAGCTGCCTCTATTCCTCTGTCCTCTCTGAGGAAGAAGTGGGCAGAAGAGGAACAGAGGTAGGCCAGAGACTTTACTCTCTGTGCTTTTGTCATTTTTGAAATTGAACTTGTTCAAAAGCATTATGTACTTTAAAAAGTAAAGGGGGAAAAGAGAGAGAGAGAGACATGTATAGTTCTCCGGAAGTGGTGAAAGATGGATTATCCAGAAGAGCTTAGAATCCCACAGATGGGATCAGTTTCTCTGGGAAGTGGTCCTCCATTTGCACAATAGGTCAGATAACACAGGAACAACTCAAGGTTGGCATGCAGAATGGAGGAAAGGGCTGTAGGGGACTGGGAGGTCCCTCTTGCAGTCCCTATCTGCCACTAGACTTTGGGCCATGAGTTCAATGCAAATTCAAGCACTATCTGGGAAGAGCATACAGTGGATAAGTCAGTTTTCCCAGAACCACCACTGTGTTTGCCATATTGGCAAAGATCTGGTGGATATGTCAGCCTGCCAGGAGAGACGAACACAGGGACTGCGGCTACTGCTAAAGCCATAAGACCCAAAGAAAGCCAGAGGACTAACAGGGAAGAGGGAGCTCAGCAGGATCCCAAAAGACAAGAAGTCCTGAGCATTCATTGAGAGAGGGCAGGAAAAGAGGAAACACAGCGATGCAGTCCCTCAAGCACATCTTCTCCTAGGCTTGGTCTTCAAGAGACCAGCCTTCCAAAGAAGCTGGAGGCTAACATAACCACCGTGGAAAACCTCTCAGGCCCCAATGTCCTTGGCAGTGATTTAAGTTCCATTGCCCAACTGGTGAAAGTTTACACCTCCCAGACTCGACAAATGCACCAGGCCCTTCATCCCCGCTGAGCCTACCCAGGGGAATTGCCAGACCCCCAGCCTTCCTCCCTCCCTGAGCACACCCTCCTCCAGGGAGCAGACAGGCCTCATCCCTATTGTCCCAGCCTTTGATGTGTACCTCCTACCAGCACTTCCTAAGAGGACTCATCTCACGTGGCTAAGTTTACAGGCATGAAAGGAGTACAAATCAATGTAGCCCATAAACTCTCCTTCCCTTGCCTCCTTGACAGTTCCACGGAGCAGAGTCTAAAATTCAATATTTGTGGAAGGTGCTGCTGAGGAACAGTTTGAACTTTTCCCCTGATTATAAAGGCAGAACTCTAATTTTTGCCCTTCTGTGTCTTACCCTGGAAATCAGACACAGTGATAGCATGCTTATAGACAAGTCAAAAATACCAAAGAAAAATAGAAGAAAAAGAACTTAAATACCAATTATCCCACTAATCTGGTTATTGTTCCTGTATTGGTGTGTTTCTGATCCTTTTATTAAAGCCTGGCCAGTATAATTCAGAAGACATTCTATACTAAGTGAATACAATGTTCACTTAACATACATCATTTGCTCGTAGATTTAAATTCTTTGTAATTTTTACTGCTTACACAATATTCTATCCAGGGAAATACTGACATGCTGAAATTTATTTAATTTATTTAATAAATTAAATTAAATTTATTTAATCAATTCCACAATGTTTGACATTTTTTTCAAGGTTGGTTGGTTTTTTTTCCTAATATAAACAATGGTCGATAGATAATGCTTTACCTGAAGCATATGCTAGATCATTCCCCAGGAAAAATGTCCAAAACTTAACATTAATGGGCCAAAGTATAAGAAAATGTTTAAGTCAATACATAGTGGCAAACTAGCTGCAAGGAAAATCATATCCATTTATACTCCCCAGCCCACTGCAGATTTTAACTTTTATTCTCTCTGTCAAACTGTGAACCATTACCTGCTGAGCTGCGATATCCGGGATTGGAAGGAAGATGGTGTCCTATCAGAGTGCGATGCCTATGGGACTCATCAGTCCCTTAGAAGAAGCGGATCTGGAATCCAACCTGGGAGGAGGAATACAGTGGGCATACGCTTTCTGAACACCAGCCTCCACTGACCCACCTGAGGGTCTTTCCCTCAACACCAAATATGTGGTGGCTTTTCCAACACCAATTCTCTGATTCTCTAACACTAAGTGGGTATTCAACCATTCAATTCAATTCTGACATTAACTACCCAGAATGACTGGAGACCCCACAGATTAAGGGATGAGTCCCAAGAGCTTGCCCCCCACCTTCATACACCAGTCACAAGTCCAGGCTGCCACCCATGCTTCTGACTGACTGGTCCTCTATAAATCCAGGGGTTCCCACAATCTCCCCCTCAAGTTCAGTAATTTGCTAGAACAACTCACAGAATTCAGGAAATCACTGTATTTACATTACTGGTTTATCATAAAAGATACAGTTCAGGAACAGACAAATGGAAGGAATATGTGGGGTCAGGTATGGGGTCCTGCACAAAACTTCTATGTTCTCTCTAGGTACACCACCTTTCAAGCACCTGGAGGTTTTCACCAACCTGAAAGCTCTTTGAACCCCAGCATTTAGGGGTTTTTAATAGAGATTGTATTATGTAAACATGGGTGATGAAATCATTGGGCATTGGTGCCAGAACTCAATCTTCAACCCTCCTCCCCTTCCTAGAGTTAGGAGGTGGGCATGAAAGTTCTAACCCTATAATCATGGCTTGGTCTCACTGGTAACCAGTTCCTACCTTGAAGCTATCTAGGAACCTGTCTTGAGTCATCTCATCAGCGTAAAAGGACAGTATATTCCAAGAGTCCTATGCATTCTATGCCAGGAACTGAGGACAAAAACCAGGTGCCGATTTTTTTTTTTATTATACCACACTACTTTCCTATTTTCTGTGTTCATCTCTATGGAGCTCTGCCCACGCCCAACTCTAAATGTTGAGCATAAGACTCAGACCCAATCCAATCAGTAAAACAAATCTCCACTATAACTGGAAGAGATTGGTCCAGAGATGAACATACGACCCAATCAGACTTTCAATGACACTGTAGAATAAGAGATTCTCATACTTCCCCATGGAGTTCGATAAAGCCGAAAAGATACAAGATCTGGGACTGCTGCAGCTATCTCTTGCTACTGTAAGGAAGAACCTTAGAATGAATCATCATGAAAGAGAAGAGCCAAGCAATGGTGAATAAGAAAGTCCCCATGAGTCTCTTGACCTAGGCGAGCCCAAACCAGAACCTGGGCTTCCCAGGCACATGAGAATTCCCATTTTGCTTTAGCCAGTTGGGACTGTGTTTACAGCTGTGATTTCAGTTACCCCCAGTCAACTGTGGTCCAGAAACAGAGGATCCTCCTTCCGACATATTGTCAGGTCAGCAGTAGCGTGACACTACCTCACAGTGCCTGCGCCATTCACCTACTTCATCTCATCACGGAGGCGTTTTCTCATCTCACAGCATTAATTACAAGAAGGGTAAGTATGGTACGGTAAGATATCTTGAGACAGAAAGACCACATTCACATAAATTTTCCTACAGTCTATTGTTGTAATTATTCTATTTAGTAGTTACTGTTGTTAATCTCCTACTGTGCCAAGCTCATAAATTAAACTTTGTCATAGGTATGTATGTATAGGCAAATACATAAGGGTTGGTACTATCTACAGTTTCAGGCATCCACTAAGGGTCTTAGAACATTCCCCATAAATAAAGAGGAACTACCATACACTGCATATCATCTTCAAAAATATACAGTCACTGCTGACAGTCTATATACTGAAGGCACCCTGACTTCCTGAGGGCTTGGTTTCCAGGAATATAAATTCTGTGAAGGCTTGAGCCACTGTCCCTGGCAAAGTCCCCATCCATGGTCACACCACCTCAACAGTCAGGCTGAGCTATGATGCAATAATTCTGAATTATTATATTATTATTATAAATGACATTTTCCATTATGCCCAGCCCCAGCCCCAATACTGCTCACCCTAGAGGCACATCTGTAAAACCCTGAGAACAATATTGCTCAAACTATAATGGGCCTACAAGTCACGGGGGAATTTTCCTTCAAAGTAGGTTCTGGTTCTGTAGGGGTGAGGCCTGAGGTTCTGTCTCTCTAACCAGCACACAGTGATGCCCATGTTGCTGGTCTGGAAACCATGTTGAATATTGGGGTCCTACATGGTTCTGATAGAAATGGTTTATGAACCACACTTGAGCAACATCTTTCTAAAGTCTCATAGCTATAGGGATTCCTATTGTAGAAAACATATCCAGGGCTTTCATCTTGGATTATTAATATTCCAGGGAAATGCTTGGTTCAGCCAATATTACACTGATTAAGACTGCACTCCCTTGAAGACATTCACCTTAGCACAGGGGTGTGAAAAGCACAATCAACATCACCTGGAAACTTGTTAGAATTAGAAAAGGGGATTCTCAAGCTCCACCCAGACCTACTGAATCTGCCATAATGAATCTGAGTTAGAACAAGCCCCTATAGGTGATTCTGGCATTGCTAGAGTTTGAGACCCACTGTCTTAAGGTAACATATAGTGTCTGAATCACATGGCCCCCAAGTCTGCCCCATCCAGCCCTACCCCAGCTCCCCTCGCCTTTCTGCTCCTCCGATGTGCCTTGAGACCTTCCTAACTGCTATTCTTTTTGCCTGGTAAGGGAAAACAGGACTTTTTAAACAAAGCTGCTTCCATATTCTGAGTGGGCACAGCCCCCAAACATTCAAGTATATTTTCTTTGGCTCTCCCTTGAATGCCAGAGGCTCCTCTTCATCTATAACTTAAGGAAGGAGGCATCTGTTGCCCTGAAAGGACCTTTTGTGGAACTGGCTTTAACTTCCTCCCCATGTTGGCCCTGGGAACCCAAAACAATCCCTGGGAGAAAAGAAGAATTGAGGAGACTCAGAGAGAAGAGGGAGGTAAGCTGTGCCCACTTCTTCTTCAAAGTCAATGTTTTTACAAGTTCCCCTTGTTCTGCCTTGGGGTGAAGTCAATCAGCAAGAAGGGGAACGAAGCGAAGGGAAACCAAAGCTGTGCAGGGTGGGAGGCTGAACTGGTGAGCAGGGCTCAACTCACACACAGGCCTGAAAGTTGGCAGGAAAAGATGACTTTGGCCCAAGCCAGTCACGCAGGTCCGTGGGCTGTGCTTTGGGCCTGAGCACTGGGCACACTGGGGTCTTGCATCAGCATCTAGCCTGGTGAGGCTTCTTCATGGCTAGGTCTGTGGCACCTAGCACAATGCTGGTCCAAGGAAGGAATGCAGTAAGTATCCTTATGGACTGGCTACGTGTAGGCTCACTAGAATCACTGAATCAGCCTCTTCATTCAATGGACCTGGACACTGAAGTCCCAGAAAGTTGAGTGACTTCTCCTTAACACATCACCAACCAGTGCAAGCCCGCCTAGAACCCAGAACTTCTGACCCCCGAGGGCCTTCACCCCGGCTAAACTTCCTATGGCCAGCATTCCTTGGTTTTCCATGGGATTCAAGATATACCTGGAGAAAGAGTTCAGGGCCTGAATTTTTTTTAAATTAATATTAAATTTTGATGTGGAGGGATCAGCCTCTGAAAAAAGTCATTTCAATGTGAAGCTGTTTTAGATCACCTTGGGTTTTTATAATGTCCAGATCCCAGGGCTGTAAATAGTGCCGACAGAATGGCACTGGTATTGGGTTGGAGGTAGCAGGCCTGAAGTATAATCCAATTTCCTGAACTACATTCACATGAGAAGGGATAGCAAAACTGGAACATAGTATTTGTCCCTATTTCCTGAAGATTCTCCCAGATTAGTCAGAAGGGACATGGAGATGATCCTCATGGCTGGGTTTTGTTTTGTGGGTTTTACACCAAAGGAAAGACTTATTAATTGATACAAGGTCAAACATTTATAGAAAGAAAAGAGAAAATTCCTCTTAGTGAAAAAAAAGAAAGAAAGAAAGAAAGAAAGAAAATTCCTTGGATAAGTATAAATATTGATTAAACTCTACGTAAGTACCTGGAAATAAATTGATTTTCTAAAATTACCAGAATGCATTATTTATTACACATGTCACTGAGGTAGGACAATAGCATATTGTAGAAAAACAGAGAGTTATAGGATTATATGATTTTTTTTAAAGGGCTAGGATGAGACTCACAGCAGCTCAGTTGCAGTACTGGCTGAGCAAAGGCTTCAGGATCCCTCTCTGATGATTAAGAGGGGAACTCTAGCTGTGATGACACCATTAGAAGCATCCAGAGGCCATGCTACTCAGGAAATCTACTCCAAAAAGAGAAAGGTGTACCACCCCCCCAGCAATAATAACATCTATCGTGGCAATAACATCTGTAGCAACTATTATTCTATTGTAAATAATCTTGCTCTATTTTCAATCATTTTTTAAAACTTTAAGAACTTTTATATTCATCACCAATATGTCCTCTCACAATATACCTATAAGGTATACAGACCAGGTGATGTGCTAATTTTATTTATTTATTGAGCACCTATCATGTGCCAGGCAACAGGGAACCACGCTGAACAAAACAGAAATGTCCCCTGGCTGAATGGAGCCAACAGTCTTGTGGGAAGGCAGATATTAGATAGTAATTCTGCTTGAAGAAAATTTTAATCTTTGTATCCACCATCATTCAATAGTCATTAAGAGTCTGCTTCACGCTACACTCTTCTCGGTTCTAGGACACGAAGATGACCAAGACACAGCCCCAGCCTGGAGAACTTCCTGTCTCGGGAGGAAGACAGACTCCATACAAAAAAAATGTGCTGTGGATGGAGACAGGACTTCACCAAAAAGGAGACATTTGAGCTGAATGTGAAAAAACGGGTAGGATATTTGCTTTTCAGAGAAACGGAGACTTGTGGGCAAAAGAGGAAAAGGGCAGGCTGTGCTCAGCTGTGAGGGAGATGAGGCACTGGGGTGGGCGGGTGGTGACTGGAGGCTTGAGGAAAGGAGGAACTGTGGGTAAGACTGGCCAAGCAGACAGTGGGGCTAGCTTTTACAGGGCTGAGAATTCCCACACTGCACAGATGAAACAGCATCTGGGCAAAAGAGTGCCTTTAGGGTTGCAGCAAAGCATCCATAACCAACTTTTTATTTGGGGAAAAATAATTCTGTGTCCAAAGTAGGGTATGGATTTGAGGAGGAAGCCAGAGGGGTGAGGTCAGTTAGAAGTAAGAATCTACAAAAGCATGATTCAAATAAAGATTTAAAAAGAGGGGGAAAAAACTATATAGGAAACGGACAAAAATGTTCAGTAGCTACAGGCTGACACCGTGTGCTAAAGATGCCATCTTCGTTATTTCATGTAAGCCCACAACACTGTTACTAAGAAGGGCTTAGTATTCCCACTTTATAAATGAGGAAACTGAGACACAGAGAATTTAGGTAATTTCCCCAAGGTCACATGTCTAGTAAGAAGGTGGAGTCTGGGCTCAAAGCCAGTCATCCGCCACCATACCTTGCAGAGAGTACACACTCCACGAACATTTGCGCGGCTAAAGGGGTAGCCCAGCAAGGAGTGAATGCAGTGAACCGTGAGGGAGTTCAAAGGAGAGAATGATCAGAGCGACTCTCCCCCAACCCGGTGACTTTCACCCTGCAGTCCCCGCAAGGGTCATCCGACCTCCCTGTCCGCTGACTGGGAAACACAGAGGAAAGAAACAAAGAGCAGTCTCTGGGAAGAGCCACCAAAAACCTCATTTACTGAACAAAGGGTGATAAAATGGCAGGAAACCCACCACAGGAAAAGAAACTGGGGATTCTGGCTGGGACTTCTCTTTGCACCCACCCCGCCTGTTCAGCAGGCCCATACATCACTTTTCCCTCAGACTGTTAATTAGAGAGACACCCACCACCCTGACACAACACGTACAGAATGCTGTACACAACATAACATGGAAATGAAGTGACATGCATCCAATTAATTAAACTTTCACAGCTCCAATCAGTTTTAATTAGAGAAGCTATCCTTTTCACTCGCCTCTCAATCAATAAATGAACTTTGCAATACATACATATTTTTTAATCAATTAGCAAGCTGGACAAAATAGTGTAAGTCTGTTGCTGAGGACGTCATGAATTCCTCCATAAGCTACACAGATGTGTATTATCCATTTTATTCTTGGTTGAAATTACAAGCAACACAAGTTGAGTCCCTACAGCTTGTTTCCAAGTTAAATGAAAAATGAAAGCTGAGAAATGGCAGCCCCATCGTTTCCACACAACCTCTTACTGTTCTTGTTTACAGACCTAGAAAATGCATTGGGGACTCCAGAAATTAAGAAAGGTTCCTATTACAATGTCGGCAGATGGGCTCAAAAGCTGTGTGTTTTTCAGGTCATCAATATACTGTGTCTCTTCGACCAAAGGAAAGTTCTTCCTCTGCAGAAAAAGTATCCTCTTTGGTCAGGCATACAACTTATGGAGGGCAGCACACAGACCACTAAGATCCAGAATGGGGAGAGACTCAGTCCCTTGAGTCAGCCAGCCCAGCCCCAGCAACTGATGGAGCCACACCGACAGCAATCAGATCTGCTTCATGTGTGATCTTGTCAACACCACACTTCTGGTGCTTTCAGTAGGGCTGCAGTATGTGGTGCTCCTGTGTCCTGTCCGTCCTCCCAGGTGGATTTTTAAATCCCTACATTAGGGAAGAGGAAGGTTGTAAGAATGGAATAAACAAAAGGTCAGTACCCGTGGGAGTCAAAAGGAAAAGAAAAAGTGAAGTGTCAAATGGGTTGGGCAGTTCAGGAAGCTAAAGCATAGAATAAGATATAAAGGCAGGAAACTCATTTTATGTAATAATTACTGTATGCACCTTAAAATACAGAAGAAATGGGAACCCTTCCAAACTCATTTTACAAGGCCAGCATTACCCTATTGTCAAAACAAGGACGCCATAGGAAAATAAAATTATAGATCAATATCCCTGGTGAACATACATGCAAAAATCTTCAACAAAATATTAGCAAACAGAATTTAACAATACATTAAAAGGACCATACTCCAGGATTAAGTGGGATTTATTTCAGGGATGGAGGGATGGTTCAAAAGCCACAAATCAACATGGTATGCCACATTAACAAAATGAAGGGTAAAGATCATACCATCGTCTCAATAGGCACAGAAAAAGAATCTGACAAAATTCAACATTGAATAATGATAAAACTCTCAACGTAATACAGGTCATATATGACAAGCCCACAGCTAACACCATACTCAACACTGAGAATCTGAAAGCTTTTCCTCTACGGTCAGAACAAGACAAGGATGTTCTCTCTCACCACTTCTATTCAATTTAGTATTAGAAGCCCTAGCCAGAACAATTAGGCAACAAAACAAAACAAAACAAAACAAACAAACAAACACACATAACACTAGACATCCAAATCAGAAAGGAAGAAGATATAAAACTTCCACTATTTGCAGATGACATGTTATATATAGAAAACCTGAAAGACTCCACCAAAAGACTGTTGGAGCTAATCAATGAGTTGAGTAAAACTGCAGGATATAAAATCAACACACAAAAATCTGTTGTATTTCTATACACTAATAATGAATTATCAGAAAGAAAATGAAGTAATCCCAATTGCAATCACATGAAAAAGAATAATATACCTAGGAATGAATTCAGCCATAGAGGGGGCAAACCTATGCACTGAAACCTATAAGATGCTGATGAAATAAACTGGAAATAAATAAATGAAAAATATTCTATGTTCATGGATTGGAAGTATGAATATTGTTTAAGTGTCTATAGCACCCAAAGGAATCTACAGATTAAATGCAATCTCCACCAAAATATCAATGGCATTTTTTAAATAGAATTCAAACAAATAATTCTTAAATTTGTATTGGGATTTCTATAAGAAGCCTGAATAGACAAAGCAATCTTGAGAAAGAAGAACAAACCAGAGGTATCATGCCCCCAGATTTCAAACTATACTACAAAGCTATAGTAATCAAAACAGTATGGTATTGGCATAAAAGCAGACACATAGATCAATAGAATAGACTAGAGAGCCCAGAAATAAACCTCCACTGATATGGTAAACTAATTCATGACCAAAAACAAACAAACCAACCAACCCAAGAATATACAACTGGGGAAAGGATAGTCTTTCCACTAATGGTGTTGGAAAAATTGGACAGCCACATGCAAAAGAATGAAGCTAAACTACTATCTCACACCACAGACAAAAATCAAATCAAAATGGATTAAAAATTTAAACACAGGACCTGAAAGCATAAAACTCCTAGAAAGAACCATGGGCAGTAAGCTCCTTGACATTAGTCTAGGTGATGATTTTTAGATTTGATACCAAAAACGAAAGCAACAAAAGCAAAAATAAAAAAGGAGAACTACATTATACTAAAAACTTTTGTACAACAAAGGAAATGATCAACAAGATGAAAAGACAACATACTGAATGGGAGAAATTATTTGTAAATCATATATTTGATAAAGGATTAATATCCAAAATACATGAAAAACTTATACAACTCATATAGATGGCCAACAGGTGCATGAAAAGATGCCCAGTATCACTAATTATCAGGGAAACAAAAATCCACAATGAGATACCATCTCACACCTGTTAGAATGGCTGTCATCAAAAGGCAAGAAATAAGTGCTGGTGAGGATGTGGAGAAAAGGGAATCTTCTTCATGCACCGTTGGTGGGAATGTAAATCAGTGCAGTCACTATGGAAAATAGTATGGAGTTTTCTCAAAAACTTAAAAACATAACTACCACATTATCCAACAATTCTGCTTCTAGGTATTTATCTGAAGGAAACAAAAACACTAACTGAAGAGAAATATGCACTGCCCCTCCCATGTGCTTTGCAGCTTTATTTATAATAGTGAATTTATGGAAGCAATCTAGGTGTCCATTGGACATAGACAGATGGATAAAGATGAATGGAATACTATTCATTCATAAAAAGAAGGAAAACTTGCCTGCAACAACATGGATGGACTTCTAAGGTATTATGCTAAGTGAAATAAACTAGACAGAGAAAGACAAATACTGTATGATCTCACTTGTAATGTGGAACCTAAAATAAAAACTGAATTCAAAGGCACAGAGAACACATTGGTGGTTGCCAGAGGCAGGGGATGGGGTGAGCAAAATGGGTGAAGATAGGCAAAATGTATAAACTGCCAGTTATAAAATAAATAAATTCTGGACAAAGAACGTACAGCAAGTCAACTATAACCAATAATATTATACTGTATATTTGAAAGTTGCTAAAAGAATAAATCTTAAAAGTTTTCAATACAAGGAAAGAAATTATAACTGTGTGGTAATGAACATTAACTACACTTTTATGGTGTTTTATCTCAGTATATATATAAATAATCAAGTCACTATATTTTACACTTGAAACTAATAGGATTTTATATGTCAATTATACCCCAATTAAAAAATATTATTCTTGGTAGTAATGAAAGCAAAATGGGATGAGGAACTAAGGTTCGCACACGTCTATACCTCCACGGATGAGAGACACAGCATCACAGGTCCCTTTTGCACTGCTTCCAAAAATGACATCAGAAATCATACCAGTTGGTCTGATTTCAGAACCCTTGAATCAAACTGGTTTAAACAATATAAAGATGTTCTCTCATATGACAGAAAGTCTAGAAGACCAGACTGGGGGTGGATTGAGGGTTGGTTAATTCAGTGGCTTGATGAAGTTGTCAAGGACCTTGTCTCTCAAGCTCTTTTGGCATTCTCAAAGTTGGCTTAAGATTTATTCTGGGGGGCGCCTGGGTGGCTCAGTGGGTTAAACCTCTGCCTTTGGCTCGGGTCGTGATCCCAGGGTCCTGGGATCGAGCCCCATATCCAGCACTCCGCTCAGCGGGGAGCCTGCTTCCTCCTCTCTCTCTCTCTCTCTCTCTTTCTCTCTTTCTCTCTCTGTCTGCCTGCCTCTCTGCCTAATTGTGATCTCTGTCAAATAAATAAATAAAATATTTTTTAAAAAAAGATTTATTCTAGATGCAAGATGGCTACAGCAGAAATCATATCCAGGATGACAAGGCCCAGATGATATAGAGAGATCATCTTTCCCCACTTGCAGGAGAAAAGTTACCTTTCCTAGAAACCCTCAGCAGGCTTCTCCTCACATCACAGTGTTCAAAGCCAGACAGCTTGCCTTTTTCTACATTATTCACTGGCCCAGGGAAGGAGATGATCCTGGCTGCTTTAGACCCTTCCCTCTTAAATGGAATGGATGTTAGGGAATCAAACATTGTGTAGTTCCCTAAGGAGATCTCATTCTCCACAGTATCATAGCACCCACAAACCAAACTGGCACAAGAGATAAATCTCTTGGCCATCTTGGAGTAGGAAAAGAGCCAACCATTGGAAAACCAGAGAGCACGGTTCAGTAAAGATGAAGAAGTAAGAAAGACAAGAGGTGAGGCTATTTTTTTGGAAAAGAGTTTGAGAGTTTGAGTTCATAGAGTTGAGGAGAAATCCATGTCCCCCATGCCAATCCCCAAAGACCTGGCATTACCTATCTAAACTGAGGAAGAAAAGGTTTTCAGCAGATGTGATGCATGTCAGAAGAAACTGTGGTTCCCTATTATGTGCAAGAACTTAGGTCAATGTGTACACCCTCAGCATAAATCAGTCATCAGCTTACACAAGAAAAGTGAAATGGAGCCACAGATCTGGGATCCAGGACTCAGAGTGACAACAAGCAACATTCATAAGAAGGACACTCAGAGAAATTTGGTACCTAAAGGGCCAAAAATTTGCAAGTTGCTCTTTCTGGCAGAGAACCCCACTTTTTCTGAGTGGTGTTCTCAAAGGCCCTTCTCCCTTGATTTGAGATGAGAAGGAAACAAATAATAATAATTTGGTAAGAATTATTAAATGTCGAGAAGTAGGAAGACGAGAAGTGAGAATAGGTGACCATGGTATAAATGTGCCAATTCCTCATTTTTCATAGTAGAAATTAAAAACTATTCTCTATCATTCATAAATCAAGAAATAGAGATATAGGACATTATAAGGAGCTCATCACCACAAAAATTAAATTCTAAATAGATCAAAGCAGGGGTTGGGGCAGGTTAATGACCAGGCCAAAGACAGCTTCTTGTCATTACTAAGCTTTTCTTTACTATTTATTACTTTGATAAACATTTAAAATGAAGTATCTGAGAAGATCAATTTGAATGGTTGTTCACTCTTGTATCCCTGGCACATAGTAGGTATTTGGTAATTATCTGTTGAATGAATCAATGAAATGTCCCAAGTTAGAGCAATCGGGGAGCACCAGGTAAGTGTGTTACAAAGCTGTGCTTTACCCTTGGGCTTTCTCAGATGAGATGGTATGGGAGGACCCACACCGGCATCCCTGGGCTCTCAGGCTGGACCTCACTTATTACAGGTCTAGAAGAGCAATAATGAATGTTCTGTCAGTTGGAAATTTCAACATCAAAAGAGCTTCTCTGTTGCCCTCTCTCTCTTTTTAAATAAGCTTTTGTTCTTACTGATCATGTCCCACACTTTCACAGTATCCCACAGAGTAAGTCCACTTTTTTGCTCTGGGTAGAGATCACGTGTCCAGCTGAAAGGCAGCATTCAGAGCTGTCAACATGAGCAACTGACCCACAGGGGGATCTCTATCAGGGAGTCAAAAAGAAGTGTTCTCATCGGGTGCTATCTAGCAACTTTACCAGACCATCTAATATCTACAGATAATCAAATGTCTACTGTAGCTTCCAGGGCAGACCAGGTCAGTCAACACACTCTGCATAAGCCCCCTTCCCATCCACGGACACCGATTAAGGAGTTTTCTCAATAAGCGATTTTCCTGAGGATTTCCAGGAAAAGAACACTCTCAATGGTGATGGAATCTTCTTCAAATGCACAGTGGGAAAATCCCTTTGAAGACCATTCCATGCCTTGACAGGTTACCTCCTTGTTTCCCTTTGATGATTCCTAAAGTTATAAACAAGTGTTTGCATGCAGTGATTTCCAGTATATACTGGGCAGGAGCTCTTTGAATATGAAAATATAGAATACTCAAAATCTAATTGGTTTTAAAAATGGTTTTGACATTGGGTTAACATGTTTGAGTTAATAGCATACACGTACTACACAAATTAATGAAAGGTTGAAAGTATTTGGACTGGTTGTTAAAAAAAAAAAAAAGTGGGGAAAAAAATGCTGCTTTAATTCCCTGTGGCATATCTCCTAACTATAGGTTATTACCATCTGCCCATTAGCCCACCCCTGCTTCACTGCCCCAAAACAGTCACCCCTGAGCAAAATGGGCTAGGACTAGATCCTTCCAGGCTGCCAATAAGGAGACCTACACCTAACGCTCTGCTTCGTGCAAGTTACAACAACTCTGGGACCCACGGGTGGCCTGGACTTGTTTCTGCTTCAGGAGATGCCACTATCAGGAACAACTATGTCCTCCCCAGGCTTCCCCAGATCCCTCCCCCACCCTGCCCCCCACACATGGCTACTCAGAGGCTCTAGGAGCGGTGACAGCAAAGCCTATGTGAGGGCAAATCCTCTATTAGCCACCAGGCATTATTTGTCATCACAAAAGAATGGACTCTTGAGGTGACAATGAATCCAGTGGCTAAAGCACAGGCCTGCAACCCCACCCCACCCCCACCACACACACAGATTCAAGCTGCAGGGGACCCAGTACTTGTTGTCTCAGATGCTTGCTCCCATAAACACAAGTCTGCCCCAGGTGTTTGCGAAGTGAGGGTGCCAGATACTCTATTTTCTGACCTGGCTTTGCTGCTTTGTCATGACACACAAATGACTAAAAAAACATCCAGGCACAGACTGGGAATGTATGTCCTGCTGAATTGGCAATGTTGCCAGCTGGCCTGGGGTGTCTTGGTCAGCTTTAGCCTGAGACAAAACCAGGGCTATCTGGTTGAGGGGCCACCAGTTAAATGACCTCCCCTCTTTTTTTTAAGATGCTGCTGTTATCACATGGCACTGCGGCGAAATTGAGCTTAGGAGAGGTCCAGTCATGATCCCTGAGATCACAGGCCCTTTGTCACCCAAGGTTATACCAACAACAATGCGACATTGTGCAATGATTGGTGTTGAAGGCATCCCTCCTGGGGTGAGATGACAACTGGTCAATTTGAATGATCTCCTTACCAGTCTTCCTCTTTCCAACTGTGCTTCCTGAAGGCACATGGTGCCACAAAGAAGAGAGCTCACTAATGGTTTGGGGGTTCTGCAATCACTGCTGTTTCCAAGGCAGTATAACACAGATTCAACTTCAAAGAAAGAGTACCCCTTGCTGGTTAATGTTGATGAAGTGGAGGAAGCAAAGAAGGAAAGACAGATGGCTGTATAAGGCATGGGGCTCTAGTTCTGGTTGAATTAGCCAAGTGTCACAGTGATTTACAGAGGGCCTCCTCTGCAACATTTTCGCTCTAATAATGAGCTATTTATGCAAGACTCCACAGTGCTTGCCTCTTTCGTTGCTACGGAGCCAAGCAAGAAGACCCTCAGAACATTCTCTTAGCAGACAGAAGATGTCCCTCCACATTTGGGACACTAAAAACCTGAGCGGTCCTAAGGTTTCCCCACCACGAAGGCAAAGACTCAGGGCATGAACTGTAGTGGGCCTGCCTCACCACCAGAGGGTGCCCTGTGGTCACTTTTCCCTGTTTCACTGAGCTCTAGATGGATGTTCCTCCTGAGTTTCGGCAGAACCAAGTGTCAAGGACATCACACAAATTAATACTAAGGGTTTTTGTTGGTGTTGTTGTTTTCAGGAGTGCCTCCTGGGATTATGTCAGACATTCACCATACATAATTATTTTGCTTTGGGCAATGTCCTTTGACCCATGCTATTGTGAATCCTAACCAAGTAATATTTCTCTGAACATTGTGTTTTCATTATGACAGCTGTTCGTGTTTGCAAAGTACTCATTTCAAAACAACACACTATTCAAATATCCATGGTTCTGGGACACAGGGCACAGAGGGAGGAAAGGGAATCTCTCACCAGCCCATCAGGGCTCATCACCCTGACAAGACATAGCCCGTCACCACAATGGGTTTCCATATGGGTTTGGAATGGGGAACCAATTCCAAAAGTCTAATCGTCACCAATATCTTACCTGTTCTTCTATCACTGGTCTTTCCAGCCATCTTCTTCCAAGGAAAAGATAATGGTGATTAACACCCGAAGTCACAGAGAGCTTTCAACTGCATTAACTGAATGAATAGGTTTGGTCATTCCTGTGACAAAAAGATGAGTTTACAAGTTGTACGGCTATAGTTTAGATGCTCTAGAGCCATGGACCTGAATTTTTCCCTGTGTAAAATGTGCTGGTTCATCAGAAAACCTGTCCCCCTTCTCTTCCCAGCTGTCACTCTCCTCTCTTACCCTTCTCCAACGCCTCGCAAATCACATCCACATAGATAGTGTATCTATGTAGAGTCCTGTCTAATTTTCCCCACATTTTCACTACATTATCTCCCTGACATCTCATAATACAAGGTTGAGGTGAGGAGGGACGGTATTAATGAACTTTTGCAATTCTCCTAAGCAAAATCTGTTGGTCTGCTCCATGTTCCTATATGTTGCATAGTCCTTTATTATAGGTATTTTAAATCTCTTATAACTTCTCCTTTACCAAGTTCTACCACTGTGTGCTCCTCTAAGGCAGGGACCAGAATTATCTTACCAGCTTTATATGCCCAAGAACTTGGCAAAGTTCCTGACACATGGTATTTAATAATTGTCTATTCATTTGGATTATTATACCCATTTGGCAAATAAGGTAATCAAGTCGCCTAGAGGGGCTAAGTGACACCACGTCCTACATCCACTGCTGGGAGTGAGTCATGGAAAGGGGAATCCACAGTCAATGAAAAAACACGTTCAAGCATCCTGATAAACACAAACCATAAAATAAAACATGGTCACACTTCCAGATCCCCATCCAGTGACTCGTGGGGCCCTTTCACTTCTCTGGGTTTCAGTATTACCCTATGAAGGATGAGCAGTTTGGAGGATACTATCTATAATGGTTCCTTTAGCTCTACCACTTTACTGCCTCTATCAGAAGTCTCACTGGGGAGACACTGCCCATCTGTTCGCACAGATGTAGGACTACAAACTAGCATAAATGTGTCACACGGGAGTGACAAAACATTGCCATATTGTCGCATGGAGTCAAGGTAGAAGGAGCAGTTCAGATGCATGCTGAGGAAAGTCTAGAGAAGGAGAGCACTTAGGGACGGGAAGAGGTAAGAAGCTTTACCCATGTGGGACTAGAGCAGAGTCTAGAGTTGAAACTTACATGGACTTGGATAACTGAAGGAGGGAGGCCAGCACGACCAGGCGGGGGAGGATGAAGTGTGCATTCAGAGGACAAGAGTTTCAGGAAGCAGGGCAACTGCTGTTCCCATGGTCAATGCCTTTGTGAAAGAGAGGTTTGTGTCTAAAAGAAATAAATCAAAGCCCATCTCCACAACTCACACCCATTCCATTTCTTCTGGCCGCCAACCACCCCCGCTCCCAATCTCAATTAGGTTTTATCAGTCTCATGGGATTCTGAACTTCATGGTAAAAATCTTCATTATACATGTATATAAGCTATGATCTGCTATAAGACTACAGTCTTGGAGTGCAAGATTTCTATGTTTCTAGATTCTGCTGAATTCCCCACATCTAGATTATAGCAAATGTTCCATATGTGTACAATGAATTAATTATTACATGAAAATCAGCAAAATTTGGGAAGTGGGTCCATGTAATGGCAGGGCCACTTCCCAGGCCCCAGTTGCTGAGGCTGCCTCAGCGGCTTATCCCAAAGTCAAGCGAGGGCATATATGTGACAGGTGCAGATGGAGCCTAAGCAGCAAATCTGGACGTGTGCCTACTGTTTGAGAAATACAACCACTAAGTTTCATCAGCCAGCCCCGCCTTTAGTGTGCTACACCACATCCCTCCGCATTTCCTCTCGGTCAGAACGGAAGACACACTCCTCTCTAAACACTGCTTCTCCTGATGAACTTCAGACCCCCTCCCAACCTCCCAACCTCCCCAGATGACCAGCTCAGGCACCCTGCCTCCAGCTCGGTCTCATAACAAACGGGTCTGCACACACCCAAAGCCAAGGAGCAGCGTCTTCTGACCCAGGCCCCTCACCTGCAGGTGCCTCAGGCTACTTCTGTTTTTCAGAAGCTGAAGCAACTCAGTCTCACAAAGCACAGGTGACCTCCCTGAAGGTCTCACAGCTGAAAATCCATGCAAGGGAATCCAAAAAGAAACAGTCTTGCTGGGGCGCCTGGGAGGCTCAGTGGGTTAAGCCTCTGCCTTCAGCTCAGGTCATGATCTCAGGGTCCTGGGATGGAGCCCTGCATTGGGCTCTCTGCTCAGCAAGGAGCCGCTTCCCCCCACCCCCCCACCCTGCCTGCCTCTCTGCCTACTTGTGATCTCTCTCTCTCTCTCTCTGTCAAATAAATAAAATCTTAAAAAGAAAGAAAGAAAAAGAAAGACTGACTCTTTCTCATAATCCTAGTTAAGATCCAGTGCTTCCCGGAAACCAGGAATTCGGCTAAATGCTTCCCAGCATTATCCCAGTTAACCCTCACAACAGTCCTGTGAGATAGGTGTATTAGTAATCCCATTTTGC
Source organism: Mustela nigripes (assembly GCF_022355385.1). Taxonomy (NCBI): domain Eukaryota; kingdom Metazoa; phylum Chordata; class Mammalia; order Carnivora; family Mustelidae; genus Mustela; species Mustela nigripes. Next base: position 93,396,441 of record NC_081559.1, read on the forward strand.
AGTCAGACCTGAGGCAAGATTGGTTACCTAACCAACCCAAAGTCACTTGTCTTAATGGAGAAGATCTAGATTCTCACTCAGGACCACATCTGATCCCACAGCCTGAATTCATTCCCCTATGTATTCATTACAGTGATAATGAGATGGAGGTTTTCCTCTCCCAGACTCTCACTCAATTATAAATTCCCTCAGCAATGGGGCCACAGCGCGGAAGAAGTGACCCATGGTTCACAAAATAGGATTTCAGAAGAAGACTCACCCAGAGCAGTCTTTCCTCAGAAGAATTAAAAACTGAATCTCCAGGATCCCTCACCCAGCCTCCCTCCTTCTCCAGACTCCAGACCCCTTCTTTCTGGCGCCCCAACCACATCCAAGGCTGCACCCTGCATACCTCCACAGCAGCCTCCAGCCAGGCTTCACCGCCGAACTTTTCCAGGACTGCGTTAAGCAAACCCAGTGACTCAGCTAGCAGGCGCCATCCGCACAGAGGGGGGCAGCTCTCTAAAATTCAAGCACATCCCAGCTCAGCCTCATCTGTAAGTCCCAGTTCCATCATTTCCAGAGGAGAGGCGTGTGTGTGCTTTTCCGGGATGGTCATCTGCTGCTGCTGCACTAAGGCCAGCGTTTCCGCTGCCCCTAGAGTCAGAGAACTTTTGTAGCCCTGGGGGTACCCTCCACTGGGGGCTCGCATACGCATACTCACATTTTAAGGCAGAGTAACCGTAAGAGGGAAGAAAAGGCCCAGAGCACAAGGACTGCAGGGGTGGCTGTTCAGAGTCTCTTCCAGCACCAGCCCTCTGAAACTGGGCCTTTACTACTGTGTATTGAGCACCTACTATGTGCCTTGCCTACCTTGCGTCATTTAATCCCTAAAGCCACTGGACAAAGTGGGTTGCACTGCCCCAGATCTACCAGTGGAGCCAATGAGATCTAGAGAGATTAAATAACCTCCCCAAAGCTGAGAAAGATTGGGGGGGCAAGCCTTGCCTGACCCCAAAGCTTGGTGTATTTACCGCCACACTAAGCTGCTTCATCCGGTCTCTCTGGAAGACTTCAGATTTTGCAAAGCCAAGTCTAGTCTTCCCTTCCCAGAAAATGCTGGCTGGAAGCTCCAGGAGAGGAGCGCTGTACGGTCAGCAGATGGTAGAGTCTGTACAGGACGTACAAACAGGCATTTGTATTCTTAGCGGTGGTGAAAGGACCGTGCCCAGCTCCGACGTTTCATACTGCTTCAGTGTGCCCACAAATCCAGTTCGATTTGCTGTTCTGCTTATTTGTCCTTTGCATTAGAATTGTTTAGATTTGTTGGGCCAACCAAACTTACAAATGGCAAATTAAAACAAGTAATATTGATCAGCCTGAGATGGACACAGAGGGCCAAGCAGACCTCTGAATATATGGCCAAAATTTCTAAGGCTATTGACAATTTTCCCTAAAGCCTTTTAATGATTGTTATGTCTTCTCTGGCTTTTCAATGGCCCCAACTTTGGGTGGTGAAATCACAGCAGGTTATTTTAATCCCTTCATAATGGAACAGAGTTCAATTCAAATAACCACATCTCCTGAGTGCCTGCGATACAGAGGCAGGAAGGTCTGAGAAGCAGGGCTCACAGCCACACAGATCCTGAAAAGGCCAAGCTGCAGGCTTTGTCTGAAAACCACAAAGGCTTTGGGGCCACTGGTCTCACCTCTAAACCAGGGCTCCTAAGATCCCATCCTCAGATGAGCAGGATCTGCATCACCTGGGAAATTGTTACAAATGCGAATCCCTGGGCTCCTGTTCAGACCAATGCCGGTATCAACACTGCCTGAAACAGGGCTTGCCCGAAATCATTGCAGAGTACAGATTCGTTGCTTACTGGGTAAATAGCACACAGAGAAGGGAGGGGACAGGGAGGGGTGAGTGTCATGAGGAACCAAATGGCTGCCGAATGTCCTCTGCTTCACGTCTGCCCAGGGACGGCTTCTAGTCCCCAACACAGTGTTGTAGACTGAGCCTGATTGAGAATCAGCTAAAAACACAGATCTCTGGGCTACACCCCAGAGTTTCTGATTCAACATGTCTAAGCTGGGAGCCCAGAATGTGCATGTTAACATGTGTCCCCACTGTTGCAGATGCAGCTGGTACTGGGACCACACTTTGACATGTAAGGGAAGACTTACCTGCCTCCAGTTCTAGCCTCCCTTTCTGGCCTTGAGGAGTATACTTCTTTTTAAAGCCTTTTTTCCAAACTTCTCTAACCTTTGCTCACAATACTGTCTAAGGGCTGATCCAAAAATAACTAAAATCAAAACAAGAATGAATTCCTTTCTCTTTAAAGGAACAGGCAGGACTCTACCTTAATGACACAAGAGGTACTTTCTTCATTCTGGAAATAGAAAAGCAGGGATGGCACCGTTATTAGAAACTGGTGGTCAAGTTTTCTTCTGGGTAGGCAATGAACATGCATTCTGAATGTCTGGTGTCTTTTCGGAAAGTTGCTCCAAAGTTGCTGGCCGCCTTTAGAATTTACCTAGCTATGAGATGGCAGCACTAAGTTGGTGTTCGTGTGAAATTTAACAGTGGGCCCGCACAGCCCCTGCTTTTCCTCTGGGGATAACCATCCAGAGCAAGGCAATAAGCAATGGACTAATACATTCGATGGAACAAAAAGATAAAGCTTTCCCTCCTAGGAAAGGTGGCATTTAAAGAAAGTGTCCAGCAAATGCAGACCGTGAAACACGGTCACGTGAAACAGAGTTGCATGCATTCCAGTCAGTCCCTCAAGATGGAGCCTCAATTTCCCACACTCAGATTAGGAAACAGAGAGCTGTTCATTGGTCATACCATGGTCATAGCCTGTACCATGATCACACCATAACAGTGGGAGATAATGTAGAGAATGATGGATACCCTCCCCCCACCATAATATCTGGGACAGGTAGCCATCTTAGCTACAAGGCAACTGATGCTGACCTGAAATTAAAAATCAACTCAAAATGGATTAAATACCTAAATTCGAAATCTGAAACCATAAAGTTCCTAAAAGAAAACACGGGCAGTAAACTCTTAGATAATATATTTTTTTAATCCGTCTCCTGAGGCAAGGGTGACAAAAGCAAAAATAAACAACTGGGACTATATCAAACTCAAAAGATTTTGCACAGTGAAGGAAAACATCAACAAAACAAAAAAGCAACCACTAAACGGGAGAAGATATTTGCAAATCATATATCCAATGAAGGGTTAATATCCAAAACATATTCAAAAACTCATAGAATACCAAAAAATTCCAATTAAAACATGGGCAGAGGACCTGAATAGACATTTTTCCGAAGAAGACAAACAATGGTCAATAGACACATGAAAAGATGCTTAACATCACTCATGATCAGGGAAATACAAATCAAAACCACAATGAGATATCCCCTCTACACCTGTCAGAATGGCTAGAATCTAAAAGACAAGAGGGGTGCCTGGGCGGCTCAGTGGGTTAAAGCCTCTGCCTTCGGCTTAGGTCATGATCCCAGAGTCCTGGGATCAAGCCCTGCATCGGGCCTTCTGCTCAGTGGGGAGCCTTCTTCCTCCTCTCTCTCTCTGCCTTTCTCTCTGCCTATTTGTGATCTCTGTCTCAATCTCTACCTCAGTATCAATCTCTATCTCAATATCAATCTCTATCTCAAATAAATAAATAAAATCTTAAAAAAAAACAAAACACCAAAAAGACAAGAAATAAGTGTTGGCAAGGATGTGGAGAAAAGGGAACCCTCCTGCACTGTTGGTGGGAATGTAAGTTGGTGCTGCCATTTTAGAAAATAGTATGGATGTTCCTCAAAAATTAAAAAATAGAAATGCTGTATAATCCAGCAATTCTACTTCTGGGTATTTATCCAAAGAAAACAAGCACTAATTCAATAGGATAGATGCACCCCCCATACTCATTGCAACATTATTCATAATAACCAAGATAAGGAAAACCTGTGTATTGATAGATGAATGGAGACAATGTAAAACACACACAAACATGCACATATACACATGCATGCATGCATAGGAATATTACTTAGCCATTAACCAAAAAATGAAATCTTGCCATTTGTAACAATGTGGATAGTCCTAGAGGATATTATGTCAAGTGAAATAAGTCAGACACAGAAAATACCATACAGTCATATAATCTACAATATCAAAACAAACAAAACAGAAACCAACTCATAAATACAGAGAATAAATTGTGGTAGCTGGAAGGGAAGGAAGGGGAGATGGATGAACTAGGTGAAGGAGATTAAGAGGTACAAACTTCAGTCATAAAATAAGTAAGTCACAAGAATGTAAAGTATGACCCAGGGAATACAGTCAATAATATTGTAATAACGGTAGATGGTGATGATGATAGATGGTAACTACACTTACTATCGAGATCATTTCGTAATGTATAGAAATGCTGAATCATGATGTGCTACGTTATATGCTACTATACATGAACTATACTTGAAAAATATACATATTTATAGATATGCTGGTATACATGAACTATATGTATAGTTATCTGAGCATCAGTATGCATCAGTATGCTATTATACATTAATTAATCTTGAAATATATATGCTGTTATACATGAACTATACTTGAAAAAATACACATTTATAGATAGAGATGCATTAGAAATTTGAAATCCTGAACAAAAAGAATGCTATCCCAAAATCTATTCTCTCATGATTTGCTGAAGTATGGTATATTAAATAACAGGCATTATTTTTCCATGTCAAAAATAGGAATTCATGGTTTGTGAGCTCCAAGGCTACTTTGCAACAAGCATATATAAAACGAAGAGACTCCCAGCATATCAAGAATATATGGTGGCCACAATGAGTAAAACTGTTTAGAAAATATAATTCATCCTACTCTGTTCAATCTCCCACACTGTCACCTTTTCCAGAGTCTTGGTCTGAATTTAAACCTATTTGGGAAAAGGATTTTGCTTCATGGGTATGCTTTGCACCCAAATGTCTCAGATACAGTTACTCATGCTTCACAAAATTCTAATGAAAATGTGGTTTTGTACTGGAATTATCTTACTATTTCCATTTTCCTTGGCCTTGGTGACACAACTCCTCAGCTCTATAAAGTCTCTTTCTTTCACTAGATAGTTGTTCACTAGATCTAGTTGTTCACAGTTGTTTTTGAACTTGGCTTACCATCAGAATAAACTGCAGAGTTTTGTTTGGTTTTGTTTCATTGTTAAAGTCCAGATTCCATGACACAGCCCAACCTACTGAGTTAAAATCTTAGGGAGGCAGGAGAGAGCTGGAAATTTGTGCTGGTTTCCAACACGTATGTGGGAACAGTAAACCAACTGAGGGAGTCCCGATGATCAGGCACAGAAAAGACTACATCGGTAACACAGCTTTCCAGGCTTCCAAAATTCTTCTTCTCATCATACTCACAGTGTCCTGTGGGACCAGTGGGAAGAATATATGGTAAGTCTACAGAGGAAGAGAAGAAAGAGACTTGCCCAGAGCCCAAGAGTCTCATGTGAGAGGACTCAAGCTTCAGTCAGGTAGGGTAGCAGGGCCTCTCACACCCGCTTCCAGTTCATTCTCTTCTATCTCAGAATTTCCTCACTTTCTGAGGGCTTTGTAGATGCAAGTTTACCAGATAACAGTACTGCATGGCATAAAAAAGCCAAGAAATCACTCTTCCCTGTCGCTCTGCTCCTTTAGTCAAGTGGATCTTTAGGGAGGCCTTGTAATCCATCCCAGAATTCTGGCAAAGCACCCTGGAAAGGAAATGAGTGAAAACAAAGACATGAGGGTCAAGTTGCTGAGACTCTTTGAACGACAGAATCAAAGGCTCAGGGAGGAGTTCATCTTGTCTCTGAGGGCACTGGAACTGTCTGAGTGGGGCCCTGAGGCAGCTGGGCTGGAGAGCCAAGCAGCCCTCCACCAGCACTCACACCCACAAGGAACATCTGTTCACTTCCATGCTTTTATTTCTATTAGCTGGGGGAGGAGGAAGGCATTGGTTGGGATAGGGGTGGGAGAAGAGAGAAAAATGGAAGGTTTGTGTTGGCACCTCTCCCCCACCCAACCCTGTGGTTTGAGTCTCTTATTATAGAGAGGATGGTCAGAAATTGGTCACTATGCTTTCAGGAGAGGTCTTTATAAAGGTTTTGTCAAAACAACACTAGCTCTTGGATCCAGGTAGCATAAGGATGGGAGATCTGTCTTAGCTGGGGTTCAGCTAGAGAAGCAGGACCATGGTGAGGGATATGAAATAAGACATTTATTATAGGAGCTAGATCTTACCCAGCTGTGGGAGGCAGCAGAGCAGTCTATGCAGCACTCTACGGCTCATGTTAAACTTAACACTGCCATAGATCAGCTAGAGTATCAGTCAAAAAAAAAGAAAACTGGATGTGGTCAACAGAACAAACTGGGACCCTCAAATAGAGACTGGGACCTGCATCAGTCTCCCACCACCTTCAATCTCAATGTGCTGGCTGATGTGTAGGAGACACCAGCCCCCTTTGCCACAGAGCTTCACATGCACCTGGCCAAGAACTCACAGAAGCAGCAGATCTGGTGGGACTGGCCCAAGTCTGACAGCAAATCAGGGATAAGTAGGGGTAAGCTGCCACTCTGCTGTATAGACCATCAGAGCAGAAAAATATGGCTGCTGTTTCACTCCTGTCTTCCAGATCTCACAGGAAGTATCTCTTGTGAGCGATACTAATCTGTGCTTATAAAGAGAAGGGAATTCTGTTAAAGGAAATTCTTGCTTAGCTAAGCTGAGACAATGCAGATTTATAAGCTTTTCTCCCTGCTCTGGCACCTGAGACTAGGAGATTTGGGTACAAGTAGCATTTTTGTTAAGCTTAGTGTGAACTCGAGAGTCCTCCTGGTGACAGAACTCCAAGACAGGTACAGGAACGTGAATGCAGCTTCTTGGGTGAAAAGACATCAAAAGTGTATCCTGGGAAGGAAAAAAAAGATCATGGCAGACTGTTTTATGAGTGTATATACATATATATGAAAGCCCATTTGGAGATTCTCCCAAATAATTGGGGGATACTTTGGACTGGTAGGGGGTCAGGAAATCAAACTATGGCAGTTTACACATAAATGGAGACCCCTCATTGTATTTAAGGATGGGGATCCCTAGATAAGCTGGTTACACAAGTAAGTGGTATCTCGTGGTGGGAATTACATAAACTGATGAACTAGAAAGGAGTCTGAGTCATTATCTGCCTCTCCTCTCCTCTCCATGAGCATCTTGTGTTTCAGTCATGCTATACTACATAGCTTTCTAAACATACTACTTAACATGCTTTGGAATCTTTGCATTAGATATGGCCTCAATATGCAGAGTTCTCTATTCCCCTGCCCTTCCTCACCTCCTTTCTCTCAATAACACAGACTCAAATTCCAAATCTCAGGCCAAGCATCTCCTCTTCCCTGACCTCCAGGTAGTATTAGTTAAAGGACCCTCCCATGTACCATCTACTGACAGCACCTTAAACTTACCTCTTCCAAGGCAACTATAATAAACAGCACATATTTAAAGTGAACAAATTGATGTTTTGCCATAGTTATACACCCAAGAAAGTATCACCACAATCAGGATTATAAACAAATTCATCACTCCTAAAAGTTTCTGAATGATCCTTTGTGGTTTTTCCCCTCACCTCCCTCAATTCCATTCCCAGGCAACAACAGATCTGTTTTCTATCACTATTGATTAGTTTGCATTTTCTAAAGTTTTTTTTTTGATGGAATCATATAGCATGTACTCATTTTTGTCTGTCTTCTCTTACACTTAGCATAATTATTTCAAGATTCATCCTTCCTGTGTGCATCAGTGGTTCAATCCTTTTCATCCTACACAATGGAGTAGTATTTTCCATTGTGTAGAAGTACCACAGTTGGTTATCCATTCACCCGTTGATGGGCATCTGGGTTGTTTTCAGTTTGGGACTACTACAAATAAATTTTCTATGAACATTCATGTATAAATCTCTTTACAGACACATATTTCTTTTTCTCTTGGGTAAATACCTAGGAGTTAAGTGGCCAGATATATGGTGAAGTATATATAATTTTTAAGAATATATAATTTTTGAGAAACTTCTAAAATATTTTCCAAAATAGTTGTACCATTTTACATTCCCACTAGCGGTGAATGATAGCTTCTCCACATCCTGGCCAACACTTAACATGGTCTGTCTTTTTTTTATTTTAACCATTCTAATAGGTCTTTAGTGATACTTTACTGTGGTTTCAATTTGCATTTTCCTAATGACTAATGATGTTAAGGATCTTTTCATGTGCTTTTGCACTATTCATGTATCTTCTCTGATGAAATATCCCTTCAAATCCTATGCCCATTTTAAAGAATGAGCTATGTGTATCTTCTTAAGTTTTGAGCATTCTTTATGTATTTTTGACACAAGTCCTTTATCAGCTATAAAACTACAAATATTTCCCCCCAATCTGTGATTTGTCTTTTTATTCTCTTAACATTGTCTTTTGAAGGTCATGAGTTTTCATTTTGATGAAGACTAACCCACCAATTTTTTAAAATTAATTGTATCATTCCTTTAATTTTCCAGTGATCTTTTCATCTTCACTGATCTGTAAATTCTTTGAGGGCAAAGATTAACTTGTTCCGTCTCTGGATTCCTAGCACCATGACAACGATTAGCCTTTAGGAGACACTAAAATTGTAGTTCTCAGGACTACATTATTACTTCTGGCTATTATGAGAGAGCCCCTGAGCTTCCTGGCATCTGTATATAATAAACACTCCTTTTTCACAGGAATAGAAGGTTTTAATCAATGTGATCACTTTTTCTAAGCAAGGAAAGCCTTAGTAAGGCTTCTGTACACTTCTTTATATGTTATCTGTTTATTTGAACAGAAAGAGAATGAAAAACAGAAAAATCCTCTCCTGAAGGCCATTCATTTAGGAATCTGCTTGCTTTCTTTTCTGATCTGGGAGAACTCTTTGTTTCTGGAATAAGTAAAGAAAAATCTCACAGCACTCTCCCCATGGACAAAAGTCAAAAAAACTTCACTAGGAAAGCTATTCAAGTAAATTTCACCATGGACCTGCTATTTTTGTTCTAGGAAAGGTGTTTTATGAAAGAGATAAAACATGTCCTCCATGTATAAAAACCACAGCCTGGAGGTTCCCTCCAGCAGCCCCGTAATAGCTGCTGGGCCCCACAAAGTTCTCCCACAAACATGAACCCAGGCATGGGGTTGGCTCCTTCAGACTAACAGCAATGAAAGACCTATCTAAATATTGTTATTATGATAAATTCAAGAGAAAACAACAGTTGAAACGTTTTCAAAACCTTTTGTCTCATGGAGTTCTAAAACTTCTCCATCTTTCACAATTAAAGACTAAGCATGTATTCTAGGTCTAGAAATATAAGACTAAGGTAATAATCAATAGCAACAATAAAATAACTTGCTTCAAAAAAAAAGAATTGCTGATAAAATATAATTTTAAAATATTTTAAATATTTGCTTAGGCTTATATACAAAAAAGTGGAAATGTCTAGGACGCAAAAAGGAGCATGAAACAGTGATAGCTTAGAAGCTGATAGTGCTATGGTTATCAGAGGGTGAAAAAGCACTAATGGCTTCAGTTTTAAAACAAGAGACATAATGTTGGGCCCAATGCAAGGTAAAGAGTTGGAAGTAAGAACTCTGAAATTGGAACTCTCAAAAAGTGGTATCCTCTCTGAAAAGATAGGGTATAACAAAATCTATCAGAACAGATAAACAAGAAGTCTTGTCTGCCTCTGAATTCTGGATGAGAAAAAACATCTCCTTTGGGAATTAGAAATACCAGACAGACCTGGGGTTCAAATTTATCCACATTTCCTAGGCACTCCCCAGTGCTTGGGCCAGTGATAACTCTGAGGCTCTTTGCTGGAAGAATAACCATTACTGCCACAGGATTCATAGAAGGGAAAAGGTTAACCTAAGATTATTTCCCTGTTAAAAATGTCAAAATCCATAAGGAGAAATCTACTACAAACAGGAGACAGAAAACACCATAAACATAAGATTAGACTTTTAAGAACCTGAGGTAATGAATTATAATCTGAAAAAAATTTTAATAAAACAAGGTAGTATTTAAAATAATTAAATATCTAATTAAAAAAGAAACCTTTAGAAAAGTTTAAGAGTCAGCCTGTAGAAGTTTTAAACAATGTGAGGGACACCTTGATCTAATAGACATCTATAAATCCCTGTACCTAAGAATTTAAAACTACACAGTATTAGGACTCACAGTCATCTTAAGAAATACCAAACAACAAACATCATATAACCAAGCTGTCTCATCATAATACAATAAAAATAAAAAATATATAACAAAAGAGGTGCCTGGGTAGTTCAGTCACTTGAGTTTTCCACTCCTGATTTTGGTTCCAGTCATGATCTCAGGGTGGAGGGATTGAGCCCGGAGCTGGGCTCCAAGCTGAGTGTGGAGCTTGCCTGTCCCTTTCCCTCCCTCTCTATCCTCCTCCGTGTATGTGCCTGCATACACACACACACACACTCTCTCTCTCTCTCTCAAATAAATATGTAAATAAAACCTTTGGTGCCTGGCTGGTTCAGTGGGTAGAGCACATGACTCCTGATCTCAGGGTTGTGAATTTGAGCCTCATGTTCAGAGTAGAGATTACTTTTTTAAAAAGTCTATAACAAAAGAGATAACCCTTGAAACTCTCATAGGTTTGGAAATAATTCATGGGTCAATTAAAAGATTTTAATAAATAGTAGAAAATACTTTGCATTGCAAGTAAATGGAAATAACATATAACAAAATGTGGGGGGTGCAATTTAAGCAGTATTTACAAGCAATTTTATAACTTTATATGATCCATATGTTAAAACTTAAGAGAGCTAAGCATCTAACTCAAAGTTGTGAAAGAATCAACAGAGTAAATTCCCATCAAAATCTGGATAATTAAAGAAATTCTAAAGATCAATAGAAAGACTGACAGAATAAAAAAGAAACAATGGAAAAATAAGTAAAACCAATACTCACTACTTTATTTTTTTAAAACATTTTATTTATTTATTTGAGAGAGAGAGAGACAGTGAGAGAGACCACGAGCAGGAAGGAGGGAGAAGCAGCTGATGCCAGGAGCAGGGAGACCGATGCCGGGCTCAGTCCCAGCATCCTGGGATCATGACGTGAGTGGAAAGCAGACACTTAACCAACTGGACCACTCATGCACCCCAGTAGTTATTACTTTAAAAATGACTAAGTAAAAGAAATAAACCTGTGACAAGATTGGCTAAGAAAATAGTGATTGATTTAAAAATTACACACATGCTTATAAACCACCAAAAAAAAAAAAAAAGTAGAAAAGAAGTTAATCACATTGCAGTGGAGATTTCTGAATTTTTTAATTTGAATTTGAATATTTTAACTTTTGAATATTTGAATTTTTTAACATTTGAACATTCAGATTAAAGTAATAATATTTTAGAAAAAAAAAATTTGCCGGAACTGTCCAAGAAGTATATAAAATTTGAATGGTCCTATAATCAGTAAATAAAATGATAGCTTAAAATTCATTCACACACAAGTAGCAGGCACACATACATACACACACACAAATATAGCCACAAAAAAACCCAACCTCAAATGATTCCATGGGTAAGTTCTACTAAACATCACAGGAACAGATATTTTCAATCTTATTCAAATTGTTTCAGAAACAGAAAAAGAGGAAATGCTCCACTCATTTTATGAGAGTGACAGATCCTTAGATAACCCAGACAGGACAGTGTGAGAATCAAAAACTATTGCGTTGATCTCACAAATACAGGCACAAAGAGAATTTTTAAAAACAGATTAACAAATTAAGTTTAGCAATGTACCAAAAAATCTTGACTGTGGGTTTCATTTTAGAAAAGTTTAATGATGGGCGCCTGAGTTGTTCAGTGAGTTAAGCCTCTGCCTTCGGCTCAGGCCATGATCTCAGGGTCCTGGGATTGAGTCCCACATCGGGCTCTCTGCTCGCTGAGGAGACTGTTTCCTCCTCTCTCTCTCTCTGCCTGCCTCTTTGCCTACAAGTGATTTCTCTCTGTCAGATAAACAAATAAATTCTTAAAAAAAAAAAAAAAGAAAAGTTGAATATTATTAAATCTATTCACATAATCTACCTATTAGTAAACCAAATAATAAGAAAAGTTATAGAAGCAAAAAAGATATACAATAAAATAAATTCTCATTTTGAGGTAAAATTTTTAGTAGAAATAAAGAATTTCTTTTTAACTACATAAAGAATATCTATCAAAAACAAAAACAAGCATGAAAACAGTTAGAAACCAGAATTTCTTGCTTAAAATAAGGAAAAACACAAGGATGTCAGCTATTACTGCTTTTATGCAAACTTGTACTGTAAATGATAACACAGTAAGACTAGAAGAAGAAATTTTAAGATCTAATAATTGGAAAGAAAAAAATGTCATAACTCACAGATAATGTTGATCAACACAGAAAAGTCAAAAAAAGTCTATAGCAAATTGATAGAATAACAACACTCAAAAAAATAGTTGTTGCCACACAAATAATACCAAAAGTCCATAATGTTCTTACACACTAGCAACAAACATACAAAAAAAAAAAGGGATTTTGAAAAACTTGCATGTCACAATCCAACAAACTCTATGAAGAACATAAAAATACACTTAACAGATGATGTGAAGATATTTATGAACAAAATTATGTTTAAAAATTTTAAGAATATATTTAAAGAACTAAGTAAATGAAGAGATACACGATTTTAGTATTTGGGGTATGGATTATGACTGAGCATAACAGAAACCCAAAATAGGGGCGGGCACCTGGGTGGCTCAGTTGGTTAAACATCCAACTCTTGATCTGGGCTCAGGGTCAAGCCCTTCATCAGGCTCCACGCTCAGCAGAGAATCTGCTAGAGATTCTCTCTCTCCCTCTCTCTCTGCCCCTCCTTCCAACTCTCCTCCCCTCTCTCTCTCTCTTAAATAAACTTGTAAAAAAAAACAAATAAAATAGCAGTCGTTTAATCTACTAGCCTCTCTCTCTACCCCCACTGTCCTCCTCATCTCTATTCTCTCTCTTCCCACTTCTCCCTCCCACCCCTCCTCTCCCGTTCTCTTTCCCCCTTCTTCCTCTCTCCTTTCCACTTCTCTCCCTCCTTCCATCCCCCTAAGATCCCCTTCCCCCATTTTCAGTAATAATTTGGAAGTAGGCAATGGTATGGAAACTGGGGCAACTAATGATGTTTTCCGTGTTTATACATATTTTCAGAAATCAATATTTCCATATTAATCCACAGATTTGAGTTCTACTGTATATCCCAGTGGATTCTGGGGTGGAATAATCTCATCATAAATTTTATGTGGAAGAGTGAAGGGCCAGGATTAGCAAGACTTTTGAAGATGTGAAAGGAAGGGATCATCTACTAAAATCAAAACACATGATGAAACCAAGGATTTGAACAGACATTTCTCCAAAGAAGATGTGCATATGACCAATAAGCACATGAAAAGATTCTCAGCATCATTAGCCTTTAGAGAATACCAATTAAAACCACAAAGAGATACAATTTCATGCTCAGTAGGATAACAATAATCAACAAGCTTTGGTGAGGATGGAAGGTAATTGGAACTCTCAAACATTACTTGTGAAAATGTAAAATGGTGTAGCCACTTTGGAAAATAGTTTGGTGGTTCCCCAAAATGCTAAACATAGAATTGCCCTTTTGTCCTAGCAGCAGCACTCTTATGTACATAACCAAGAAAAATAAAAACATATGTCCACATGAAAACTTAAACAGAAATCTTCATAGTGGCATTACTTATAATGGCCAAAAGGTGGAAACAACCCAAATGTTCATCAACTGACAAATGGATAAACCCAATCAGATACATTCGTACAATAGAATAATAGCCATAAAATGAGTGATATACTAAAACATGCTACAACATGGATTAAACTTGAAAAATGCTGTGTGAAAGAAGCCAAACTCAAAAGACCATGTATTGTATGAGTCCATTTATATAAAATGTCCAGAACGTGCAAATCTGTAAAGACAGAAGGTTGCCGGGAGCTGAGAAAGGTGGAGGAGCGTGGTGTGGCTGCTAATGGGTACAGGGTTGTTTTTGGAGGGTGACAAACATGTTCTGGAGTTAGATAGTAAAATTGGTTGCACAACTTTGTGAATACACTAAATTTTTCATGTCGGTGGGCAAATTTTACGAAACATGTATTATATCTCAATAAAATATTAATTAAAAAGTCATGAGGTTACAGTAATTAAAATAATATGGTACTGCTATAGGAATAAACATCTTGACCATTAGAAATCAATACAGAACATAAAAGGGATCCACATATACAAAAGGCAGGCATATAATACAGGTAACATTATAAATCAACACAAAAAGGATGCAGCACTGAAAGAGTGACGAAAAATAAAATTAAAATAAAGTTCCTCATACCTATATAAAACTACTAAATTTTAAATGGATTAAACTGTAAAACCTTTATAAGAAACATGGGAAAATGTCTTTCATGAATTTGGGACAGAAAAGGATTTCTCAGTTCACAAAAAGGAAAAAAAAAAAAAGGAGAAGGAAATATGGATCTTCCTCAACTTAAAATGAGTTTATGTCCTGCCAAACCCATCACAAGCTGAAAATACAGTAAGTGGAAAATGCATTTATACACCTAACATACCAAAATCATGCTCAGAACACTTATATTAGCTTATAATTGGACACAGTCATCTAACACATAGCCTATTTTATGATGAAGTATTGACTATCTCACGTAACTAATTAACCAGTGTACTAAAGGTAAGAAACAGAATGGCTGCCTGGTTAGAGTGGCTGTGAATTCATCAGCTCTTTGCCCTCATGTGGGCTTTGCCCAGCATCAGGAGAGAGTATCAGACAGCATATGGTGAGGCTAGGAAAACATCAACATTCAAAATTCGAAGTTCAGTTTCTACTGAATGCATATTGCCTTTGCATCATCATAACGTTGAAAAATCATCAATCAGGGATCGTCTGTATTTAATTGATTTTAAAACACAACACAATCATAGTATGATCATTTATGAATACATCCACCACAGTTAAAATGTACTTATTCATGAGAATAACACAAATCAAGTTCAAGTGCATGGTTACCTTTGGAGAAGGAGGAAGAAAAAAGAAAAAGATGTGGTAGGGCAACAGCTGTGCTGGAATTAACTGACCTTTCTCTTCTTTTAAGAACTCTTAAGAAGCAAATATAACAAAACAATTACCATTGTTTAAACTCTGTAATAGATATATAAGGTTCTGTTGTATCATTTCCTCTTATCTTCTGCATTTTTGAAGTGTTTCATGAATAAGAAACTTTTTTTTACGTATTAACATACTGTCTGGACTAGAAAGTTGAGGAATCCCCAAGCACATACCACCTACCACCTACCACCCTTCTAGGGTCTGCCCTTCTGCAGTGAAGGCACAGAACGCTAATCATCTTCCTGGACTCGGTCAGCAAACTTGTGCGGGAGTGGGGCCACACTCCATCCCAGTTGCCTGCTCTTTCAGAAAACAGCTTGTGTTTGCCATTCTAGGCAAGCATTCAAGGTATCTCTGCTCTCAAGGGTCACGTGGATTTACTAATCCAACAAGAGGCCAGGGGAGAAATGTAAATCACTGTCTCTGCAATGACTGCTTTCTGCTACTACGGAAAACATATTCCACCATAAAAATCAATGAGGAAAAGGGGAGTCAGGGTGGGAAAATGAAAGACCATTATTGCTGTGAAGCCCAGCCCACCCTGCACTCCGTGGGGTTGTTTCTCGGCTTCCTTGCCCACAGGAAACACAGATATCTAGGCAAAGGGCACCATCTGCTGCTGCTAAGTCAGGACAGGGTGAAAGGCACTTAGAGAAGCTCCCATACACAGGGGGCCTTAAGCAAGAGACCTGTCCAGAAGCAAGAAGGGCGCCCAAGAGAATCAGAGAAACCCTACCTGCTCACCTCTTCCTCTCTGGCCACAGACATGGCGGGGGGTCAGTTCTGAGTGGAGGTTAAGGGCACATAATGATGCAAAGCTGGGTGCTAGAGAGCAGACAGAATGTTCCTGAAAGTTCTTAACCCTAACCACAGGTAACAATAACTATAGAGAACCAAAAAATAGAGTCAACCAAACCTCAATCCCAGAGATTCTGATGAAAATGGCTTGAAGGAGAACACCGGTATTATTTAAAAGCTCACCAAGTAATTCTAATGCACAGCCTCCTTCCTAAGGACTAACACATAATTTAGGAGGACTTTTAAGAGAAGTTATTCCCTCAGAGCTATCCAAAAGTAGAGTGAAATCAGATAAGCCCAGACCTTAAACTCTGTTCTGCCACTTATCATGTGACCTGTAACAAGTTACTCCATTTGACTCAAGCCCTGTTTTCGCCTTTGAACCTGGGGACAATACCTACCTCTCAGTGATGATAGTAACTGAGATGCTACAGGCGAAAGACTGCCTGCCTGCCACTTGGCTGTCGTTATTAACTGTCATCTGTGGTCAAGTACATCTTTGTGGTGATGATTTATGATAAAGAAGCCAGAGCTTTGCTTGTGAAGTGAAGGAAGGTGATCACCACAGCACCTAGCTGGTTCTTTCTGGATCAAACACTGGTCTTTGGCTTGAATGGCAAGTCCTTAAGTAATTCCGTTATTCAAAGGAATAGAAGAGAGTATGGGTAGAACTCTACACTGATTCTTTGTATCCCCATCTCCCACCCCCAAATTCCCATGTTGGAAACTAAACCCCAATGTGTTAGGGCATTTGGGAGGTGATCTGGGAGGATGAGGGCTTCCCCCCTGATGAATGGGATTAATGCCCTTATAAAAGAGCTTGCAGAGAACTCCCTTGCCCCTTCCAACATGTGAGGACACAGCAGGAAGATGGCTACTTATGAACCAGGAAGCAGTTCTGCATCAGACACAGAGTCTCTGAGGACCTTGATCTTGGTCCAGCCTCCAGAACTGTGAGAAATAAGTTTCTGTTGTTTACAAGCCACGCAGTCAGTGATATTTTGCTGTAGCAGCCCAAATGGACTAAGACAGACAAGTGACCAAAAGATGCCCCATTTGAGATTCAAAATGTATCACAGGCTCTGGGAGGCAGAATAATAGCCCCCCAAAGATGTCCACTCCTACTCCCAGGATCTTTGAATACATTAGGTTATACTCTGAACAGAAATTAAGGTTGCAGAGGGAATTAAGGTTGCTAACCAGCTAACACTGACTAACATGGGGAGACTGTCTTGTATTTGAGGTGATCCCAATATCAGAGGAAGGCAGAAGAGAGCACACCAGGGAGATGGCATCAGGAGGACTCAACCCACTGTTGGATGAAGCAATAGGAAGAAGGAGAAGCCATGAAGAAGCAGTATCAGTGGACTCACGAAGCCAGAAAAGGCAAGCAGGATCTCCACTAGAGCCTCCAGAAGGAGCACAGCTCTGCTGACACCTTGACTATAGCCCACCCCACATGAAACCTCTGATCTCCAGACTGTCAGATAATAAATTTGTGTTGCCAGGGCACCTGGGTGGCACAGTCAGGCGACTAACTCTTGGTTTCAGCTTAGGTCACTGTCTGTGTCCTGAGATTGGAGCCCTGCACCGTGCTAAGCGCTGAGTCTACTTGAGAGTCTCTCTCATTCTCTGCTGCCCCGCCTCCACCACATGCTCTCTCTTTAAAATGCATATAATTAATTAAATTTAATTAATTAATTTATTTATATTGCTCTAGGCCATGAAGTTTGTGGTAACTCTTTTTTCTAACCTCCAATTCCATTTTAATTTTTTTTTCTTTTTCTGTCTTTTCTTCGATATCCATCACCATGGATCAGTGCATGGGGTATCAGAAATTCTCTGGTGACTTCATGGTTTCTGATAATTGGTTCCAGCTGGGGGTACCCATCTTAAGTCTGCGGTAACAGTACCGAAAGAAAATCATAGGCCACGTCCTGGTATAACCAGAGGATTTCAGGCTCTCTCCCTGGGAGGTCCTGGCTGGCAGGGGGGTGAACGGGTAACACAGGGAAGGTACAGACCAGGGAGAAAATGACCTTAATAATTAATGCTTAAGACAAAATCCAAGACCAAATCCAACTTATTTACTCATTCACTCCAGATCAAATGCTGAGCATCCTCTCTGTGCTGGATGTGGAACACCAGATGACGGGTGTGGTCTCACACTTGGGGACCTCACCGTCTAGACACAGGGGGCAGGGACATAAACATAGAAGTGATCTATGCTTAATGTCGGGAAATTTTCACAGTGATGTTCCAACTGAATCTGGAAAAGGTATTTGTTGAACCAACTACCCTTCAAGAAAAGAGAGTGAACAATTGTAGGGCTCTTGTGAAGACAAGTACTCATGAATCATCCCCCATTGCCTGAAATCAACAGGTGAGACTGCATGCCTTCACCCCAGGCCAAATGTTGCTCTTCCAGGACAAGTCCCACTTGACTGCCTAGAGGCTCTGATGTACAGAATCCCTGCCTCATGCCTCTCTCACACATCCGTACCTTACACTGTCTCTGGTATACCAATACCTCTAGCACCGCTACTCATCCTTGCTCCCGTGCTCACCCCAGGAGCGTCCTCTCACCCCTTCTCCCAATTGTTCACAGCCCAGCCTATCCTCCTCCCTAATGGACTGCATTCCTGCATCTCCTCTCAGCCCTCCCCGCCAGCCTTCCACCTACTGCTGTCCATGTCCCAGTACTGTTGAGAGAAAAAAAAGATCACCTTAGAACCTTTCTATAAACTGTCCCTTGGGGTATCTAGGTGGTCCAGTCAGTTAAGCGTCTGACTCTTGATTTTGGTTCAGGTCATGATCTCAGGGTCCTGAGATGAAGCCTTGCTTCAGGTTCTGCACAGGGTGTGGAGCCTGCTTAAGATTCTCTCTCCCCCTCTCCCTCTGCCCACCTTCACCCTGGCTGGTATGCTCTCACTCTCTCTCAAAAACAAAAACAAAAAACTTCCTTCTTCTCTGGAAAATGAATAGGGAGACTAGGTCCATCCAGTGTGTCTATCTCTTTCACAGTGCTGATGACAGGGATGGTTTAGAAGCTTCCGTCTCCCATCTAGCAATTCTAATTTTTAAAAAGAGTAACACCCTGTGATATGGACAATTTCCATTTCATCAATTTTATTTAAAATGTGAATAATTATATCTTATGAAAAAGGTCACCTCCGCATTGATCAGTATTATACAATCTAAGGAATTTTGTTTAAAAACTTCAAATAGGTTCCTACTCTCTCTTCCTCTTACTGCTCACTAAGACTGCTATTAAACTGCCTCTATGTATCCCAGAGCCAGCCAGGATCCTTACCAAAGAAATGACTAATTATGAGCATCAGCTGGAATTTGCTTCAGACTATATGTACCATTACTACTAGTCACCCAATCTCTTGGTTTTCCATTAAAAAAAAAAGAGGGGGTGTCCCTCAAAGCTGACATGACCGATATTTCTACTAGGCCAAAGCACTGGAAACACAACTCTGAACAGTGAAGGATTTGCAAAGGAAGATTTGAAGTCAAGAATGTATTCAACGTTACAAGTAAACAGTTTGCACCAAATGCATCACTGTTCAACCGAGATCATTATGAGGGGGATTTACGGTAGCTTCTGACGGGTCTATGGAAGAAACCTCACCTGCCGCACAATTCTGCTGAGGCCAGCCTGGGTAGAAACCACATAGCTGAAAGCTAATGCGAAAAAGAGGTACTTTACACAAACCAAGATGGAAAAGATGAATCAATATATGTTTTTCTTTATTTGTATGGTTGTTTGGGGACCAAATGTTTCCTTCATAAGTGAAAACAATAGTCACACTGTGTGTGTGGGAGATGTGACAGGCAAAGCCAGCCTGATGCCCGCCCAAGCACTTTCCATACTGTATGCACTCAAATGCAGAACTTGACCAGTGGGGAACATTATTTGCTCAGCTAATTGATAGCTGCCTTTCTCACTCTACCTCTGACTAGGCTTGGATTCTAGGTGCTAGGTTTCCCACAAAGCTGATGAGCATACCTCTGAAAATGGTTTTTTAGCTGTGTATACCTCTGTTAAAATGCTCCAAGGGGCTTCAACCGTGAGCTATTGAATGTTTCAAGTCACACTTGACTTTCAAGCTGTTCTTCCTGAGCCAGAGACATTGCCTATACACTTCTCCCACTTCCACATACAGAGTAGGCCTGGAAAGCTTACAGTCACTCTGAGGCCTTCCAGGCTCAGCTCTCATTCCCCTCTTCCACACTGGGTTGGTGCCCCTTATTTGACTCTCTTCATGCCCAGCATCTACCTGTACTGTTAATACAACAGAATAATATAGAGACAATAGGTTGGATTCAAGTCACGCCTTGACTAGTATCTAACAGGTTCTCCATAGAACCTATGATACAAGTAAAGCAGACTCAGATCATTGCTAAAGCTCTGCCCCATTTAAGAAAAGTTCAGAAAATAAAGTCAGCCCTGCAAGGGCCTGGGCCAATCCCAATCCCTGCAAGGGCCTGGGCCAATCCCAACCAGGCTGGGTGGGAGGACTGCCTCTCCTACCCACTGCTGCTGTTCTCCATTCGTGGTGAATGCCTAGAGTTATATTATCATAGCTAGTAAGGCAAGCCTGGCTCCAAGTATCACTTTACTAGCTGACTTGGCTTTTCTCTTAATGCTGAAGAAAAAGATGGGGCTCAGGCTGTTGAGCATCCCACTCTTGGTTTTGGCTCAGAGTCAGGGGATCAGGCCCCAAACTGGGTTCCTCATTCAGTGTGGAGTCTACTTGGGTTTCTCTCTCCCTCTTCCCCTCCTGCTTATCCTCGCTCATTTGTGTTCTCTTTATAATCAATCAAATAAAATCTTAAAAAAAGAATGTTGAAGAAAAAGACATTTCATATTATGGGGGAACAAGCATCAGATTGGAAGGTAGAGAGATATGCTGTCCAGAGATTAACTCTGCAACATATGAGGTTGTGCAGTTCCTATCTCCGCTCTGGTCTTCCACTTGTCCTTAAAATGAGATGAATGGATGTCACTTCACACCTGCTAAGATGGCCACAATAAAAAGACAGCTAGTAACAGGTGTTGGCAAGAATGTGGATAAATTAGAATTTTCACATGCTGCTGGTAGGAATGTAAAACAGTACAGATGCTTTGGAAAATAGTGGTAATTCCTCCAAATGTTAAGGTTAGAGTCACCATGACTCAGCACTTCCACTCTCAGAAGAGAAATGAAAGCAAATATCCAGACACAAACCTGTACAGGGGTGCTCACAGCATTATTCATAATAGCCTAAATAAATAAATCCATAATAACCCACAACTGTGGGTTGTTTCCAACTGACGAATGGATAACCAAAATGTGGTACGTCCACACAACAAGAGACTACTCAGACCTAAAAAGGAATGAAGAACTGATTTATGCTACCACATGGATGAATCTTGGAGACCTCAAGCTACATGAAAGAAGGACTGGGGACTGATGTTTCATGGTACAGGTCTCCTTTAGAAGTGATGACAACGATTTGGAGCTGGAGAGAGAGAACAGTTGTACAACATGTGGATGTAGCAAAGGCCAGTAAAATATATACGTTAAAATGGCTGGTTTTATATTATGTGAATTTACCTCCATTAAAAAAAAAATACTTTCAGAGTTTAAGAGATATTTTAACTTTAACCTAGCCTGGGTTATACTTATCATTTATGAACAGAACCTTAAAATATAATTTTTAGTATCTATTTTTACATGGAAGTAGAGGCCCAAGAAAACCCTGTGCAGCCCTGCTGGGGGGGGGGGGTGTGCTCTGACTGTCCCATGGGGAACTTTCCTTGGAGGCAGACCTACCAGCATCAGAGGCTCAGAGGAGCACCTCAAATGACTGAGGGGAAATGGTGGCCAGCGAGCCTTGTTTGGGAACACAGAAGGGTACAGACTAGGGATTTACAGAAACCATTCCAGAGGGTTCTGCTGGGCTATGGGGTCCTCAAATGGCACTGCAAGGGAGACCACACAAAGAGGAGTTACTGAATTCCCTATTTTAATATCAGTCTGCAATGACCTTTAGAAATGAAATTAGTAATACTGCTAATTTTTTTTTTTTTTTTAATTCAGCCTCCCTTCTTTGTCTGGGCACTGCTAATTGTTTGCCCTGCCAAGGAGACCTCCCCGTTTCACAGATATGGGAACTGAGGCCCTTCGAGAATGCAAGTAGTTCATCGACGTCACGCAGCATGAGAGTATAACAGCCAAGGAATCACACCCAAATGTGTGTGTCTTACTTTTCCCACTGCACCATGTGGCCTCCTGCAAAGGGAGTGTTTGGTTTTTAAATAAAAGCATCTTGGCCATAGCCAACTCTGAATGTGGTGCCTTTATCCTGTACTCAGTTTCTGAGAACAATCACTCTGGCCTTTTCTAAAGTAGACATGTGGACAGCACCTGCCGTGAGGCCCTGCAGACAATCTTGTAGAAATAAGAGACGCTAAAAAAAAATGTCATACATGACAAAGAGGAGCACAAACAGGATCAGTAAAATCCGTAGACTGTCATCAGGCTCATTTTCTTTCTTCCCCCTGAAACCATCACTGATCAATTTCTCTTGTGGACTGACAGCTGATCACTTTCTGATCTCATTAGCTGTTCCAGGGCTTAAGCTTATTAGTGAGGGCGGGAGGCAAAGTGGGGTTCGCTTCAAATAGCAAAGAGATGGGGGAAATGAGCCTTGCACATTCGGTTCTTTCCAGAAAAGTTTATGCAGCTTGAGGAATTCAAAATATGTCTTCCACAAAGGCCTATAGTGGTAGAGGGTTGGGGAGGCAGGGTGCGCAGATTATAAACCTCTCCTGGAAAATCAGGTAAAGAGGGGGAGGAAATTTTAGACCTGATTATTCAACCAGAGTGCTTCCCCTGCAGACCAGCACCTGGGGCGACTTGGCTGCAGGAAGATGACCTTTCAAAGTCTATGCCCAATTAGCCCAATTACCCAGTTAAATAAACAGAGCCCCAGGCATCTCTCTGGATACCGCATTTTATCATCTTCTGGCAGTCTGCGGTCTTTCCAAGAAACGCTGTCCTGTTGAAAAATTGCTGGGCGGTGAGAGATATCAGCAAAAGGTGCATATTTGTAAACAGAACCTCTAATATTCATTATTTTTCCCAGAAGGAATAAGGACAGCTCCACCACCACCGGATAAAAATGGCTTTGCCCGCTGTGGCTGTCGTTCCGGTGATAAATGTCTTTTTCTCTGCTGCCCAAAGCTAGTCTCTTGACACACTCTGAAAAGTGAGGGGTGGGGGGAGGATGCTACTTGCTGAGCCCCACTGGAAGGAGAGAAGACTGCTAACGATGCATATATTTTAATGATAGGATTTGCACCAAGAAAGTGTTCATCTAAATCCTTTACTCAACTGCCCCTTCTCCAAGGAGTTTTTTGATAGAGAAAAGCAGGGGGCAATGAGAAAAGAGGCACCATGACTATGGGCCTGCCCAGAGCTGGTTAAGAGCTCTGCTCAGGGACTGTCACTTCCTGGGGGGCATCAGGTGAAGGGGCCTTTTCGAGAATGAAACCGGTGTGGGAAGACATGCCTGCGAGCCCCGCCTGGATTGGAGGAGCAGGGTCTGTACTGGCTGTAACGAGGCCTATTCCACTTTCTAACCCACTTCAAGGGCCTACATTTCCCCTTCCTGTTTCATGGGAGTGTCTCAGGGCAGGGAGTGTGAAAGCTGGGGAGGACCACAGAGGTCATGCACGCAAGGGCCGCAAACATTACCACCGCTACCCCCTCCTCCACACCCTGTGCCCAGCCTGCTCTTTTCAAGCCGAAATAGAGCCTCAACATTCTCTTTAGCTTAGCATTCCACAAAGCCACCAACAGAGTTAGCACACCAGATGAAACCTGTTAGGTTCGCTTTGCCTAACCTATCTCATTTTGTTCTGGTCAAACCCATTTCTTGTTCATTTGGTTACAGATTGCGTATGATGCTATGGTTCTAGATTTTCTTCTTATATTCTTCTGTCCCTGACCTCACCCCCTCTACCCTTGCTTTTAAAACACAATAGCCTTATTGAGATATGATCCTCATGCCAGAAAAAAAAAGATCCTTTTACAGTATACAATTCATTTTTAGTACATCCACAAGGTTGTGCAACCTTCACCATGACCTAATTCCAGAACATTTTTATCATGTCAAAAAGAGACCCCCATACACCCCCAAACCCAGAAGGTGTCACTCCCCACAGCCCCTTCTTCCCAGCCCCTGGCACTCAAGAATCTACTTTCTGTCCCAATGCAATTTGCCTCTTCTGGACATTTCTTACAAATGGAATGACATGACATGTGACCGTCTTGTATCTTATAAGTTTCATTTCTGATTTTCAAAAACAAGACATCATTGCCCCCAACCCCAGGTGCCATGGGCCCCAGGCACCGAGCCTACTGGAGAAGTTGGCCCTGCCGCCCAGGCAGCCTCCGCCCTCCCCAGAACACCTCCAGCTTTGCCTCTGCGGTCTACCTCACACAGCCATGGTCCACTTCTAAGATTTCTCAGCACTGCAGGGGTCCCAGGTGAGAGCAGACAAGGAGGATGCTGCCCACCCCCCTGCGTCCTCCAAGACTGCCCTGCTCCCCACTGCCTCGTTCATGGCGCGGACCCAGAAGTTAGATCCAGCCAGTCCTCCACTCAGCCCACCCTCTGAGATCTACTCCTTTGATCCCTGGCCAGGCCTGTCTGCCTGGCCTCTTTCTCACTTAAAATCATCCCTCCAGAGGGTTTCCGTATGCAAAGAGGCTGTCCACCATCAGGGCCGAAACCTGGGGTGGGCTGGCTTATGCATAAATGCTACCGTGTTAGCAAATCTCTTTTGCTTCCCCTGGTACTGGAAGACCACTTTGGAGGCAGCTCAGAGCCCTGCTTGGGCAACAAGTCCAGAGCAAAGAAAGCCCGAACTTGTGCCTTTGTCACTCTTCTTGGCTCCTCCTCCGTGGTCTGTTCCCAGAAAGCTCCTTCTGTTCCCTGAGCCTGTCCAGCTGGAGGGGTGGGAAAGAGAGACCGTCTGTCAGACCCTCCAAAGGGACTTCCAGAAGTTGGGGTGGGGAAACAGACTTTGAGAAGAGGACCACACAATGGGGCCGTGGGGGATTCACATCTTCTGCCTGTGATCAAGTGGCCGACAGCCCGAAGGGAGGGCTGAGCGCCAGAGGCCCAGGCCAGGAGACTATGGAGCACAGGACTATTCCAAGGCATGTGAGTCAGCGGGAGGAAGTGCAGCTGGGAGGACTAAGGGGTTGGGGGGTGACGTGACGACCGCCGCTCCTGGGTCCTGCCCGTCTGCCTGACCCTTCTCCATCTCTGGAATCCCTTCACCCTTCCGCGAATGTCCACGGTGGATCGGAACCAAATCAATCTACTACAGGCAGTGTTGGACCCCTATTCAGAGGCCAGGACACCAGGCAAGAGCTCAAAGCCTCAGGCTGTTCATTCATCCATTCATTCATTTGCTCATATCTTTTTCCAAGCCCAGAGTGTGCTCAGCACTGGGCGAGAGGTCAGAAAGGCAGAAATGAGCCAGATGTGACCCTCCAAGAATGGGTGGCCCATACGGGGTGACAAACAGGAAAATAGTTCAGTAAAGGGGACCTGGTGAGAGCAAGGAGTCTCAGTTTGGACATCAGTAGCTAGGGCTACTGTAGCAACATACCACAGACTGTGTGGCTTAAGCAACAGAAGTTTATTTCCTTACCTTTCTGAAGGCTAGAAGTCCAAGATCAAAGTGACAGCAAGTGTTGGTTTCTCCTGAGGCTTCTCTCCTTGGCCTGTGGATGGCTGCCTTCTTACTGTGTCCTCTCAGTGGACCTACCCTACGTGCATACACTCCCCAGGAGCTGTATCTTCAACAAATATCCTCTTACAAGGACACCAGTCAGACTGGGTTAGGGGCCACCCTAGTGATCTCATGTTAGCTCAGTCCCCTCTTGAAACATCTTATCTCCAGAGGTGCCTGGGTGGCTCAGTTGGCTAAGCATCTACCTTTAGCTCAGGTCATGATCCCAGGGTCCTGGGATCAAGCCCCACATCGGGCTCTCTATTCAGTGGGGAGTCTCCTTCTCACACTTCCTCTCCTTTGCTCCTCCCTTCCTGCTCATGTTAGCTCTCTGTGTCTCAAATAAATAAAATCCTTAAAAATTTAAAAAAAAATAAAGATCTTATCTCCAAATGCAGTCACATTCTGAGATACCAAAGGTTGGCATTTCAACATATGAATTTTGGGAAGACATCATTCAACATATAACAGAGAGGGTGTCTTTGGGCTGTGCTAGCAGAGCCGAAAGTGGCCAGATGGGTAGAACAGAGAACTATTCTTGATGTCAAACCCACAGTCAAGACCCAGAGATATCAGATACCTGTCGCCTTCAAGGAGCAGCAAGAGCTGGATACGCAGGAGAGAAGGCAGAAGTGTCCCAAGTGTTAAGGTTCTGAACGTCCTCATGTGCAGACTGAGTATGGTGCAGATTTAAACACAAAGTTTATTAGACTCAGAGTGTTTATAATAAACACCTATCACTATTACAAGTGGCTCTTTCCTTCTCCTTTTTGGTATCCCTTTATGTCCTTTGGTGATTATCTGTCACTTTTTTTTTTTTTTTTTTAATGAAGAAATGAACTTAAAAAGATGGTCAAGAGGTAGAAGATGCTGGGGAAGTCAAATGGGTGAGAAAATCTATTCTGTGTTACTGTCTATTCATCAAGCATTTGCTGGGTGTAGTTCTTTGCTTGGTGCTGTCTGAGGGGGGAAAATCTAAGGCAGATTCTTGGAGCAGAGCAGACGGCTCATCTGGGAATGTTCCTTCGGAGCACGAGCCCACCCGTGGGAAGCTGGCTGGGGTGCTGTGGTTTGTAATCGCAACCCTTACCCCTCTAACCCCCGAAGGCATCACACTCAGAACTGGTAGCTCAATCAAAGCTCCAGGGACAGAAATGACTTACAGACCTCCCAGAAGGTGGCTGAAAGCCCTGAAGGATGTTTTTCACATAAGCTCTCTTGCAAAGGGCTTAGGGCTCACCCTTAGGTTTCCTTGAAACTGTAGCTGAAAGAAAGCTTGGAAAATTTCAATGTTCCAGGCTCTGAGAGGGAAGTGTACAGAGCGGGGAGACAGGAGCCAGAAGAATAAGTCTGAGTTTGGACTCTGCCTTTTCTGAGCTGTGCGACTTTGGTGGAATCCCTACTCAATGAATGAATCTTTCTTCACCTCTAAAATTAGGAGCAGATTACTACCTAAGCCCAACCTGCCTTAGGACAAGATCAGATGGGGGAAACTGAAGAGACTATGCTCTGAAACTGCACGTTTCTGCATATCCTAAGCTGTCCACAGAGGGTGAGACCGCCAGGCTTCCAGAGTGGGTGGAAAAGGATGTCTCCAAAGTTCCCAGCCTGGGAGTACACTGAAAACATCTGGTTACTGGTGGGAACTAGCTACGCCCGGGCTCTTCAAGATGGGTCCTAGAGGACATCAGTATGTGGTCATGCTCCCCAGGTGATTCCAATGTGTAGCCAGGGTTAAGAAACACGGCTTATAACCAATCCAATTGATTAGGTCATTTTACTCCTTCCCCAAGACATATATCTTCCACTTCTGTGACGGTAGGAAAAAAGCCTCTGCTAAAACGTCTCCTGGGGTGCCTGGGTGGCTCAGTTGGTTAAGCGGCAGCCTCTTGATTTTGGCTCAGGTCAACATCTCCGTGTTCTGGGGTCCAGCCAGGTATGTGGGGGGTGGGTGGAGGGCTCAGCAGGGAGCCAGCTTGGGGGATTCTCTCTCTCCCTCTGCCCCTTCCCTCCCCCCCCCCACTCATAGTCTCTCAAACAAATGATTCTTTAAAAATAAATAAAATAAAATGCTTCCTGAGCAGAGTTAAATCCTCACACCTCATCACTAAGAACTCTGGGTCTCAAAACACAGTATGCAAGAGGAACCCATGCATTACTTGTGAAAGAGAAAGAAGCCAGGAACCCACCTCTGCATAAATTCTAATCCACTCAGTGGAATGAGGGGCTCAGGAAATCTGCATTTTAGTCACATGCATAAAGAGAATCCACTGGACATAAAAGAAAAAGAATTAACTTCTTAACCTTGCTTTCATACTAAAACAGCAGGTAATCTTGACCATCCAACAGTAACAATAACCGTGATAGCTACTGTTAATTGAACACATGCCGTATACCAGGATCTTAGGTACAAGTATCTGGAATCTTCCTAAGAGCAATGAGATGTTATTCCGGCTTTGTGTATGAGCCCATTACTCCTCCCTCTGGAAAAAGTTCTCCCCCTCCCATTCTGTGTTGAAGAACTGCACTTTCCCCATTTCACGTGACTCCAGTGGAACTGCCAATCAAACTGCCCAGTACCACCCCCCTGGGAAGAGGAAGAGGCCAGAAGAGGGCATGTGACTCCATCCCAGCCAATCAGGTTTCTCCTCCTGAGACGCTGACTTGAGTGGAGACAGGTTGGGGCCCAGCGCGGGTGTGGCCAGCGTTCCCTGGGCTGAGGCCCTGAGCCAGCTGTTCCTGAGACTTGATGGTTTAGCTCTCTCTTTCATTTCATGAGTTATCTAGAAACCCTCCTGTAAAATCATTTTTTGGCTTTAGGTAATCAAAGTTGGTTTCATTTATGGTAACAAAAAAAAATAATGAAATGTTCATTTTATAGATTAAGAAGCTAAGGCGCAGAGAATTAAACGACGGACTCAAGGCTCCCACATCCAGGAGACAGAAAAGCAAGATTCACAGCCAGGGCTGTCTGGCTTTACAATACCTGACATTATTTTATTTCCCCTGACATTCTCCTGAGAGCTCCAAAAAGTGAAAGGAAGAAGAAGAGAAAGTGCGCTTTCAAAACATATATGTTCTTTGAAACATATGAAGAGAAATTTAAAGATTACTTCTAACTCCCATACTCACCCCTCTGTAGGTTTAAAACCTCCCACAGACAATTGTTAATTATCCATTTCTATTAAATGTCTCAAGGTATAACCAGCAACTCTCTTACTAAATTATATATTACAATTCAACACATGGCAGAGTAAAAAAGGTACCAAAAAAACCAAAACAAAACAAAAAAGCAAACAGTGGTTCAAGTTGGGAAAATGCCAAAGAAAAACATTACAAAGAAGTAATAATTAAGGCCAGAATTCATTCCATTTCAGCTGACTTTCTGTTTTATTAAATTACTGACTTCTTAATTTATGGATCTAGATTATGATCCTGAAATCAGAAAACAGAGGCTACCCTTGTGACCAAAAATGTGACCAAGTCCCCCTTCTAAACATTAAATCTTCTAGCTCTGGCTCCTTTGACGGATGGCTTCTCTTGCTTCCTCCTTCCTGCCATACATATGAGGGGGAAAAAATCTGTGGTAGTCAGTAATATGACTGTTATTCTGCTGGTCACTGCAGTCCAAAGTCAAGACCAAGCAGATATTTGTCACTAAAGGGAGATTAATTTTACAGAATTTACTTTAAATACATAAATAACCGCTATTTGTTGAGTGTTGATGGTCTCAAACACACATCACGGGAAGATTCCAGATAGCCTTCTTGGGCCCACCATACCCTGTGTATGCCCCATAACTGGTACCCCTAAATGATAAGAACTTGGGCAAGTTTCATATACCGCTTCACTGAACTTCTATTCCACTACAAAGCACCAGTGTATTGGTAAACCATTTATTCCCCTTCAGGGAATTCAATCAAAAAGTCCAATCACCAAAAACTTTTAAAAAACAAAAATTAAGAAAAATATGATCACCAATGTACCCAAAGATTTAAGCCCTAAGACTATTAATCATAGCATTGCTTACAATAGAAAAAAAAAAAAGGAAAAAATGTTTTTGTCTCAAGTTAATTGAATACACTATGGCATAACCATTGTAAAAACCCCATTAAAAGTAAATGTCTGTGAGAAAAATGTTCATGGAATACATTCATGAGATACTGTTAAATGGAAAAACTCATGAAAAATGTCTAGTGTGATTCCATTTGTGTGTGTGTGTGTGTATGAAATATTTTCCCAAGAAAGATTAGAAGGATATTCACCAAAATACAGAGGACAGTTATTTCAGAGAACTATAATTATAAATTTTTTAAAAGATTGTATTTATTTTTTTGAGAGAAAGAGCATAAGCATAGGGAAGGGGCAGAAGGAGCAGGTCCAGGAGACTCCTCACTAAGCAGGGGCCCCCACAGGGCTCAATCCCAGGACTTCAGGATCATGACCTGAGCCGCAGGCAGATGCTTAACTGACTGAGCCACCCAGGCACCCCATAAATTATTTTTATTTTATTTTCTTATTAGTCTATATCCTTTAAATTTTAAGAAGAGAGAATTGTTTTTAAAGCAAACTATTGGGTTGGCCACAGAATAGTTAAGCTGGTATGTTTGCTCTTCTCAGTCAGATCTTAGTTGGCTACTAATAATATCCCATAGGACTGGACTTTCAGATCTTTAGCTGAATGCTATCTGGGAGGCCATTTGGATGATTCCCAGTATTGTCATGTACAAGACTGTCAAGAGTCCAAAGAGAGAAGTAAATTCAAAGGATTAAAAGGTAGGAGGAAAGAAAAAGGTAAATAGATGGCCATAGATCATAAAATGAAATGGGTCAAATTTAACAGGTGATTTGTGAAGGTTTACCAGCTTGTTTTTTAAAAATAATAGAAGTAACCTGAGGCAGGTACAATGCCTTGAAAAAATCAACTGTAAAGCTAATCTGGAAGAACCACTGCCACTCTAGTAGCCTAAAGCAAGTCTAACAGCATTATAATAATTATCTGTATCCCTCCTGCTCCAAACCCATTCTCAACTCCATTACCAGGCAATCTGAAGCAGGATATTGCTATGAAACATGTGGAGAATTAACTTCCTCTCTAACCTAGTTCAGAGTATAACGATCACTTTGGCCACCATCTTGGTTTCTACCCAATGTCCCAAAATATCCCACAAAGAAGGCTCCCATTATCTTTGACTGCTTCTGTCACGAAGTCACAAAGGATTATGAGGAAGTCTTCACTTCAGACTGTGACACCAACCCACATTCTGCTAACGGGGTCAGACAGTTCTTCAGACTCTTAATACTTATTTATCACAACAGCAAGTGTTTCTATGTTATGGTTAGAATAATTTCAGAGTAAGTGCTTCATACAAGTGGGAAATAGCTATGAAATACCTGTGTCTTAAAGTCTCAAGGGAAACATTGAAATATTTTTTTAGATCACTTTTCATAGATCAAAGATCTTGGATAATTGGGGGACACATTTCTGTATATGTTTGTTCTGTAGCCCAAATGGTCCCCGACTTGAGAGCACAAGCTCAGGCTCCTGGAGCATTCATTCTTCTCTGTGCTTGGGAGGGCAAAGGCTAGCTCTACCCCTATATGTTGCCTCCCAGATGACATCCTTACCTGTCTTCCCTTTGGGCAGAGCCTATCTCCCACAACAGAGACTGAAAACACCAGATACCTGCTTTTCCAGCCTCCCTTACGTTAGGTTGGCCAAGTGATCCCATTTTGGACAATGAAGCACAAGAATTCTGCTGAGAAACTCCTGGGGAAAAGTGTACTTTCTTTTCTTTGTTATTTTTCACGTTTTTAAAATTATTTATTTATTTATTTGAGAGAGCAAGAGAGCAAAAGAGAGAGCATGAGCAAGGGGAGGGACAGAGGGAAAAGCAGACTCCCCACTGAGCAGGGAGCCTGATGTGGAACTCAGTCCCAGGACCATAGGATCATGACTTGAGGCAAAGGTAGATGTTTAATTGACTGGGCCACCCAGGTGTCCCCTTCCTTCATTTAATGAAGGAAGCCTCACAGAAGGGCTTTCTTTCCCACCCTCCCTTCCTTTTAAGGATGTCATTATAAGATGATTTGTAGCTGCAGCAGCCATCTTGAGACCATGAGGAGAAATATAGTTGACACACTGTGGACAGCAGCACAGGAAAAGAGAGAGAGCTTGGGAACTTGAACTACTGCACTAAACCCTGTATTCATGTACTTCCTGACTTCTTAAGTTAGATACTAAGTGTCCACATTTAAAAAAAAAAAAAAACTTTCATTTGCATATTCTACTATTTACAGCTGAAAACATCCCACCTAATTCCACTCAGAGAGCCCTATATCCTCCCCAGACGTCAGAGCCTCTCTCGCCGCCTTCAGAAGCCTTTCTATTACTCAAAGCATAAATAATATCATGGCCTTAAGAATTACTCTTGAAATAGTTTACTAGCTTCTAGGTCTTCCAGAAAATAATGACTATGTATTTGCCCAACTCTCTGAAAGCTTCCCTATGATCAAAGAAATATCCAAAAGATTGCCAATGTATATCAGTTATCTTTTGCTGAGTAACACACCACTACACAACTTAATAGTGTGAAATCCCAATTTATTATTTGCTCACAGTTCTGTAGGTGAGTAATTTGGGCTGAGCTCAGCTGGGACCGCCCATTTTTGCTCCATATGGTATCAGTTGGGCTCCCTTTGCATTTGGAGTTCATTGGCAGATCCCACTTGGCAGGTCAGCTGGAAGCTGGCTGGGGCTACATCTGATAGTTAGCCTATTAATGAGAATAACTCATTTCTCTTCCATAGCCCTTTGAGCAGGACAGTTCAACTTCCACACATAGCAGCTCAGTTTTAAAAGCCGAGAATGGAAGCTGCAAAGTCCCTTGAGGCCTGCACTCAGAAATCACAATCACTTTTATTGCATTTTGTTGGTCAAAGCAAGTCACAGGCCAGCCCTGCTTCAGGAAATGTGGAAATAGGCTCCACCTCTTAATGAGAGGAACTTCAATTAAACTGTGGCCAAGTCTACTCTACCACCCAAAGTACTTGCTGTCCACAGACTTAACAATTGTTAGAAATATTAATGCAATTCTCCAATAACAAACATTTTTTTAATTGGACATATTGGTCACACAGCTATATATATTTAATGTAATTATGCAGATGAAGTTGTTGACAGAGGGAGGGCAGATATTTTTTTATCATTTTCCAATTTGAGGGATGAGACTAACAAAATTAATAAGTTCTTAGAACGGTGTCTGGGTGGTACAATCAGTTGAGTAACTGACTCTTGTTTTCACTTCAGGTCATGATCTCAGGGTCATGAGACTGAGACCCTCATCAAGTTCCACACTCAGGGCAGGGTCTGCTTGAGACTCGAGCTCTCATTTCCCTTTCCCTGCTAAATGTGCACAAGTGTGTACCTGCTTCCTTGCTTTCAAAAATAAATTCACTTTTTAAAAAGTTCTTAGAAACAAATTTGCTGGATTTTCCACAACTTTTATGTTTCTAGGTGACTTAGAATTATTATTCTATTTAATCACAGATTACCTTTGAAAAGTTTTGTTTCAGTGGTTCTCCATCTGGCTACATCATGGAATCTCCCAGAGAAGCATTAACCCCAAAGATTCTAATGCAATTGGTTGAGAATGGAAAAGAAAATATTTGGTGTATGTCTAGCTTTTTCAGTTCTGCTACAATCTACAGAGGATGTGCTCTCTCTGAATCCCAAACCTTGGAGCATCCAGGTTTTCCAGCTTTTCTGTTGAGTTCCACAAACAGCTTGGGTTCCAAGTCAAATTTATATTCTCTGTGGTCATCTAAACCCAGAATTATTTATGTAGGTCATGATGAAAATCTTTTTACTATCCTTCTAAATCACTTTATTTAGAGGCTACAAAATGGTAGCCCACAGATTAGAAATGACATGAGTTTTTTTTTTTTTTTTGACCCGTATACACACCAATGGCTCAGATAATATATTTTTGAAGGTAGGGAAAGGAATTAGCTGCCCACATTTATAAATCAGGAGCATCACCTTAAGACCAGAGTTGGGGCTTCTCTTGAAAATGCTGAAGATCTAAGAATGCACAACAGAGCTCATAGGCTTCAGTCATCCCTGGGCCCATTTTTGTCTACTTTAGTTTTTATACCTAGCTATCATCACTCATTTGCATTATCTGCCTCTGCCTTATAAGCATTTGAGTTTCTACCCTTAATCTAGTTCAATACCAACTACCACTTTAAAACTGAAGATTCTGAGACCCAGAATCTTGGGTGACATAGGTGATGTTGAGTCCCTATGTTCAACCTGACACAATATACATGTTGTCATTTGGTTTTTATATCAGCTCTGGGAAGAAAGCTTTGCTAGGCCAATTTTATAGGTGACAAAACTGAGTCTCAAAGAGGTTGAGTAACTTGGTACATAGAGCTGATAAGAAATGGAGCTGCAACTCAAGCCCAAGTCTTTGTGGGTCTAAAACCATGCTCTTTGTGCCCCTCCATAGCAATTCTTGCCCCCCATGAGGACTACTTTTTCTTGTTTCCTACCCCTTCTTCCCTCCCTGTCCTCTAACACCCTTTCCACCTCTGCATTAGCATGTACCAACATTTCTTGGCTCCTCTTTCTCTCAGCTCTTATTCTCTGACCCTGTCCAGAAACTTACAGCTCCCTATTGGTCCCAAAGCCCATATTTCCATATCACACACCATATCACAGTCATAAAATAACTTGTTCTGTAGCAGGATGGGGTCCAATTACAACTCATATAATTGGCAATAGAGAGTCATTTATCACAGTGGCCCTGGGATTGGAGGTCATCAGAGCAATTCCATTTGTTGGACATTCTCCTGTTTGTTTCAGCCATTCCTTCATCACAGTCTTTTACAGATCCCAGGAGGCTCACTGGGACATTTCACAAGTTATCAAATACATGCATTAAGGATTGTTAATAGGAGCCAAGGAGCAGAAATCATTATGTGAGAATAAAATGCATTGCATAAAATGAATTTTTGGAGTGACAGAATGGGAACGGAATGCTTTTTCTTTTTTCTACCTCCAAGTGACTCAGTAAGACCAGAGCTAGGGCCTGGTAGAGTTACTATCTTGCATGGAGGAAATCTTCCACATCCTCTAAACCTGAGAAATAATGTGACGGGAGTCCCATTGCCTTGCTACCTCAACCAATCTTTCCACATTGTGTGTTGATTTTCTCTATGTCATTGAAGAGGCAGCCAGTGGTTTTCTAGGGAACAAACTTTTCCATGAGATTGGGGAGACAAATATGATGGCCATTCTTTACCATTTAACTCTAAGGTTGGTTTAAGCTTGATTAGTCTGTAGTCTGTAAGTTTGATTAGTCTGATTAGTTTTCCACCACAGTGGGAGAGATGGAAAGAGTTTAACAGAAGTACAGTATTTTAGTAGAATATAAGAGAAGAGAATTTCAAAGGGATAGTATCTAGTCCAGAGATCTCATCCTGCTGCCCACCTCTAAGAGCTGATGCATGTGTTTTGTCTGAACTATGCAAGGTTTTTTGTAAAAGTAGAACTTGGTCACCAACATTTAAAAATAAGGTAATTTCCCTTTAAAAAAAAATTACTTTCTGGCTTTTCTTTTTAAAAAAATTACTTTAAAATATGACCATCCTGGGCCAGCTTCCCCGAGACAAGAGTTGGCTAAAGCTGTGGAGTGACTTCCCCCCAGACAAAGGAGAGCTGCTCTGGAAGGCTGACCCAGCGCCAGAACTCCTCTTGGCTCTCCAACTCTAAGGCTGAGCAAAAGTCGCACTTACTCATTTATGTTCTAGACACACAGAAAACTTAAATAACATGCTGAAGATCATGCATTCAACTTACTCAGCAAATATTTATCGAAGCACACACTCTCTGTGCCAGGCACTATTCCAGGCACGAAGGATACAGCAGTGAACAAAACAACACGCAATTCTGGCCCTGTGGGGTTGACATTCCAGTAAGGGACATAAGACAGTAAACAAAACAAGGGAAATATACAATATGACGAATGGTGATGAGTACTATGGAGACAAATCAAACCGGCAAAGGGCAGAAAGAGTAGTGTAGAGCCACAATTTTAAGTGGAATGATGAGAAAGTCCTCTGTGAAAAGATGAGTGACATTTGGGCCCAAGCTCAAAAGAATGAGAGAAAAGGAGCCATATGCAACTCTAGGGGGAGAGCACTGGAGGCAGGGGGAGCAGAACCTGCAAGGAATATAGTGTGTCGGCACAAGGACTGGGACTTAAACCAGAGCTGGGCTGTCCTTCCAATTGGAGGTGATGCTGCTGGCCATTAACTCTTGGCAGACATTCTAAGGGATGCTTTTCCAGAACACCTGTCATCTGTATTTTCCTGGAAACCCAAAACACCCTAAGTGAAAATCCAGATTTATGCCAAAGATAAAATGGAGAGGGATTATTTGCTTTACCCAGGCCTTCACAATGGGAGCCTTTTATTCAGGAAACTCCCCTGGCACTTGTAAAATGGTTTTTTGATTTAGAATTTTGATTCTCACCATTTTTCGGAAACCCATTTACTACACAAAGCAAGGATCCCCTATAGTGCGGATGGATTTATGCTGATCCAGCCACACTCCCTCGCCAGGTCTTCCGGGTCCCCCACAACTTCTTAAAGGGAGTCCTTTGCCAGCTGCCCAGCTAAGGTTAGGAGCACTGACCCTCAGTGGAAGCCTACGCCAAGTGCAGACTGGGCTGGACTCCACAGTCACAGGCTGTTGCTGCTAAAAGCTCTGGGCACTGACCCCTGGCTACTGTCATAGCTACTGTTATAGCCACTCTGCCCCCCCCCCCATCACACCCACACCTTGCAGGGCTT
Source organism: Mustela nigripes (assembly GCF_022355385.1). Taxonomy (NCBI): domain Eukaryota; kingdom Metazoa; phylum Chordata; class Mammalia; order Carnivora; family Mustelidae; genus Mustela; species Mustela nigripes. Next base: position 93,433,189 of record NC_081559.1, read on the forward strand.
TGCTCACACCTGTGGGGGCTGTTTCATTGCTTTTATTAGCATTTATTGTTTTTCAGGTCAAAAACAATGGGGGACTTAGAAAACACATAGGAAAATGAAGAATTGTTTCTTTAAAAAAAAAAGTCCCTAATCCCATTATCCAGAGAAAACAACGGGTATCCTGCCTGACTGGCTGCTTGTTATTGAAGTGGCAGGGATTTAAACTGACAATCCTCTTTTCGGTCTCCAGAAAGCTCCTTGGCCATGATGTTATTCCCCCTTAAGAATGCCTGAAGCAAAGACTTGGAAGTGGGCAGTCAGAGAGGTAGAAAGGATGGATGTCAACTCATACTGGCTAGTTCAATTCAAGCTGCAAACATCCATGGCTAGAACTTGCCAGGCAGGTGCTGAATCTACAGACGGAGTGAGAGGGGCTTCTAGGTCTGCAGGTTCACTTTGGAAACCTAGCTTCAGTTGGAGGCTGGGACATGCCCCTGGAGAGTTGATAGGAGGGAGTGGTTACAGCACTGTGCAAGGCAGAACGAGACCACATCTTCTTCCCTTCTAGGGCCTGGACATGCTGTGGAGGGCTTGGCTCTGCATGGTGTCCTTCAGGGATCCAGCTCTATGTTGTGAAGCTGCCTTAGCACTTGGGGCTCTAGCTCCCACCAGTACTGCTGGCACCCCAAAGCAGTAATGTAGCAGTGATGGTGTGGACAGTGGTGGAAAGTGATAGAAATGACAATGAGAGAGACAGAATATATCAGGCAGCCCCTCCTGCAATATTGCTGTATGGCAAGCCATCCCAACATAAAATAATATAAAACAACAAGCAGTTAGTCTTATTTATATATCTCTGGTTTAGCTAGGGAACAGCTGACCTAAGTTGAACTCAGCTTGGCTAGGTTTCAAACTGCTAGAAGGTTGGATACTTATCATCTCTGTATCTCTCTAATCCATCTTATATGCAATGTGCTAGCTAGATTATTTTCTTCTCATGGCAATGCCTAAAGTGTAAGAACATGGACTAAACTATATGAGCACATTTCAAACCTTGGCTCACATCACATCTGACAACATCCTATTGGCTAAAGCAAGTTACACGGCCAGGCTCATTATCGGTGAGTTGAGGATATATTCTGCTTCTAGGAAAAGTCATTGCAAGATTACATGGCAGTGTCTATAGAAACAAGGAAGATGGAAAAACTGAAGCCAATCATGTAATCTACTGTGTAGATAATAGGTCAATTGGCATTGGTATTATGAGTTTGCAACAACTCGAGTAGGACCACAAAGTGGTAGAGAACCAGGGAAGAATTATGGGACCAATTGGGCAAGTCACTCCAGATTCAGGGGCAGCAGGAAACACGCAGCAGGGGACCACTTGGACCCTCGGTGCTGCCGGTCCTAATTCTTCTGATGCCCTGGTGGCCTATTACGTCTGCATCCCACTAACTGGTGGAGGATCTGGGAAATCTCTTGGTCACTTGTCATATACTGAATCTTTATGTAGCCCTCCCCCAAATTCAGGTGTTAAAACCCTACCTCCCAATGTGCTGGTATTAGGAAGTGGAGCCTTTGGGAGGTAAATTTGGATTAGATGAGATTATGGGGTAGAACCCTCAGGAATGAGATTAGCACCCTTATAAAAGTCATGAGAGAGTTTGCTTCTTCCTCTATTTCCTCCATGTGAGGATACAATGAGTGGTCTGCAACACCAGAGAAGGCTTTGGCCAGAACCTAGTCATGCTGGTACCCTGATCTCAGCCTCCTGAACAGTGAGAAGTAAGTTCCTGTTGTTTATAAACTGCCTGCTCAGTCTGTAGTACTTCGTTATAGCAGCCCAAACTGACTGAGAAATCACTCCATTCCTGCAACTCCTTTCTCTGGAAGGTTCCCTCTGAGCCCCTACTTCTTCCCTGCCCCCTTTCTGATCTCTACATTCCTCTCCCTCTGTCTTCCTCTCCATTAATGTTACCTCTCCATGGGGTACTTACCTACAGCAGGTGGAATTGCAAGGACCACCAGACCCTAGACAGGGGCCAAAATCTCCAGGCAGGTTGGACCTTCTTAGAGAAGACAGTCTAGGTCTGTAGGAAAGTGACTTGACTTTAGAGTCAGGCAGAAATGTGGCCACGTCTTAGCTATACCCTATCAGTGTGATAATTTTCAGTTTCCTTAGCTATAAAATGTATATAATCATTTTTACCTTGGTGTTGCTATAGAGAATTCACTATGCTAATGCATGTTTGGCAGGAATTCCCCAGCACAACTTTGATACAAGAAATAGGTCTTTTATTTTCTAAAAGTCTACCTCTGAATCCACACCCTAAAACTTAATGATAAATTAAATCACAAGCATTATTAGGGCTCCCTCCTGTTTGATGTCATAACTTACTTAGAAAACACCCCTTCTTTAGATGGTTTCCTATAAATGTATTCATTAATGGAAGCTGTCCTCTAGGGGCCGCCACTGGCTCTATCATGAAGTCACACTCTAGGCGTGGTCAGATAGTATTGTCAGAAAGGCCACGTCCCCAGGGGTCGCTACAGCTTGTTCACCTGTTAACTATATTGTGATCAGTAGCAAATTTGCTTATAGCATCCTAAGTATCAGAAAGCAGTTTCATTGATGTAGTGGGTTGAAAGATGACCCCATACCCCCAGGTCCATATCCCCTGAACCTGTGAAAGTGACTTTATTTGGTCTTTGCAGATATAATTAAGTTAAAGATCTTGACATAGAGAGGTTATCCTAGGTTATCCAGATGGACCCTAAAGCCACAATGCCAACTAGCCTTCTAAGAGGGAGGCAGAGGGAGATTTTACAGACCGAAGCAAAGGAGCCACTGTTAAGGTAGAGGCAGAAACTAGATTAATGTAGTCACAAGCCAAGGAATGCCAACAGCTGCCAGCAGGTGGGAGAAGCAAGGAATAGACTGTCCCCTCGAGCCTTCAGAGGAAGTGCAGTCCTGTCAGCACCTGGAGTTCAGACTTCTGGCCTCCAGACTTAGACTACATTTCTGTTGTTTTAGGTCACCATGTTTGCGGTACTCTCTTACAGCAACCGCAGGAAACAAATACAATTGATAATACCAGTGGCTTGTTAGTCTGCGTAAAGGTAATAGATAGAGGCTCTCATTGGTCAGGTATGAACTTGTGAACGGAATATTAAGAACCTAGCAAGGCCTTTAGCCTGGAAATATAGGGATGGTGCTAGACTTGAGCTAAAAACAACCCTGTATTGAACTATCTGGAAAATTTTGGATGCCTGATATCAACTATAAAAGGACTAGACTTTATCTCTGCTGTTAGCTGTATTAAGGGAATCATGCATGTAAAGTGATGCTCAAAGCACCTAGAAGTACACAGAACCAGGGCTTCAGTGAGTATGTAAGAGCAAGTGGTAGGAAGAATACATAGTCAGCTTGCTCATAAATTCTAGTTTAGTGATTGCTGTGTGGCAACATTTGGCCTGAATTTTATTTTATTCTAATTTGTTAGCGAGTTTGGGCTGGCCACTATTATGTTGTGAAGGGAATTTGAGGCTAGTGTGTTATCAGAGTAGCTAAGATTGGTTCTACAGAGGCTCTGAAGACCTCTTGAATCATGAAACCTTGAGGCAACCACAGGCAGCACTCCACACTGGTCAAGAAACAGGTTTCACTGTTAATGCCTTTGTGTCCCTCGAGTCAAGCACTTCAGTTGCTCTCTGGCACAGAGGCAGGGTGTGAGGATATAGGCTGTTCCTGGGAACACAGGTACCTGGTGTGCTACCAGTCTTTCCCCTCTGACAACCCCCAGGGAGAAAGACGAGATCCCCACCACTCTCAGCCAGCCCTGTCTATCCCCTTTACAGTTATGTAGAAGCTGTTGGCTTTCTTAGCCAACACCTCTCTTTTCTCCAACCACACTTCTCCCTCTCCTCCTCTGGGACCCCAGCCACAGTGTCTGGCAAGAAATTATGCCAAAGTCTTTCACAAAAGATAAGGTAGGAGATGTCCTCCAGCAACACAAACCTCAACCATAAGCAAGAGCCCATCAGTGTGGGATAACCCCCTTGGAATAAGGAGAAGGAAAAATTCTGAGAAAATACACATATATTGAAAGATTTAAATTTTCCTGACACATGTGCAAAGTGCTAACACTGTGCTATTTACACACTCAGTGAGTCATATTAATACCTGTCAACACCCATCAGGTCACACCACTTAGGAATGGTGTGTATGCACAGGCAGCCACACAACTCTTTCACTCACTGATACATCCTCAAGGCCTAGCAGAGTTCCTGACACATGGTAGGCATTCAGTAAGTATTGCTGAATTAATGATTAGTTACCCCATGAATGGATACTGCAGTTTTCTAGAAAACAGTACAAATTTGGAGATATGATTAGATACAAGATATTCTATGTTTGTGGCTAAAAAACAAAGTCAAGAAAAACACAACTGCAGATCCTGACCCCAAAGTCTAAATGTCCCCATTTATCTTCACAGACACATTTTCTTTTTACCTTTTATTCTTTCTTTTTTTTTTCCTTAAGATTTATTTATTTATTTACTTATTTGACACAGAAAGAGAGAGAGATCACAAGTAGGCAGAGAGGCAGAAAGAGATGGGGTGGGAAAGCAGGTTCCCTGCTAAGCAGAGAGCCGAATGCGGGGCTCAATCCCAGCACCCCGAGATCACGTCCTGGACTGAAGGAAGAGGCTTAACGCACTAAGCCACCCAGGCGCCCCATCTATCTACCTTTTTCTATTTTCCAAAATGTCTATAATGAGCAGATACAACTGCATTTTGGGTGGAATAATTTAACCTTCTTAAGTCATAATTTCTTCATGTTCTCTTTTCCCCACTGCCTATTTTTCCTATAAGTTTGGGGTTTGGGAGATGCATGTGTTCCCTTACCTTATATGCTCCTGACTGGTCCTGCTCGGTGGTGGGGTAAGGAACGCCATTTGCAGAAAGTGAAAGAAAATGGATCAAGAAGATCCTAACAGTGGTCAATTACCCTGTCTAATCCCTCCCAGACTTCATGGGTGGGGTGTAAGGGAATCTTAAGTGCTTTAGTTATTTGTTTACTCTGAGCTTTAAGATAGAAGTAATTTTCTTATCATGAGTTCACAGGTCTCCCATAAAACAGGTGGAATAAATACCTTCACTGGAAAGAAGTGGACCCTGGGGGCCTCCAGAGGAAGCAGTGAATCGCATAAAAGTATGACATTTAGGCCAACACCTCATACACCTGCACAATGGGATCATCTCCACTGGACACATTGTCATGATGCCACGTCTCTAGAAGGAGTTGTCACCATTTAAAAAACACCACGGGAGCAGGTTAGAGTAGGGCCAGAGAGGATTTTACGGGCTCTCTTCCACCCCTACTGGAGGTCCTCAGAGGGCATCTGAGGGACTTCACCAGGGTAAGAGCTGTTCCTTTCCAGGAGTAACAATACAGAGTTAGCAAGTTGCAATGGGAACTGCTCACCTCAGCCCTAACAGGCCTGTGCCTGATGCCCTTTCACTGTCCATTGTTCTTGTGGAACAAGAGGAATTAACTTACTTATCAGCTGGAAGAAACATTAAGGTCACTACAAGAAAAACCTCCTGACTCTAGAAGTAGCTGGGTTGCTAGAAGGGGATCAGAGGATGGATGGTATTCAAATCCCCACCCTCAAGAGCAGGAAGATGAAATGAGGGTTTCAGCTTCTCCTGGCTGAGAAAACTGAACAAGAGGGGGGTTATGCACTGGTCAATGGTCTTGCCCTTGCAGATAATGGAGACACTGAGTTCAGAGGAGAAGGCAGAGACAAAACAGATATCCAAGATTATACAGCAGCTCCGAATGTCAAAACACCAAAAGAGAAATCAGTATGTTTTCAACTCTGCTGGGATAGGAGCCAGTCATGGGCATCTATGTCTAGAAAGAGTAAGTGCTTAGAGCCAGAACTCAAAGAATGAGAGTGACAGAGGATGGAGTTTGAATGAATGAGTACACCTATGAATGAATGAATGAGCAGGGGACTGGTGTCCTGAGAACTGACTCTGGAACATAGCTTGGTAGATAGCCTTTGTGTGCCCACCAAAGATGAGGATGGGGCTTTGTCCAATTTAAAGGTAAAACCAACAGGGAAATGGCTCTTATCTTGATGCAGGGCAAAAGCCTAGATCATTATTTCAAAAATTCCATTTATTGGAATGCTTGTTCCAGGATACAATCCTTGAATAAATAATTTCCCAATAAACTCATCTGAGAAGAACCCACACACTATGGCCCCATATGAGAGACCGGTAACACACTTTAGTCTATTTAAAGCTCTAAGGGAAGCACTAAAGAAACCTGCCAAAGCAAACATTCCCCAAATGGATGAAACCATAGGACATCTCTCTCCATTTAAAAAAAAAAAAAAAAATCCTCCATAAAACACCAGTTAACACCATACAGGAAATGAGTCCTCCTCTGAATATACTTTAGGGAAAGCTGGCCTAAGTGCATGATCCCCTCAGTTATTTACTGTCAAAAGCAGCACCTGAGAGTATAATAATTCTCTCCCTTCTTCCTTCCCTTTCCTCATCTTCTCTCTTTCTCTCTCTCTTATTCCCTTTTCCACTCGCTCCTTCCTTGCCTCCTCTTACCCTTTGTTAATCTGGAGGTTCCTTTTTATTTCACTCTTCCTCTTCCTCACCTTCCCTGACAGTACACCAAGACCATTCCTTGGGCCGGAGAGCTGATATCCCACCATAGCTGCAACCGAACCAGTTTCCCTCATCCCGGGAGTCATCCAGAGATCACTATCTCAGCAATTTGTAAGTGGTACCTAGGGCGTGCACTGCTCCAACAATGGCCCAATTATCTGCCAGTTGCATTTCACCAGTGTGCAGGTTAATTGGTTCACATGACAGAGATGGAAAGTAAACTGCACCCCATTAAATTGATCCGATCTGGGTAACAATCCATTGTGCCCTCCCCCTTTCCACAAAGCTTCCAAGAGACAAGTGAAAGAACGAAGCTTAGAGATGAGGAATGGCTACTCATTAACCTCCTTGGCTAGCAGCCTGCATGGTCTCCCTGTCCTCTCCACCCTCCCCAAAAGAAGCACATCATCACACCACTTCTGTGGCCTTAGAGATCTCCACAAATTAATCAAATGCTACCTTTTTGGTTTTCTGGTCTTGTGTTTAAATACTTGCTCTTTACTTCTGAGAAGACTTAGCTGAGTTCTTTGTTCATTCCCTGCCGCCTTTTTTTAAAAAGCACATTTAGATTCTCCCAACACTTCTCAAATAATTGCCAGACCACCAATTCTAACACGCTTTTTCATCATATTCAAACATTGACTGCCTGGGTAGAAATCTATATTCCCTTTCATACTTAAGAGCCTATTTCCCCTGAGTAATGTCTGCCTGGCTATTTTATTCTAGGTAATATCGATCCTTTTGCTCTCCTACAAAGCGCCTTGCAGAGTGCCAATAATTTTGTAATAGAAACCCTTTATTAATGGACTCCCCACAGCTTAATTTTGTTTAGATAAGTTTTAACACACACATACACGCGCGCGCACGCACACACACACGAGGAGGAAAGCCGCAGTTGACCAACTTTTATTTGCACCAAAAGTTGGGCCATGTGTGAAGTAGTTTATAGGGAGTTGGAGGTGTAGAGTGAGCGGGCAATGCTGCTATAAACAAAACTTCAACCAGCTGCCAGGGAGCTCTGAGTCATCCAAAGCAAGCAGGATGTCCCACTAAGCTATAGATTGTTTAATTACACACAAAGCTGAGTGGCACCAAGCCCAGCAGTGACTGATGTATCAGGACCTAAGCCAGACAAACACCTTTAGCTGGCTCTCCCAAGATGCCACGGGGCCCCCAGTGAGAAAACCCAACATACATCAGGACAGCTGTGGGCTGTCATGTCCTACATGTTTGACGTGAGAAGAAGTGTATTATTTCCCAAGATCAGCTTCTACACAAAAAGATTAAATCAGTCCCATAGAGTGGAACTGGTTTTCCCACGTTGACCTGTGTCTGTGAAAGGCTGTCAAAAGTTCTTCCGAATGAAGCTAATCAGAGTGAAAGTGATGACAGGACAGATCATACCCACAATCCCAGTGCCCTGACCACAGAAGAAACCCCACCCCTGAAACCCTCTGGGGAGGGCAGCAGCAAAACCCAGGGCAGGTGTCTTGCAAAGGCTCCTCACCTACTACAAACCTACCAGGGCCTTGCCAGCATTGAGGCCTTCATGACCATGCCTATAATTACAGCAGCTAAGCAGAGGTGACCGTGAACCCAGCAGAATCACCTTTAGATTTGCTCTTGCCCTGGCATAACAGATCTAAGCTAACTAGTTCTATGATTAAGCAAAGAATATGAGATAGTTAAATTCACCTCCCCAAATAGCCATCCCATTAGCTTGTAATGCCAGAAACTCACTCAATTGAAGAAGGCTTAAAGTTAAGAAAGAAGGAATGAAGGAAGGAAGAAAAATTGGCATGCTCATGCAATTTTGGTGAAACTGAACTCTAGCACAAATCGTTTCGGAAGATAGTTTGGCATGTGTCTTCTGGCAGACAATATGGCGGCCCACCCGTAATCATTCTCCCCATTTAAAACAAACCCTTGAATTTTAATTAGGCACATAGCCATACCACAGACTGTATTTTATAGCCTTGTAGCTTATTATGTAGCCATGTGACTAAGTCCTGCCCATGCGATGTGAGTAGAAAAGAACGCTCCTGACTCATGCCCTACTAAGGCGGGCATGTGCACCTTCTTGACACCTTCCTCCCTTGTGGGCTGGGATATGAGGAGAGCCAGAGCCACCATGCAGGACCAGAGGTGGAAGTTGGTGCAGACCTGAGAGAGTTTCCCCCTTGGATCCTGTACCACTTGCCTTTGGTCTCTTGTGTGAAAGAGAAGTAAACTTCCTTCTTGTTAGGTCACTCTATTTTTGGAGTCTTGCTGTATTTTAGCTTAACTTTCAAGATCTTAACCAGTTACCTAACCATTACAAGTTTTCAAGTATTTTTTGGCCAGATAATTTCACTTCAGAACACAGGATGTGGAGATAACACTATATACCAAAAAATATCAGCCACAATAATAATAAGTTGAACTTCTGTTCAGTTGGACAATTATTTTCAATATAAAAATGGACAATATCCTAAACGTATAACACTAGGGGAATCCATACCAACAGTATAGCTCATATGCCCCCAGGCCTTATTACCACTTCAGAGCCTACACTTACCTGCATTTCTTTGCCTGAGGACTTCCCGAGGGCAGGCTGGAAATGTGGGGAATCAAAGTCACCTTCCAATCATTCATCAACCAATAACTTATAGGAGCTGGAGTTTACAGAATATGCCTTAGGAACAACTCTGATTCCCTTCATTTTTGAGATCACAGTACTTAGGTGGTAAATGACTTGCTCATGGCAAGAAATTGGCTAAAACTTACACGCCTGCCTTTGCTTCTCTTTCTTCCACACCCTGCGGCATTGTTAGGTGAGGTGCAGATCAAGCAATGCCAGAAGGCTTTACATCTGTCCCAGGAAAGGGCTAAGACCCCAAGCTCAAAATTAAGAGTGGCAGAGTGATATTTTTATCACTGATAAAAATATTTTAAACCCAGAGTGATATTTAAAATGGATAATGTGATGCCAGTTCAGCTGTAAGACAAGTAGCCCCAAATGCTATTGTTCCTACTAATCACACTTAATTAACAGGCTCAGATTCCAGCTTTACTATAAGTATTGCATTCAGGTCAGTGGACTCCAGGGATGATTCTTCTTGAGAGATCTGCCAGTAAAATTGTGCCTTGATCTCCAGGAGTCCATCCTCTGGGGATAAAGTCAAAGGCACACTCCCCCTGGCTGATTTCTTAGCTCTAATGGGCTCCCGGGGTCACTCCCCACAAGGAAGGAAGGCTTTCCCTCCTTCCAGCCAGGTCTCACCGTCAGCTTGCCCTTCTAGAGCTGCTTTCTAGTCCCTGTGTGGCAAACCTGCTGTTTACATCCATCCCCAATTTGGTCTTTCTGTTGAGGTTCCTCTTCTTTATCTCATCTCCCCTGTTGCAATTTGTGGCAGGGTGAGGAAATGCGTCACAGAAAGAGCAATTCTCTTGGTCTTTGTTGGTCTTAAGCCCTGTTAGCACAAATGGTGGGCTAGAGGTAGAAGGTGGGCCCCCCAGGGGAGGCAGACAAGCCAGACCCGGACAGCAACCCCCAGGCAGGTGTCTGTCCCATCTCACTATCTGAACCCTGCTGTATTTATATTAAGAGATTTGAAGAACTAGGTTTTTATCCTGCCTTGAAAGTCCACTTTAAGAGCATTAAAAAACAAACTCATTGGGTAAGTCGGACCCACTTAGGGAATTCAAAATCAGTGCTTTCTCTTGAATAAGGGAAAAATAAAATACAGCCCAAATCCCTCCAATAGTTCCTCAACAACATAGAAGGAAACAGAAGAAGGAAAGAAGTCAGAAGAAGGAAACATTTGTGACCAGCTGAATGTGTGTTTCATCTGAAGGTGTCAGCTTTAGAGAATCACACCTTGGGCCGCCTTCATTTCCTTTACAAGTTGCTACTCCTTTTGAAGAACTTAGAATGAGTCTGAGCCCGAGTGACTAGGGTTGAAGTCCAGGATCTGAAGAAGTGGCAAAAAACAGAAGTGATGGATGAATAGATAAATAAAATGTGATATGAACATACAGTAGGATCAGCCATAAAAAGGAATGAAGTTTTGATACATTTCACCACATGGATGAGCCTTGAAAATGTGCTACTTTGAAAGAAAGCAGACACACAAGGTCACGTGTATATGGTCACATTTACACGACATACCCAAATAGATAAATCCATAGAGACAGAAACCAGAGTGGTGGTTGCCAGGGCCCGTGGGAGGGGAAGGAAAAGGGGCTTCTTGCTGGGTATGGGATTTCCTTTTGGGGTGACAAAAGTGTTTTGAACCTAGATACAGGTGGTAGTCGCACAATATTGTGGAAGTACCAAATGTCACTGAATACTACACCTTAGAATGGCTAATTTTGTGTTATATAAATTTGCCTCCATTTAAAAAAAGAATAGAAGTGAAAATCAGGGGCACCTGGGTGGCTCAGTGGGTTAAAGCCTCTGCCTTCGGCTGGGGTCATGATCTCAGGGTCCTGGGATCAAGCCCCACATCCGGCTCTCTGCTCCACGGAGAGCCTGCCTCTCTGCCTACTTGTGATCTCTGTCTGTCAAATAAATAAAAAAATCTTAAAAGAAGTGACATATCAGACAGCCACGTCTTTCCCCACAGACAAGCTGGACCCATTTTGCGGTGCTTTCAAAATAATTCATGAAAATTTCCAAGTTAACAGAACACTCCACCATATGAAAAGTGAGGTCTAGACAAGCTCCCACAGATACCTAACCAGAAACCTCAGACTGGTATAAAGGAGCCTGACTTTGAAGGAGGAGAGGATCATTCGTCTGGGCTGTCTCAACTCTTGACCTAGAACTGAAACTGACCTGATATTCAGAGTGTGAATCACTCTTTCCTCCAGGTTGTTCCTTCCTGAAGCGCTTACAGGCTGGTTTGTAGGCCAGCCCAGCCTGGAAAGCCTCATTAGCACAACATAAAAGAGAAGGGTCCTATTGACACCAGGTGATTTGGTTCTGGGTAGAAGGCCAACAGGTGTAGACAGAGTAAAGGTGTGGGGAAAGAACTTGGGTTGAGCCCAGGCAATGCAGATCTTGTTTAAATCGTTTCTCATTCTAAGGAACAATTGTCCTAATGAGGGCACCAACAAGTTCCTCATTTCTGAGTACAACTGGATGGGGTTTAGCAATCTGATTTGGCCCATAGCCTGGTTCCCTCTCTTCCCCCTCCCAGGCTTGCTTTGGCTCAGGCAGGAGCTCTGCTGCTCTGGGACCCTCCCTACACATTCCTACCTGAGGTAGGACGTTTGTCTTCAGACCCCCAGGGGAGTGTCACCAAGCTCCTGGCTACTCTGTGTCTTCACTTTTTTTTTT